>NW_012267229.1:23805830-23856508 GCF_000151885.1 Dipodomys ordii
TCAGGCCCCACTACCGGACCCAAGAAAAAACAACAACAACAAGAATTTCACTTAGAGAATGCCCTAAAAGTAGAGCTCAGAACCTGGTGCTAAATTGCTTCTAAATGTGGTGTATCTTTCATAGTGCTGGGGTCTGAACTAAGGCAGGTACTGATATGGCCCATGTGTACCTATTTTTGACTACCCTAGGAAGCCTCAGTGTATGGTCTTATTGCTGCTATTATGTGGTACAGATATCGAACCCAATGGTTTAGGAAAATGCACTTAAATTAGATCCAGCCCTTCTGTTTTTGTTTTTTTTGTTTTTGAGACAGGCTCTCTAACTTTGCCTGGCCTGCCCTCAAACTCATGGTCCTCTTGACTCTGCCTTCCACGTAGCTGGGATTATGGGCTTAAACCACTATACTCCCTGACATGTGCTCCTTCATCCATAGTGTTGGGTCCCTAATCACCTGGCTATCTTGTATCAGTCACAGGGACTGATTAAAAATCAGAGTGTTTCTGGAATTAAGAGTATAAAACTGTTTTACTAGTAGAGTGACTAAAAGAGACAAAGAGTCAGTTTAGGATGCTGCTAGAGACAGCTATGGCAGGAAGAGAGAGAAAGAGAGCTAGCTTTCCATTCATGTCTTGGCATCTTGGTTCCATGAACCAAACAAATCCCTTTGTGATTTAGGCCTATTTGGTTCAGGTTTCTGACACTTGTAACAAAAGAACTGTGATCACTGGTCTCATTCACACAATTGAATGCCAGGAGGGAGACATAAGAAATTTCTTGGGTAGCAACCACATCAGGGTGTGGAGCAAGAAGGAGAAATACAGGCTGATCACAGTCACCTATCAGTTAGTTCTCCAATGGCTTCACTGGCCATATGGAAATGTTTAGCAGAGCCCAGCATTGTAGTACATGTGTGTAGTCCCAGTACTCCAGAGGCTGAGACAGGTGAATCAGGAGTTTCTACCAACCTGGGCTACAGAGGCAGACAAAGAAAGAAAGAAAGGAAGGAAGGAAAGAGAAAGAAAGAAGGGAGGGAGGGAGGGAAAACTGAATCATTTACATTGCTACTACATGCCAGTGTGACCATAGTACTGGCTATTAATTTTAATATTATATTTAAATTATTATAAAATGATAATTACTGTTTGAGCCAGTACTGGGGAATGAGAGGATGGGGCTGATATCGAGGCTTGAACTCAGGGCCTGGTTGCTATCCCTTAGCTTTATTTCACTCAAGGTTGGCACTCTACCACTTGAGCCACAGCTCCACTTCCAGCTTTCTTGTGGTTTACTGGAAGTAAGTCTCAGACTTTCCTGCCTGGGATGGCTTCAAACTACAAGCCTCAGATTTCAGCCTCTTGAGTAGCTAGGATTACAGGTGTACACCGCTGGTTCCCCACTGAGCCAGCATTTAAAAAAAAAATGAGGTTGACTATTTTGCCATTTGTACTGATTGTTTCTTTTTCTGCTACAAATTTTCTGTTTGTGTTCTTTCCTGATTTTTTACTATAGGCAATTTTGCTCTTTGAAAATTCTCAAGTATATATTAAACAGTTGTGAATAGGGGCAAGGGGGAGAAAGAAAGAGAAAGAGCCAGGCAAGTAATGGGGTCCTGAGTTAGGATGGGAAGTTGGCAAGGAGAGATGGGATAAAATGGTAATTAGAAAGTAGCAGGGGGAGCCCGGTGCTGGTGGCTCACGCCTGTAATCCTAACTACTCAGGAGGCTAAGATCTGAGGATCATATCATGGTTCAAAGCCGGCCCAGGCAGGAAATATTGAGACAAAAGTCTGTAAGACTTTTTTTTTAGAGTCTGGTCGTGGGGCCTGAACTCTGGGCCTGGGCCCTGTCCCTCAGCTCTTCACCTCAAGACTAGCGCTCTACCACTTGAGCCACAGTGCCACTTCTGGCTTTTTTTTTCCTGCTTATGTGGTGCTGAGGAATCGAACCCAGGGCCTCAGGCATGCAAGGCAAGCGCTCTACCACTGAGCCACCTTCCCAGCCTGAGACTTTTTTGTTGGTGGTGGTGGTGGTGATGGGGCTTGAACTCTGGGCTTAGGCGTTGTCTCCGCGCTCTTCAGCTCAAGGCAAATGCTCTACTGCTTGAGCCACAGCACCACTTCCGGGCTTCTGGTGGTTTATTGGAAATAAGAGTCTCATGGACTTTTCAGCCCGGGCTGACTTTGAACCACGATCCTCAGATCTCAGCCTCCTGAGTAGCTAAGATTATAGGCATGAGCCACTGACACCCGGTGTCTGGGAGACTTTTATCTCCAATTAACCTCTCAAAGGCCAGAAGTGGAGCTATAGCCTCAAAGAAAAGGATATAGGCCAGTGGTAGAGTATATACCTATTCTGTGTGAGGCCCTAAGTTTGATCCCCGCTAGCATTTTAGTAAACATCTGTACTGTACAATTTGCACACACAAACTCATTCTTCAATCTCTGTAAGTGCTATCATTTCTCCCCCCACCCCCTCACCCCCTGATCATGGGGCCTGAACTGGGCCTGGGCACTGTCCCTCAATTCTTCAGCTCAAGGCTAGAGCTCTACCACTTGAGCCACAGCGCCACTTATGGCTTTTTTTTTTCTGCTTATGTGGTGCTGAGGAATCGAACCCAGGGCCTCATGCATGCAAGGCAAGTACTCTACCACTGAGCCACCTTCCCAGCTTCTATAAGTGCTATCATTATCCTCATTTTACAGATGAGAAAACTGAGACACAGAATGGTTGAATTTGTGTGTCACAGGCAGTGAGGATTCAGACTCAGGCAGCCTGACTATGCCTATAGATGGTGGTGTGACACCTGCCCCCACCTCCCCAGCCCCCCACCCCGGCCCCCACCATTGCCTTATATAGGGAGATGTGGGGGCTTGAACCCTGCAGCAGCAGGGCTGTCTGAGCCAGCCCTTGTGGATTAAAGAATTTACCAGGCCTAGAAAAAGGGAAAGAGGCTATTCTAGGGAGAGGAAAAAGCATGTGCAAAAACTTAAGGGCCCCGGGCACCAGTGGCTCATGCTTGTAATCCTAGCTACTCAGGAAGCTGAGATTTGAGGCTCTCGGTTCAAAGCTAGTCTGGGCAGGAAAGTCAGTGAGGCTCTTAGCTCCAATTAACCTTCAGGAAACTGGAAGTGGCGCTTTGGCTCAAGTGGCAGAGCAATCTCCTTGAGCTGAAAAGCAGAGAGACTGCACACAGGCCCAGAGCTCAAGCCCCACGACTGACAAAACAACAACAAAAACAAAAAACCTAAGGGCTTGTATAAAAGCTGTCAACGTCCTTATCAGGAATGGGCTGTGGGAAGAAGGGGAGAGGAGTGAAAGGAAATAGGCTTTGGGATATTCTAGAGGTGAGGAAGAGCCTGAAGGGAGAGCCAGTAGAGCAGTGGCCAGATCAGATTTCAGATTTCATTTTAGTGAGATCATGCTATTGGCCCTGGGCAGCACAGGGAGGGGGCTGGGGGCCAGGAGGGCAGGCGAGGCAGCAGCCTAGGGTGGAGTTGATGAGCTCAGAACCAGCTGGAGCTCCCTCGTCCCACCCGCAGCCCCAGGCAGCCTCGTGGGGGGAGTGGGGGGAGGCTGGAACCGTCGGCTCATTAGAACTCAACTGGAAGCCCCTGCAGCCTCCCTCCTCCAGCGCCAGGCGCAATCGCCGGGCATCTTCCACACTGCCCCTACCCAGTGCCAGCTCCAAGTAGCCGGCCACGAACCTGCAGAGCGAATCGGGCTCCCGGCCTGGCTGCCTTCTGCACCCCGCTGCTCCGGACCACCGCGCCCCAGACCCGCCCACGGGAAGTCTTCACATCACTCAGGCCACGAGCTTGGCAAGGTTGATTTTTATTCCTTTCAGACCCAAGGCCTCCCCCTTGGGGCGGGGCCCCACGTGGCTGCCCACGCCCCCAGGACCTTGCTCAGCCTGTTTCTTTTACTGCACGCCCTCCATCATCTTCAGGAACTCTGCAGGGAAGGAGAGAGAGGGGGTTAAGGGAGCTCGGGACGCCAAGACTCCGAGACCCCCCACCCCCAGCCAGGGCTCCCGGCATGCAAAGGGGCAGCTGGTTAAATGAGTGCACCAGGCCGCCAGAGCTGAGAAAGCTTGATCTGGCCCCGCCCAACCAGCTCCTCCCACAAAGCCCTAGGCACGGCGAGGCCCCGCCCTCCAGGGCATGGCCCCGCCCATTCAGCACCAGCCCAGGGCACGGCCCCGCCCCGCCCAGTCAGACCCCGCCCCCAGGCCGCGGCTCCGCCCCCAGCGCTCACCGTCAAAGTCAATGCGGCCATCGTTGTTCTTGTCTCCGTCTTTCATCAAGGATTCGATCTCCTCCTCCGTCACATGCTCCCCCGACGCCCTGAAAATCTCAGCCAGCTCCTCGGCGTCGATGTAGCCATCTGCGTTCCTTTGGGTCCGAGGGACGGAGCAGAGCAGAGCAGAGCGGCCAGATGAGTGGCCTCCCCCCACGCCCCCTCTCGAACCCCCAAATCCCGAGAACCTCTCTCCACCCTGTAGTCTGGGTCCATCTGCCGCCCCCCGCCCCGGCTGGGCTACCTGTCCCCCCCGGCGCACCTGTCGAAGATGCGGAAGCACTCGGCCAGCTCCTCCTCGCTCTTTCCCTTCGCATCCTCTTTCATCTGCCGCACCATCATGACCAAGAACTCCTCGAAGTCGATGGTGCCGCTGCCTGGCGGGGGGGGGGGACGGTGATCCGAGCGGACCCCCATGCCGGGCCCACCCACCACCCGCTGCCCTGGCGTGCCGCCCGCTCACCATCTTCGTCCACCTCCTCAATGATGGCGTCCAGCTCTTCCTTGGTGGGGGTCTGCCCCAGCATTCTCATCACAGTGCCCAACTCTTTGACGCTGATGTCCCCACCACCATCAGCATCGAACATGTCAAAGGCCGCCTTGAACTCTGCCAGGAGGGAGAGACGGGGAGAGCTGAGGGGAGGCCCACTGGACTCCCAGGTCAGCCAAGTTTCTACCTTCTCTGTCCTGCTCAGGTACCAGAAGGTTCCCCAGGACCTTTCTACCGATTCCCAGCCCCTAAGGTCCCATCCCACCCTTGCTTTCTTACCAGCGATCATCTCCTCACTGAGGTAGGACCGGGCCTCGGCCTGCTGGTCCGTCTGCAGAAGACAGAGAGAGTCAGAGTAGAAAGGAAAGCCCTAGCACAGATTCTCGTGTCCACTCTTCTCGTCCATCCCACCTCTCCAGGAGGAGCCTCTGGGTCCTTCTGAAGAACAACCCTATACTTGGCACACCATCAAAGTGTGCCAACCCCAGGCTGAGAACAAGAGAGGAGACAAATCATGCCCAGGGTCATGCCCATGCCATGTCAGGAATGCCCCCCAGTGACCTTGGGCAAGTCATTTAGCCTGGTTTCATCTCTTCAGGGAAAAGATGGAATCAGGGATGAAACATATCAGCACCATTGCAATGTGATTTCCCAATTTTCCTTCTTTTTGTTTGGGTGTTTTGTTTCATTTTGTTTTTGTGCTTGCACTGAGGTTTAAAACTGCATGCTCTTGGGCTGGGAAGTTGGCTCAGTGGTAGAGCGCTTGCCTTGCATGCCTGAGGCCCTAGGTTCAATTCCTCAGCACCACATAAGCAAAAAGAAAAAAGCTGGAAGTGGCGCTGTGGCTCAAGTGGTAGAGTGCTAGCCTTGAGCTGAAGAGCTGAGGGACAGTACCCAGGCCCAGAGTTCAGGCCCCACGACCGGACCCAAAAAAAAAAAAAAACTGCATGCTCTTGTTTAGCTTTTTCACTCAAAGTTGGCTCTGTACCACTTGAGCCATACCTCCACTAATGGCTTTTTTTGTGCCAGCCCTTGGGCTTGAACTCAGGACCCAGGCATTGTCCCTGAGCTTTTGTGCTGAAGGTGAGTGTTCTACCACTTGAGCCACAGCTCCACTTACTGAATTTTGGTGGTCAATTGGAGATAAGAGTCTCACAGATTTGCCTGCCCAGACTAGCTTCAAACTAGAATCATCAGGGCTAGGAAAGTGGCTCAGTGGTAGAGTGCTTGCCTTGCATGCCTGAGGCCCTGGGTTCAATTCCACATAAGCAGAAAAAGCCAGAAGTGGTGCTGTGGCTCAAGTGGTAGAGCGCTAGCCTTGAGCTGAAGAGCTGAGAGACAGCGCCCAGGCCCAGAGTTCAGGCCCCACAACCAGAAAAAAAAAAAAAAAAGACCCTAGAATCATCAGATCTCAGCTTGCTGAGTTTCATTACACATATGAGTCACTGGGTGCTTGACCTTTCTCTAGGTTCCTGGTACCTTAATAAATGTTTCATTTCAAGTAAATAGTAATGCAGTAGAGTTCTTGAGCACCCACTAAATGTCAGGCCATAGAACAGACCTTGAGAACACTAAGAAGAGCTGGAGCTGGACACCTTGTCTCCTCCCCCCTCCTTGGGAGAATTTGCTGAGATGGGGATTTTAAGCTCTTTCTTCTTCCCATTCAGTCACTAAATCCCTCTCATGCTAGGCAGAATATCATGGGACCGTGGTGTGAAAAATAAGATTTCTATGGGGGTTTCCAGGTCACTTTCATCTGGTCAGGGGCCTAAAACTGAGGCTGGTGATGAGGAAGGAGTGAGATGTCCAAGGAGTTCTTGAGCCAGCTGGCCCTGGCTCTCATTCTTCTCCCCTCCCCCTCCCCATGCCCAGTGCCAGGAGGGCAGGCTATTTTTAGTAGGGCATGGGCAAGAACAGCTGGCCTCCTGGGTCTAGTTACTCCTTGAAATGAAGTGGGGAAATGGGTATGACATCCCCGAATGAGGCCTCTTCTGAGGCAGCTGGGGTCTAACTCTCTGCTACCACTGTTCCTTCCGTCATCATCAAGACTCCTGGATTCCTGAAGCTGAGCTGACTCCTGTGTGCCAGGGCGCTTGGCTTCTGTCCAGTGACAGGAGGTTTAGCTGGACATAAAAAGCGCACTGCTTGCTGAGTGACTCTATCCGGCTCTTTCAGCCTTCATCTCTATGATGAAGGACCCACACACACACCACAGCTCTGAATGGCATTGCTTCAAGGCGCAGAAGGTAGCCATGATCAACCCTTGAAACATTCTAGCTCTCCCAGTCCAAGAGATGTCATGGCCAGCCTTTCCCCATTTCTCCAGGAGATCTAAGTTTCAGGAACCCTCATGTTCAAACTCCAAATATCTAAGAGACCTAGATCTGTCCTGAAAGAGGCCCAGAAATGTTCCTACAAGTCCAGGACTAACGTCCTTTTGTGTCCTTACCATGGTTGCTGGTCACGGGGTCTCCTCTGCTGTAGATCAGCTTCTCCACACTCCACCACCCCAAAGATGCCCTGGCCCACTCCAGCCCCAGAGATTTGTAGGGGCATCCTCTCCTCCCACCTCCCTACTCCCCAGGGCTGGATACCCTAACCAATCAGATCCCGGGGTCAGCAAGCCCCGCCCCTCCCGGGGTCCTAGCCCATTACCTAATTTAGCCAAGGGCCCTTGCAGAGAAATTCAAGCCTCTGAGCAGGTGGCTGGCCTTGACGTCCTAGATTCTTATGAGCAGGGCCTGCCCTGCTCTACCTCCTTGGAGAATCTCCCCCACCCCGCCTCGGAAAGCACACTTGCTCCAAAGATGGGTCAGAACAGTGACAAGTGAGGTAGTATGATAGAAGTACACAGGGCTCAGAGTTCAAAATTCAAAGATGGAGTCCTGCCTCTGTGAGCTGTGTGACTGTGGACAGGTGAATCAGCTCTGAGCCTCCATTTTTCATCTGTGAAGTGAAAATAGTCATAACCTCCCCTACAGAGAGACCACAGCAAATGGGAACCCAGGTGTAAGTCACCTAGCCTGTGCCAGGTGGATTAGCTGGTACATAGTAAGTGGAGTGTCTTGTCTTTGAACACAGTAAGGGATAGGAGACAGAGGTGGCGGCGAACTTTTATAATATGCATGCTACGCAGTATGCTAATCACATGACCTCATGTAGGACACAACCGATGAATGGCAACTGCATAGCTTGGTAAATCATAAAATCTATAGGAATGCTGGTGGTTCTAGCCAGTTTTCTTTCTTTCTTTTTTTTTTGTCAGTCATGGGGCTTGAACTGCGGGCCTGGGCACTGTCCCTCAGCTCTTCAGCTCAAGGCGAGCTCTCTACCACTTGAGCTACAGCGCCACTTCCTAGTCAGTTAGTTTTCAATCTTGTTACATCACCCACGTTGGCCTTGAACTTCCTTTTTTCGGTGCAGGTACTGGAGCTTGAACTTAAGGCCTCGGTTCTCATGGCTTTTTCACCTCAAGGCTGTCACCCGACTATTTGAGTCACACTTCCACTTCTGAGTTTTTGCTTGTTACTTGGAGATAAGAGTCTCTCAAAGCCAGGTGCCAGTGGCTCACACATGTAATCCTACCTACTCAGTAGGCTGAGATCTGAGGATTGTGGTTCAAAACCAGCCCAGGCAAGAAAGTCCATGATACTCTCATCTCAACCACCAGGAAACTAGAAGTGGTGCTGTGGCTCAAATGGTAGAGTGCTCACCATTAGCTAAAGAGCTCAGGGACAGCACCCAGACCCAAAGTTCAAGCCCATGACTGACCAAATTGGTCTGGGCTGGCTTTCTTGATCCTCTGATCTCAGCCTCCTGAGTTGCTAGGATTACAAGCATGAGTCACCAGCATCCTGCTGGCCTTGAACTTCTTGGTCCATCAATCTTCCTGCCTCAATCTCCTAAGTATCTGGGACTACAGATGAACAATCATTGGTTGATTCTTATTAATCTCCACTGAGAAAAAGTCAAGATAGACAGTCCTCACAGGAGCTATCAGAAGATGTGTTCAGAAAGATGAAGAGTGGGATGACCAGGTGCCAGTGGCTCATACTGTAATCCTAATTACTTGGAAGGCTGAGAGCAGGATTGTAGTTCGAGTACATTCCAGGCAAAAAAGTTCATGATGCTGCATGATGAAAAGAATCAGCAAAATAGGGGCTGGAAGTGTGGTTCAAATGGTAGAGTGCAAGAAGCACAGAGGCCACAGAGTCGTGGGGGTGCATTTGGAGGAGAAATAAGTATTTCAACAAAGACTCTTCTCTCAAGTTACCTGGCCCCAGAGAAAGGGATCCAGTTGGAGTGGGGGTGCCGGGGAAGGTTCTTTAAGTAGAAATCCAGCAGCTCTGAGCTGGTCCTCTGGAGAGCAAAGGCAAGGTACAGATCTAGTCCAGACAGTAGCACAGCCTGAGAATCCATCATGTCTAGGCTGGGCAGCAGGAAGTAGACAAGGCTATGGACAGTGGCTAAGTCAACAGAAAGAGTACTGAGATAAGGGGTGGCAGGGTCTGAGGCCAGGGAAGGCCGGGGGGGGGGTGCTGAACATGAAGGAGGGTAGATGGACAGTGACAACTGGGCTGCTCTCTTCCCTATATATAGACATTCCCAAGGAAAGCTCAATGGAGCCAGGCCAGGCTAAATAAGGCCTCCCGTAGCCAGGCATAGGACCAAAGAGTGATACTCAGGAAAGTCCACTTTGGACAGCAAACACTGGAGCCATTTGGTCCCTCTGGAACAGAAGGTATGGACCCCTCGACAATCACCATTCATTTAGTTGTTCTTACGATTATTCAGAGAATAAATAAGAGTATCTCCTTAGTGTACCCACGCCCTTCCAATCTCGCTCCTTTTCTCTCCCGACCTCATGCTCTATTCTCCTCCGGTCTGGCTTCACTCCTTAAATTCTGCCACCTACTGGGGATGCTACCCTTTATGAACCCCCGGGCCTTTGTACATTCTGATTTCTTTTTTCTGCCAGTTACTAGCATCTTCCCTCTCTCACCAGCTTTCTACCCTGTCACCTTACTCAATTTCAGATCACTTCCTCCAGGACCCCTCCTCCCCTCTACCCAGGCTTTGGGTCCAAGGCAGTCTCTAACAGTGATAGTTCCTCATTTTTTTAAATCATGGAGCGTGCCTTAAAACTTGTTCTTTGTCCCCCTCCCCCACAACCAGAGTCAGTTTCTTGTTCAACATCAAACTTCCCTGAAATCAGCATGTGGCATTTAACTAGTGTGTAGTAAAGATTGCATTTGGTTCTGATAGAAGGAGAAACTTCCTAACAGTCGCTGAAAATAATAGAACTGGACAGCTCCAAAGGTACAGTAATGAAGTTCCTGTCACTGATCCTGTACAAACATCTGAACCACCACCATCTCTTGATGAGGCTGTAGGAAAGGCCCATTTGGAGATGTGGAAAGCTCATGCCTGTAATCCTAGCTACTCAGGAGGCTGAGATAGGAGGACCAAAGCCAGCCAAGGCAAGAAAGTCCAGGAGATGCTTAAATGCCTGAAGTGGAGCTATGGCTCAAATGGTAGAGCAATAGCTGTGAGCATAAAAGCTCAGGGATAGCACTGAGGCCCTGAGTTCAGGCTCTAGGACCAGCACAAACAAAGGCAAAATTTAAAACCCTTCTCCCCGCTAAGCCTTAGTTTATCTCATATGGAGATGATACACAGATTTTTGTCTTGGGGTACTATTTCAATGTGTAGTCCCAGCTGGCCTGGAACTTGCTATCCTCCTGCCTCTCAGTGCAGGCCAGGGCCACCACACCCAGCATGATACACCAGATTTCTGAAGGACTTCGTGCTCGATGCCTATGGTTTTATGAACATGGGCTTTTCATCCAGACTTGTGAGACAGATACCAAAGGATGTTAATATTCAAATGATTGGTGAATGAAGTGCCTCTTTTTGCCCTGAAAAATCTATCGGTAAGCCAAATGCAGAACAATTAGAGCTCTGAAAATACACACTTGAGCTTAAATCCAAGCTCCTTTTTTTCCCCTGATGTGGATCTTGGGAAAAAGTCAATTTGCCTCAGTTTCTTCATCTTGAAAATAGACCATTATTATCCAGCAACTGGCTGGTGAGAGTGAGGTGTGTTGTAGGTAAGATGCCTAGAATAGAATGTTGACCACACTGACTGACATCTAAAAAATGCCCATATGGAACCCAGGGAGTTCTCTTCATTTTCCCTATGCTCTCTCTCCTGTGCCATTCAAAGGGGACAGAAACTATTATTGGAGAGATTTTTTTTGTTGTGTATCAATAGCAGATTCTGTTCTGCTAGGACTGATTTCTAGACCTTCAGACAGGAAATGGCAATTTTTTTAGGGGTGGTGTCCTGGGGCTTGAACTCAGTGCCAGGGTGTTGTCTCTGAGCTCTTGTGCTCAAGGCTATTATTGATTTACCACAGCTCCACTTCCAGCTTGTTGGGTAATTAATTGTAGATAAGAGCCTCTTGGAATTTCCTGCCCAGACTGGCTTTGAACCCAGATCCTCATTTCTGAGCCTTCTCAGTAGCTAGGATTACAGGCATGAGTCACCAATGCCTGGTTTGGTCCACTAGATAAACCTTCAGAGGAAATAACAGATTATAACCGCCAGATGTGTGGGGAAAGAACAGTGTATAGAGTTTAGGAGACTTGGGCTTTAAGATTCCATTCTCAGAAATGTCTGGCAAGCTGTGTGACCTTGGAGAAGTAATTGAGCCTATTTGGGTCTGCTTCCCCTGCTTCCTGCTTCCTGCATATTAGACTAAAAGTGATTTATGGAAGGAAGACTGTCAACACCACACTGCAAAAGCAATTATCATTCTGTAACTGACAGTTTATTTCCTCGGCCCCTGCTCTGTCAGGCACTGGACTAGGTTCTTAGGAAAGCTGAAGAATTGTTGTTTTTCCTGTTTTACTTGAGAAATCGTAGGCTCAGCCAGGCCAGATTCCAGGTCAGATTCCATCCGCCTTCTCTGGGCTCTTAAGTTTCATGAAAGAACGGGGCCTCGGATGTCACACAATTACACTGTGGAGTTACCGCGCCAGATGGAAACTGTGGGGGACAGACCGAGGCTGTCCTGTGGCTCTGGGCAGGGAGCAAGGATCCCCGGCGGATGCACGCCCAGTCCGATCGGAGGTCCGTCAGCAGGAGGCCGACACCCGCAGGCGAACTCACGGTTCCCAGTTCCCTACGAGAGCGAGGATCCCGGGATTCTGGGCGGCTCCGGGTGGGGGCGTGGTCTGTGTCGGGGGCGTGGCCTGGGCGGGGCGGCGGCAGGAAGCGGCCTGAGCGGCGCTCCTGGCGTCCTGGGTCGCCGGCCTCAGTAGTGAGCCGCGGGGATCCACGGGGGACCCCCCCCCCGGGGCCGAGGCACCGCTGCGTGCACCCAGGGACACTGGAGGTAGAGGCGTTTGTGGGCGCGGGGGAGCCCAGGGTGGGGTCCCGGCCCCTCCTGGGTAGGACGCGGTCGGAGGCGGAGTGACCGCGGGGAGCCGCCATCCGCCAGGTCACCCCGGGACTCGCTCGCACACCCTGGGGGCGTGGTCCCACCGGGCTCCTCCCACCCGTGCCCGGCCACGCCCCCGAACCTCCGCGGGCCGAGGGCTGCGCGCTCCCTGCTGGGTGCCATGGCCTCGCGGCTCCTGCACCGGCTGCGGCACGCCCTGGCCAGCGACGGCCCCGGGGAGGCGGCGGCGGCGGCGGGCCCCGAGGCCGAGCCGTTCCCCGAGAGCTCCGAGCTGGAGGACGACGACGCCGAGGGCCTGTCCTCCCGCCTCAGCGGCACCCTCAGCTTCACCAGCGCCGAGGACGACGACGACTGCGACGACGACGACGACGACAACGACGGCGAAGCCAGCCCCGACTCGCTGAGCCCCGGGGACGCGGCGTCGGGAGAGGACGCAGGCGAGTGCGGGAGGTGGAGACGCGAATCCCGGGGCTCGACTGGGCCTCCGCCCCGGCTGCGCTCTGGGAGCATCCCGGGCGCCTGGAGTAGATCCAGCTGAGTCTCGGGCACGACTGGAAGTGCTTGTCCTCAGCCACTCTTGGCCTGTGACCTTGAGGTGGTCTCTACACCCCTCGGAGCCAAGTTTTCCCCTTACGTGAAAGGCGACAAATGACCTGATCTTACAGAGTTTCTGTGGGGAGCAAGTGTCCAGAGTAGACTAGAGATGTTTGCAGGGTGGAGAGTCTGCTCTCTGCCAGGCATGGTGACCCTCAGTTCCCTGTCTTGTAAAACGAGGACAACGCCTACCTCACTTGGGTGAATGAGCTCATGGCATCGACCCTGTCCCCCCCCCCCACAGCGCCCAGTCCCTTTGGTCTGACTTGGTCATGTGCTTGTGCAGAACGGAGCCCCCCACCTGATGGGCAGCGGGGCGGTCAGCTCCTGGCCCGGCAGCTGCAAGACTTCTGGAAGAAGTCCCGCAATACCCTGGTACCCCAGAGGCTGCTCTTCGAGGTGACCAACGCTAATGTGGTCAAGGACCCTCCCTCCAAGTACGTGGTGAGTGAGGTTCTAGGACCCCCTGGGCTGTCAGTCAGGTCTGGCTAAGAGGAGGACACCAGCTTCATGGGGGTTCTGGCTGTGTTGTTATAAAAGGTTGCCTTGTTTAGCAGATGGGAAAACTGAGGCTTGAAAGGGAATGTAACTTGAGCAAGTCCTCAGCAAAGTGACTTAGTGTTCCTGAGACTTAGTAAAGTGGAGATTAAGGCACTGCCAGTATGTGTGCAATCCCCTCCCCCAGTGGCTTTGCAGACTAGCATGAGAGAGACTTGAAACCCAGTTGCCTGGGTTAGTGGATAAGGAAACACACTTTGGATCCACCTTTGGATCACATTCTTCTTTCACTTTCGCCTGTCTTTGGGTGGGTTTTGTAACTTTGATCCACTCCCCCTCCCCCACCCTCTACTTTCCTCATAGGAGCTATGGGGTCGTTCAGAGAGGATCATAGCAGGACTTAAATGGGACTTAATTGGCTCTGTGTTAGAATGCTTGCCTCCCATGCATGAGGCCCTGGGTTCCAATCCTCAGCACCACATAACCAGAAAAAGCTGGAGGTGGCGCTGTGGCTCAAGTAGTAGAGTGCTAGGCCCAGAGTTCAGGCCCCACGACTGGCAAAAAAAGAAAAAAAGAAAAATGAGACCCTTAGCATTGGGTTCAATACAATGGTAGCTATACAGATTCAGCATCCCTAATCTGAAGCGCTCCAAAATTCAAACTTTTTTGAGTGTTCACATGATGCCACAAGTGGAAAATTACATACCTAATCTCATGTGATGGGCAGCACTGTGTTGGCACACTGGAAACATTTATAAAGCTTGATGTTCTTCAGTGGTAGAGTGCTTGCCTAGCATTCTCAAAGCCCAAGTTATGCAGTTGTTTGCATGCACACACCACACGCACACACACACAGAAACTGTCTTAAGCTTATTTGTATAAGATACTATAAAATATAAATTTACACTTGACTCCCATCCCTAAAATATCTCTCTCTTCTTTCCCTCCTCTCTTTCCATATTTGCAAAGATTCCAGAATCTGAAAGACTATGATATCAAGCATTTTGGATAAGAGATACTGACTTTGTATTAATATTAATATTTAACAAAATATTAAGTTTGGAAGTACTGAGGTTTGAACTCAGGGCCTCAAGCTTGCTTAGCAGGCCTCTACCACTTCCAGCCCTATTAACTTTAGGTTGGAAATGTCAGGGGTAGGTGGGATCTAGGGCTGCTGCAGCTTCTGGAGCCCTGTCCCAAATTTGGGCCTCTCCACCCCTTTCTGGTGGTGTTACTAACAAGGGCCACACCCATGGGGTGACTGCTCCCATCTGAGCAGGATCCAGCTTCTGTGTGTGCGCACACACACACGTGCACATATGTGCTCTAGAACAAACCCAGGTCCTCATTCATGCTAAATGTACCCTCTACCACTGAGCTACACTCCAGCCTCTAATGATCCAGTCTTAAGTGACAAAAGTCCCAGATCTGGGGGGAGAAGGAAAGGGACACTAAAGATCAGTCACCAAAGAATGTTTCAATGGAAAGGAATGGAGGTGGCTGTGGGTACCCAGATGGGAAGGGAATGACAAGGAACAGGATGACCAAATAGGCCCTGGCCCACGTCTGGAGAAGCCACCTTCTCCATACAATGGGCACCCTGCAACTCCATGTACTTTCTTAGAAGGGGCCATGTGGTTTATTATTATTATTATTTTATATTTTTGTGAATTCAGGGCCTCATGCTCTCACATGGCTTTTTTACCCAAGGCTATACCATTTGACCACACATCCACTTCCGAGCACAGATTTTATTTTTGTTTTTTCTTTTGCCTGTTCTGGGGCTTGAACTCAGGGCCTGGGCACTGTCCCTGAGTTTCTTTTTGCTCAATGCTAGCACTCTTACCACTTGAGCCACAGTGCCACTTCTGGCTTTTTCTGTGTATGTGGTGCTGAGGAATTGAACCCAGGGCTTCATGCATGCTAGGCAGGCACTCTACCACTAAGCCACCTTCCCAGCCCCTGAGCACAGATTTTATATTCAGGTCTTAGGCAAGTCTTTATACCACTTCCCTCTCTTTGGTCCTACTTCCTTAGCTAATACACTGAGCTAAGGACAATTTTCTTGTAGTCTTATTGTGATGAGTAACTAATAGAAGAAAAGTGCTTGGCACTTCATGAAGCACAGAGTACATGCTCAAGTAATGGAACTATAGTCATAATTGTCTACGATGATCAAGTGAAATAATGGATATAAAATGGTCTTTTTAAGACAGGCATGGCAGTACATGCTAGTAATCCCAATACCTGTGAAGATAAACTAGGATTGTTGAATTCAAGGCCAGCCTGGGCTAAAGAGTAGACCCTAGCCAGGTGCCGGTGGCTATACCTGTAATCCTAGCTACTCAGGAGGCTGAGATCTAAGGATCATGGCTCAAAGCCAGCCTGGGCAGGAAAGTCCGTGAAACTCTTATCTCTAATAAACCACTAGAAAACTGGAAGTGGCACTGTGACTCAAGTGGTAGAGTGCTTGCCTTGAGCTGAAGAGCTGAAGGGACAGTGTCCAAGCCCAGAGTTCAAGCCCCACAACGGACAAAAAAGAAAAGAAAAAAAAAAAAGAGTAGAGACCCTGACCAAAAAAAAAAAAGAAAAAAGTAAAAAATGAAAAACCTAGAAACTTAGGTGGTTATTATCGACCAGTATCTTGCAAGGTATGTCCTGCAGAAAATTGCTTCCCTAAAACAAAATGCTGAAATAAGGATACAGGATGACCCATTGTAAACAATGAGATGTAGGAGATACTATGTTGAAAATGAACTTTACAACTTTGCGGTGGGAGGCAAGGGAGGAAGTGGGAGGGAAGGGACAGGAGGAGAAAAACGGAGGGGGTAAAAATGCTTGATAGGAAATGGACTTATTACCTTGTTCATGTAACTGTAACCCCTCTGTACAGTATCTTTACAATAAAAATGTATATTAAAAAAAGAAAATTGCTTCCCTGGATATTAATAAATATCCAAAAGAGAGAGAAAAGGTTTACGGTCAATATAACTGGAAAACAGAGTTGAGTGAGTATAAGTTTCCTTAAAATGTACACTGTAGAATGGGAACCCTTTTGTACAATTATTTAAATTTAAAAACATTAAAAATAATAGGTAAATAAAATTGAACAAAATGTATACTGTGAAAACAGGTATGGTGGCACATGCCTGTAATTCTAGCCCTGGAGAGGCTAAGCAGGAGACTGTAAGTTCAAACCCAGCCTCAGCTATATAGTGGGACCCTGTCTTAAAATAAAAACACCAGCTGGGAAGGTGGCTTAGTGGTAGAGTGCTCGCCTCACAGGCATGAAGCCCTAGCTCTGCTTCCTCAGTAACACCTACACAAAAAAGCCAGAAGTGGAATTGTGGCTCAAGTGGTAGAGTGCTAATCTTGAGCAAAAGAAGCTCAGGGTCAGTGCCCAGGACCTGAGTTCAAGCCCCAGGACTGGCAAAAAAAAAAAAAAAAAAAACTATACAAAATGTATAGTGACTCTTCAAAAGAAGAAATAGATCCTCCTAGAGGACCGGAAGTGGCTAGGAGATTGGCAGTTTGGCAGGGCCACAGAACAAATTCTGGAGGAAAAAAAAAAAAAGATCAGGGTTTGGTGGTAGGATCCCTTTAACATGTAATTCCTGCCTGCTTCCCTTTTAAACCTGCTGGCCCAGCCCTAATCCTCATTAGTCCTGATTAATCCCCAGTGAGGTTCTCAAACTTGTGGGAGCTTAGAGTCATCTGGTTCAGTGTTTCCCAAACCACAGTCATTCCAGGAGCACCTTCACAATTCCTTTCCCATCTGAAAATGCTTACAGTGCTGGTTGTGGTGGTACAGTTTGGTGAGTCCAGCACTTAGCAGGCTGAGACAGGTTGCAAATTTAAGGCCAGTCCAGGCTATACATCAAGACTATCTAAAATAAACAAAATGTTAGCAATGCCATTCTTCAGCATTTTAAATGAACACTCTAAGATTAAAAGCCAACTTTGTGGTGTTGCTGTAATGTGGTAAACCACACCAAAGTGTGAGGTGGGGAGGTAGGAGAGAGTGACAGAGGGAAGAATCTGGTCAAGATACATTCTGTACATACATGGATATGTTAAGATGAAGCCTCCTTGTACAAATTAATGCCAATTTTTAAAAAAGTAAAGAATGAGGGCTGGGAAGGTGGCTCAGTGGTAGAGCGCTTGCCTTGCATGCATGAGGCCCTGCCACATAAGCAGAAAAAAGCCAGAAGTGGTGCTATGGCTCAAGTGGTAGTGCGCAAGCCTTGAGCTGAAGAGCTGAGGGTCAGCACCCAGGCAGAGTTCAGGCCCCACAACACACACACACACACACACACAAAGAATGAGGCTTATGATGTAGCTCAGTGGCAGAATGTGCCTAGTACACATAAGGCCTTTGGTTCACACATGTGTGCATGTGCCCACGTGCACACACACAGTAGTGAAAATGAAATGTTAAATTCTTCCTAGAGGGGCTGAGAATGTGGCTTAGTGGTACCACTAAGTACCATATAAACAGTACCACATAAACAGAAAAGCTGGAAGTAGCGCTGTGGCTCAAGTGGTAGAGTGCTAGTCTTGATCAAGCAAAAGAAGTTCAGGGATAGTGCTCAGGCCCTAAGTTTAAGTCAAAGGACTAGAAAAAAAGAGACAGGCACAGTGTACATGCCAGTTTTCTCAGCTATTAGAGAAGCTGAGATAAGAGGAATTTGCTTGAGCCTAAGAGTTTGAGACTAGCCTAGGTAACATAAGGAGACCCTATCTCAATAAAAATAAATAGGACAATCACTTCCTGGAGTGTACTCCAGTGTGTACCACCTAAAATACTTCAGGTATCACTTGTACTTGTCCCATACATACTTCAGTACAGTGACCTGATCCATTATTTCATTCATTAAAGACAGATTGGGAGGCAGAGTGAAGTCACAGTTACTGCAGTTGCAGGTGTTTGAAGACTGGTCTGGTCTGGATAATCTCACCAGCCATGTCAGAGTGATGAGTCGAGTGGAGCATAGCTCCATGCTGGTCCTCAAATTGGCTCAGAGATCCAGGCTGTCAGTCAGGGCTTCGGCTTACCTCTGATTTTCCTGCATTGTCAGAATTAACTCCCTTATGGGAAGGTAGAACTTCCCAGAAGGGCCACGAGGGGCAGCAGCCCCCAGCACTGAAGTTCACCTCTGTCTTTCTTTTCCCCCTGCTGCCTTGGGCCTGGGTCAATTCAGACAAGCCTCAGGTAAGAAGGGAGTGAGCCCCCAGATCACTGTCCCAACAATTCCCACCCTTCCAGGCCAAGTGGGGAGGGGGAGTGGGGGAGCAGGGTTGGGAAGGGGAGGCAGGGAGGAGAGAGGCCTATGGACAATTTGTCACTGACACTTATCTTTCCTTGCAGCTCTACACCCTCGCCGTGATGGGCCCAGGGCAGTCAGATGGCCAGCCAGCCCAGATATCTCGCCGCTACTCAGACTTTGAGCGACTGAATCGAAACCTACAGCGCCAGTTTCGGGGCCCCATGGCTGCCATCTCCTTTCCCCGAAAGCGCCTGCGCCGGAATTTTACGGCAGAGACCATTGCCCGCCGTAGCAGGGCCTTTGAGCAGTTTTTAGGCCACCTGCAGGCAGTGCCTGAGTTACGCCATGCCCCAGACCTGCAAGACTTCTTTGTGCTGCCTGAGCTGCGGCGGGCACAGAGCCTCACCTGTACTGGCCTCTATCGGGAGGCTCTGGCTCTCTGGGCCAATGCCTGGCAGCTGCAGGCCCAACTGGATACCCCCTTTGGTCCAGACCGCCCCCTGTTGACCCTGGCTGGGCTGGCTGTGTGCCACCAGGAGCTGGAGAACCCTGCAGAGGCTCGGACATTCTGTGAGAAGGCCTTGCAGCTGCTGGGGGACAAGACACCCCATCCTTTCCTAGCACCGTTTCTAGAGGCCCATATCCGGCTCTCTTGGCGCCTGGGCCTGGACAAACGCCAGTCAGAGGCCCAGCTTCAAGCCCTGCAGGAGGCAGGCCTCACCCCTACACCACCCCCCAGCCTCAAGGAATTGCTCATCAAGGAGGTGCTGGACTAATCCTTGTTAGTTTCACTGCAGGGTGAGAGGCTGCTCCAGAATCAAGAGAATCAAGGGAGGGGATATTGGTGAAGACACAGGGAGCAGCTAAGGAGGGTGCACAAAGTGCTCGGGAGCTCCTCAAGCTTTTACAAAGAGAATTTGCAGCAAACAAGTAAATTTTCTTCTTTTGAGCTGTGCTCAGAATGAGCTTTAGGAAGAGCTGCCCTGATGGTGTGAGGAAGAAGTCTGACAAAAGCTTCTTCAGCCCAGGGCTCCAGCCCTGGTCAAGTCGGACCAGTGTTTCCTCATCCATGGGCCTCCAGCATTCTTGAGTTAAGACAGAGCTGCAGTTGTGGCCCAGAGAATTAAAGGCTAGTCACTCCAGTGGTATCAGTCTCTTTATTGGATGTGAGGGCAGAAGGTCCAACCCTCAAGAAGAAGGAACGTCTTTGAAGCCCCAGGTCAAGCTGGTGCCCCATTATAGTTTGCTCTCTGAGACCCAGGGCTTCACTCTGATCACACCCTCCTGGGCACAGGACACAGCCAGAACTCCATCCCGACGCCACAACCGCCCGTGGACCAGCCCCCGAGAGCCATCTGTGGGCAAGGAAAAGGGTGACAATGGTACTTTGCTTCAGCACAGCCAAATAGGCTTTCTGCAAATGTTTTGGCCCAGGGCAAGGATGTACCAAGTGTCCCTTTATGAACCTCTATAGCCAGTCACCGGGGCACTCCTCTGATGAGAACCCCAGTGACAGTTTAAAAGCACTTTCAATCTGTCTGTTGACTTTCTCAAAAGGATTGCAGAGGGAGGAGCTCTAAGAACAGTCTCCCTATTTGGCCAAGCAGAGTGCTGCACTTCTGAGCACTTGTTAGAAAACCCATCTGTTTCTTTTACATTAAACCAGGCCAAGTCCTTCAGGCTGGTTATCCATGAATGCTGCCATCCCTGTTCCACCAGAAGAAAGGAGGGGCTCAGAGGAGGACCTGACCATGAGGTCTGGCCTCCCCTCCCTCTCCATGTGCAGGCCTTTTCTTCTTTGCTGGCTTTGGGCCTGAGTCAAGTTCATGAAAAGAACTGCTGGTTTTCCTTCACTAAGTGAGCAGAACTTAATTCAGACAGAAGCCAAATGATGCTGTCCTATTTCCCCAACAATGACACCAAAGTCCAGAAGCTCAGCAGCTTGGCCCCAAGGACTGGGCCCAACCTGCTTCCAGGTACCAGGTATCCTAACTTCAAGGCTGTTAATTTTGTACTATGTTGCTATTGCTGTTTCAGGGTACTCTTGCCCTGATTATGAAGAGTTCTTTAAGTTTTGTCTCTATTTTAGAAAGTCAGGGTTCTGAAGCTAGATATTAATTAATAAATGAACTATCTTCTAAAATTCAATAACATCCAAAACCAGGTGCTGGTAGTTCACACCTGTAATCCTAGTTACTCAAGAGGCTGAGATCTGAACATCTCAGTTCAGAGCCAACCCAGGCAGACAGATCCAGTCACACACACACACAAAAGCAAGCAAGAAGCAAAGTGCTTCACACCTATAATCCTAGCTACTCAATAGACTGATACTTAAGGAAAGTCCATGAGACTCTTATCTCCAATATACTACTCAGAAAAGGTCAGAAGTGGTGCTGTAGCTCAAGTAGTGAGAGCACTAGCCTTGAGCATAAAGAGGCTTAGGGACAGCACCCAGGCCCTGAGTTCAAGCCCCAGGACTAGCAAAACAAAACAAAGAAAACACCAAAAGTGCAAGGCCCAGAGCTCAAGCTCTGGAACCAATACACACAGAATCATTTAGGGAATTTCTTGGACCTTACCCAAGACTTGCTGAGTCAGAATTGGGTATGGAAAGTGGGCACTGGTAGCTGAAACCTGTAACCCTCCCTAGCTACTCAGGAAGCTGAGAGCTGATGATCACAGTTAGACACCAATCAGGCAGGAAAGTCTATGAAACTCTTATCTCCAGTTAAACAGCAAAAAGCCTAAAGTAGAGCTGTGGCTTAAGTGGTAGAACACTAGACTCTGTGAAAACTCTTAAGGGGCAGTAAACAGGCCCTGAGTTCAAACCCCAGAACTGGGACAAAAAAAAAAACAAAACTTAGGGATGAAACTGAATCTCTTAAGCCACTGGCGCCTGGCTTAATCTGTTTTTTAAAAGCTCCTTCAAGCCGGGCACTGGTGGCTCACGCCTGTAATACTAGCTACGCAAGAGGATGAGATCTGAGGATCATGGTTTGATGCCAGCCTGGGCAGGAAAGTCCCTGAGACTTATCTCCAATTAACCACCAGAAAACCGGAAGTGGCTCTGTGGCTCAAGAGGTAGAGCACTTTCCTTGACCTGAAGAGCTGAGGGACAGTGCCCAGGCTCAGAGTTCAAGCCCCAGGACCAGAAAACAAAAAAGCTCCTTCAAGTCACAGTCTGATAGATTACTAGTCTTAGATTCTACAACTTGTTTGGTTAGGGAAACAGGCTCAGGGGAGAAAGGATTTGCCTGAGTTCATATAGAAAATTTGAAGGTGTTTGGGACTAGAATGTGATCTCTGATAACAAAGTGAATAAATTTCCATCATTTATAAAAAGCAGGAAGTGTGAGCCTCACACATCTGTCCTTGAGCCTTGCACCTCACTGGGGCAGAGAAGTGACTTGAACAACACCCCTAGGAAGTGGAGGATGCAGCATCATCTAAGAAAGCAGGCTCCCTCCTCCCCCTCCAAAGCCAGTATCCCACATGGGCCCATACTCACCAGCCCAGGGGCTCTCACATTCATAGAGCATCCAGTGGTCAGCTCGGAACGGGGCATGGAACCACATGGAGTGATCCAGCGAGACCATGAAGTTCACTTTATACTTCCACTGGTGGGGCAGCAGTGCCGTGCCCAAGAAGGCATAATCCGAGATATAAGCAGCCACACAGCAGTGCATCTTGATGTCGCCTTCCCCTGTAACAGGTCCCTACCCCATCAGTCAGGGGCTTCATTCACAGGAGGGGGAAGAGACTTGGGGAGATAGAGACGCAAGTATGCAGATATACAAGTTGGTCACTTCGTCAGGGCTTTGGCCCAATGTGTACCCACGTGTGTAAAATGGAGGAGGGTGGACCATGCCTGTAACCCAGCAACTGAGGAGGCTGAAACCTGAGGATCGTAATTTAAAGCCAGTGCATGTAGGAAACTCCATGAAACTCTTTTATCTCCAATTAACCACCAAAAAAGCTTTAAGTGGCACTGTGGCTCAAAGTGGTAGAGCACTAGCCTTGAGCAAAAGAGCTTAGGGACAGTGCCCAGGCCCTGAGTTCAAGCCCAATGGCCAAAACAAACAAACAAAAAAATCTTCCCAAGCCCCTAGCTGGGTCCTGGAAGGCATATCTCCAGTTTGCCCAAAGGCACCCCATGGTTAACAGCAGACCTGAATAAGAACCTCAGGGAGGTTGCCTTTTAGAAAGATCCTTCACAGAAATCAGAGTTACATCCCTTCTCCCCATATAAAAAGGGCCATGAGCCTTAGTGAGATTGAGCTAATTTACCCCAGGTGCAGATGAGGAAACAGGCTCAGAGAGGGCAACTAACACACCCAAGACAAGGGGCAAACAAGTGGCCGGCCCAGACCTCCAGAAAAAAAGAGTCCTCTTACCAATATAGCCCCGGGCTCGCACCCAGAACATCTGTTTGGGCTCAATTCTCTGCATCTGGCCCACAGTGGGCGGGTTCACTGGCCTGATCTCAATGGGCACGTCCAGGGCAGCAATTCGGTTCAGCCCCACTCGGTAATTCTCTCCAAGGTTAGGGTCCCTGAAAGTAAAGGGAAGAGAGCCAAGAAGATGCTAGGACAGGAAGAGTTTCTCGTCTGTGTGCCCCTTCCAAGCCCCCTTATTCTTCCACAAGTACTTCTGACTGACCCCCAAAACTGATCCCTATGTGGCATGCACTTCAGCCATGTGGCCTTGTGAAAGTTAATCATCTCTGAGCTTATTGCCATCCGCAAAATGCGCATAATGGTAACCTATGTCACAGCAGAGCTGGAAAAAGACACACCATCCACATAGCTGTGTACAGTGTCACTCCTCACAGCCTCCTGAGACCGGTACTGAGAACCGCCCTGTTTGATAAAGGAAGCATGCAGAATCCAGGCAGCTTGCTCAGAAGATGGAGAAGGCAGGATGTGAGTGAGCTCAGGCAGTCTGGGTCCCACACTTCATATACTTAACGACTTCATTACTCGAATAGGCTGCCTGATTTGCCTAGCCCTAAGTAGGAGTATGTCCACAGGGGAGCCTTTTCAACTGGGAAACAGCGGCCCTGGGGTGCTATCCACAGTGGCTTGAAAGGTCACAATGTAACCAAGGAACATACTCAATTTCATTTAAATTAATATAGCCACATGTGGCCAGTGGATACCTTACTTCACACTACAGCTCTAAATTTTAAATTTAACACTGTTTTTCAGACATTGTTTTCTTCATAACCATTTGTTGTGTTCCAGTCACATACCAGGCTTTCCATGCTTACTCTTCTCTATTAGTGCTATAACTGCAATTTACAGAGCATCCACTGAAGGCCTTACGCCTCTTATTTAATTCTCCCAAGAGCCTTTGTTGTTGTTTTCTTTTTCGTTGTTTTGTTTTTGGTGGTATATGGGTTTGGGTTTGAACTCAGGATCTCATACTTGCTCAGTTTGCTCACTTGGGGGACCGGGAAAGTAGCTGTTTACCAAATGATTACATAAGTAGTCCAGTGTTTTAACAACCAGTGTAGCAGGGCACTGGTGGCTCACACCTGTAGGCCTAGCCACTCAAAAGGCTAAGATCTGAGGATCTCAGTTTGTAAGCCAGCCCCTACAGGAAAGTCTATGAGATTCTTATCTCCAATTAGCCACCAGAAAACCAGAAGTGGGGCTATAGCTCAAAGTGGTAGAGCACTAGCCTTGAGAAAAAAAAAAAAAAAGAGGACTGGGAAGTTGGCTCAGTGGTAGAGCGCTTTCCTTGCATGCATGAGGCCCTGGGTTCCATTCCTCAGCACCACATAAGAAAGAAGAAAAAAGCCGGAAGTGGCACTGTGGCTCAAGTGGTAGAGCGCTAGCCTTGAGCTGAAGAGCTGAGGGACAGTGCCCAGGCCCAGAGTTCAGGCCCCACGACCAGACCCCCCCCCCAAAAAAAAAGAGCTCAGGGACAGCCCCAGAACCTAAGTTCAAGTCCCACAACCAACAAGAAAACAAAATAAAACAAAAAACAGTGTGCTTGTACTGGCTAAATTTAAGCTGCATTTTTTTTTTGGGGTCCAGTTGTGGGCCTGAACTCTGGGTGTGGGCGCTGTCCCTCAGCTCTTCAGCTCAAGTCTAGTGCTCTACCACTTGAGCCACAGCGCCACTTTGGCTTTTTTCTTATGTGGTGCTGAGGAATCGAATCCAGGGCCTCAGGCATGCAAGGCAAGCGCTCTACCACTGAGCCACCTTCCCAGCCCCTTTAAGCTGCATATTAAAACCTAACACACACACACACACAAACACTTTTACAACCCAGAAACTCAACTGAAGGTTTTTTTAGGGTTTTTGGTTTGTTTTGTGTTCTTTGTTGTTGTTGTTTTTTGTTTCCCAGTCCTGGGGCTTGAACTGAGGGCCGGGGCACTGTCCCTGAGCTTTTTTTTTTTTTTTGCTCAAGGCAAGCATTCTACAACTTGAGCCACAGCACCACTTCTGGCCTTGTCTATTTATGTGGTACAGAGAAATCAAACACAGGACTTCATGCATTCTAGGCAAGCACTCTACCACTAAGCCACATTCCTAGCCCCAGCCTCCAGGTCTCTTACCTTAAATAGTTGTCAATGAGGGCCTCATGGTCTAGCAGCTCTTCGGGTGGGGGCACAGTGGGCATGGAGAACTGGTGCTTTAGGGGGCTGGGCTGGATTCTCTGGAAGGAGGCCTGGCAGATGAAGATAGGTTTGCCATGCTGTATGGCCTTCACAGAACGTACTGAGAAGCTGGCCCCTGAGCGTGTTCGCTCCACCTGGTATAGCACCGGCACCTTTGGGTCTCCTGTAGTGGACATAATATAATGCAGAGCCTGAGTAGGGCCCACAAGTCCTATCATTCTTACAATGGCCAGACAGCACCGTGGCTCTATTTGTCCACTCCAGTTTCTTCTTTCAAGCTAAGGACCTATATCTTAGCTAAGACATAGATAATACTGTGGATACAAAGAGAACAACCAGACTTTGTCATCAGACTGTTCCTAGTGCAGAAGGCACTCCTTTCTATCAATAGTGCAGGAACCTTGCCAGGTTCTCGGCATTCAAATCCTGGTTCTACCATTTACCAGCTGTGAGAGTCTGGGAAATTCACTTAACTTCTCTGAGCATCATATGCATTTGTAAATGGTGATCGTCATAGTTCTTACTTCACAAGGTCTTAATGAAAATTAAGTGAATTCATAGTTATAAAGTATTTAGAACAATAGGTGACACATAATTGTTAATACTCTTGGCTTTTGTTTTTTAGAACAGGGCTATCCAGGTTGGTCTCAAACTCCTAGGCTTAAACAATCCTGCCTCAGCCTCCCACGTGGCTGGGCATGGTGGCTGTGCACCACCACGCCCAGTTCTTCAAGCTTTTGTCTTGTTTCAACCTTGCCTACAATATGTGTGTGTGCGTGGAGTGTGTGGGTAGGTGTGTGTGTGTGTGTGTGTATGTGTGTGTGTATGTGTGTGTGTGTGTGTGTGCTGGTATAAGCATTCTTGCTTGGCTTTTTCTCCTTAAGGCTAGTGCTCTACCACTTGAACCACAGCTCCACTTTGGAGCTGGTTAGTTGGAGATAAAAGTCTCACAGGCTTTCCTGCCTGTGCTAGCTTCACAATCCTCAGAGCTCATCCTCCTGAGTAGCTAGAATCACAGGTATAAGCCACCAACACCTAGCTCCAAAAGACATCTTGTGTATGATTTTCAATTTTCTTTTTTTTTTGTTGGTCGTGGGGCCTGAACTCTGGGCCTGGGTGCTGTCCCTCAGCTCTTCAGCTCAAGGCTAGCATTCTACCACTTGAAATACAGCACCACTTCTGGCTTTTTCTGCTTATGAGGTGCTGAGGAATCAAACCTGGGGCCTCATGCAGGCAAGGCAAGCACTCTGCCACTGAGCCACCTTCCCAGCCCCTGATGTTCAACTTTCATGTGCAAGAAACAGGTCTAGGAAAGCAATGCCTCTTTTAAGACCCAAATTGGAAACACCAAGCCCTAGGCTCCCTCAGCAGGAATAAAGACTACTGCTGTCTGCTTTGCTCAGGTGACTGCTTACTAGACATTGCCGGGGGGGAGGGGGCACAGAAGCGGGGGGCAGGGGGCTATAATCAGAAATAATCAGAACAGGGCTTTCTCAAGGTGAGAGGAGTTCCTGGGGTGTATAGGAAAATGTTATCTCCAAAAGGGGGAGGAGGCCTTGCTTGTTTTTGGATTTTGAGGCAGGATTTCCCTATGTAACCCAAGCTAGCCTCAAATTTAAGGTCTTCTTGCCTCTTACTCCCTATTGCTAGAACTACAGGTATATGTAACCATGTCAGGTTTCAAAAAAGAACGATAAGTTGTCATTTATAGAAAATCAGTAACATTCCATGCCTTGTACTAGTACATTACTTTAGGTAGCAGAAATTCATAAATTGCCAGATGTCATGCTAGCAACTCAGGAGGCTAAGATCTGAGGATTGCAGTTCAATTCCAAACCAAGCAGTCAAATCCAAGACACTCTAGCTTTAATTAGCCAGTAAAATGGCAAACTAGAAGCTTGGCTGACGTGGAAACATGGCCAGCCAGGAGCAAAAAAGCCTAGTGAGAGCAAGGAGATCTGAGCATGGGGTGAGGGATGCGGCTCAGGTAGTGGAACACTTGCCTAATCCTCAGTGCAAAGAGAGGAGAGAAAGAGAAAGATCATCCCACTAACATATCTCTGGAGAAGTCTTGATTTTTTCCCCAGATTTGTATGCTGTACAGTCTACTTCAAAGCCCAAATGCAGTTTACAGCAGTCCTCTGCGGTTCTAGTGTCTATATATATTTTATAAAATTTCATACTTGGTATTACAAGGTATATTTAAAAAAATGAAGAACAGTCAGGTGCCAGTGGCTCACATCTGTAATTCAAGCTACCAGGAAGCTAAGACTTGAAGATCTCAGTTCAAAGCCAGCCTGAGCAGGAAAGTTTATCTCCAATAAACTACTCAAAAAAAAAAAAAAAAAGCCAAAGTGGGGATGTGCCTCAGCGGTACAATACTAGCTTTGAGCACCGGAGGGGGCGGGGGGGGAGAATAAGCAGTGTGATGGTGCACCCTTGTAATACAATTCAGCATTTGGGTGGCTGAGGCAGGAGGATCTGGAGCTTGAGGGCAGTCAGGGCTACATAGACCCTGACTCCCAAAACAACAACAAACAACAGTTCTGTGTCATTAAGAGCCAGAGCACAAGTACCCGGTGAGTCTCCCTGGGTGCGAAGTGAAAGGCACTTTGTGGACTCCAGACCTTGTCTCACCCTAGCTGCATCTTAGGAAATTGTCTTTCTGCCCCCCTCCACCCTCCCTCCTCTGATTCTTCTCATTTCCTCTTTCTCTTTAGTCAGCCCAAAGCCAATGACTGTTAGGCCACCAGGGCTGGGTTGAAGACAAGCAGCCAGGGTGCCAGGGTTTACCTGCCCGAACAAAGTAGCAGTGCAGGGAGTGGACGTGGATGTCTTCACACACAGACTTGGCTGCAGCCACCAGGGCCTGGCCCACGATCTGACCCCCAAAGAGCCGCTGGGTGGTGGGTACCCAGTAATGCCTTCCTCTGTGGGGAGAGGATGAAAGTGGGAAAGACTTGAGGGATGCTCTATATTCTAGGCACCATAATGAGCCTCTAGTGCAAGATATTGTAACCTAATTGGGGTTTGGAATCCTTTTGAGAATCTGATGAAAGACATGGACTCTGTCCCCAGACAAATATCCATATATCACTCTGCATAAAATGTTATAGCCTTTGGAAACACCCTTCTGTGGACTGTAATTGAGGATAATAATGTAATTCCTTGATTTTCTACTAAGAGGCCTGGAATCAGAGATGGTAAGTGGCTGAGCAAGTTGATATAGCTTAAACATTACCAATCATGAATAGTTTCTGAGCCTTTTGACCTCAAGTCCAATGTCTCCTGTGCTCCCACAAACCAAAGTAAGACAAAAGAAGACTTCCAAGGCGTTAAATACATCAAGATGAGCCCCAAGAGGAGCTGAACTGAAGGTAGACCATAAGGCCCATCACTGGCATCTAACTATGACAACAAATTTCAGAGTTTAAGGTACTCTCAGACATGAAGTCTAAAGCTGTGAACTTTTGCACAGATGAGGAAACCGGCCTGACTGAGAGGTGAAAAGATTTACCTAGGGCCAGCAGGTTAAAAGAGCCTGCCCACTGAGTCCAACACCCAACCTGAGCTTATCATTTTCATAGGCACACTGAATAGCAGCTCCCACACACCCCAAAAAGTTAAAATTCCCCTAAGTGGAAGGAAGAAACATGAAGTAAGATTGCTTCCAATAAAGTCAGAGGGAAGCATGGGGTCTGTTACAAAACACAGTGCTGTCATCACCAACTTCAGCGATCCTGGGAAGTACACAGGCCTCTGGATGAGTAGAGCTCCCAGAAGCCACCAAATGGTGTGGGGTCTGGGGGTGGGAATAGGGGTGGAGGTAGGGGATGTGAGAGGAAACGGACAGTGTGTTTGCAAGCAGTTGTGCATCCGTTTTAAACCTGATCAGCTGTGTGCCCTTGGGCAAAGCACTGCCCTCTCTGGGTCGGTTCTACCACAGGGTGGGGGCAGAGTATCTCTGGGTCACCACTTCGCCCAGATCGCCAATTCCTCCCCGGGGACAGCAAGGACACTTGTCAGGAGCACGTTCTGTCCTAACCGCACTGAGGCCTGCACCTCGCACAGCGCATGCTCTCCCCGGCGCTGGGGGTCCCGGGCGGCCAAGGTCGGAAGTCCCGGTCCTACAGAAAGGCTGTGGGACAGGTGAGGCCAGCTACCTGAACAGGTCCTCGTCCAGCGGCTCCAGATTGAGCACGCTGGTGACCAGGACGCTACGGAGGTCCTGGGAGGGGTCGTCGCCGCCGCCGTCCTGCTTATCCTTCCGGGACTTCGGGGATGACATCTTGACTGACCCCCACAGCTGACCGACGACACCACTGGCCCACAGACGCCGGGAGACCAATTCCGAACCCAGGTGCTTCCGGCAGATTACCTTAGTAGCCGGAAGTCCCCTCAGGGACCGGAGAGCGAGGTTTGGGCTGTGATTGGCTTGTGTTCCCGTCCATTGCAAGGTGGGCGTGGCTCTCTTGTACTAGCGATTGGAGAAAACGAGTGCCGCTCTGAGAACCCCCTGTGTGATTGGCTAGCTCGGTGAGGAGGCGGGGCCTCAGGAAAACATGGGCTATTACTTCACCTCTCTCAGAAAGCGAGACGCCCCCCAAGCCCCAGGTAACCCAGTTAGGTCCCGGCCTCCTCCCGCGCTCGGCGCCGGGCCAGCCGGTGGGGGCCGCCCCTGGGGGCGTGCCGCGCCCACGCCGCCTATAAAGACTCGGGGTGCCTCCGGACCCCCGGCGTGAGCTCGTGCCGGGCCTGGGGTCTGACGCGGCGTGGGCGGCAGGGGCGGCCATGGAGCTGGGCAGCTGCTTCAAGACCTACCAGGACTTCGAGGAGTGCTTCAGCGCCTACAAGACGGAGAACAAGTGCTGCTTCGTCCTCAACGACTGCGTCTCGGTGCGCTTCCACAACCTCTGCTACGGCACCTGCATCCGCGAGGACATCCTGTAAGGGCGGGGCGGCGGGGCGGGGAGGGAGGGGGTGCCCGGGGGGGCGCCCGGGGAGGGGGTGCCCGGGGGCTCGGGGTGTGTGTGTGTGCGCGCGCGCGTGCGTGTGTGTACACACACACACACACACACACTTCCAGAGCCAGCTATTTCACTTTGACTCATTCACAAGTTTTTCTGGAATTCTCTCCCTGCCTCCTTCTCCCCCCCACCCCCACCCCGGGCGAACCTGCAGTTCCCCAAGCACAGACTTCACAAATACAGTTTTAAAAAACACCAAACAACAACAACACACGAGCTGGCGCCTGTGGTCACCCTTGTAATCCTAGCTACTCAGAAGGCTGAAATCGGGGGCTCATGGTTCAAAGCTAGCCCAGGCAGGAGAAGTCCAATTATCTCCAATTAACCAACAAAAAGCTGGAAATGAAGCTATGGTTCAAGTTGGTAGATCATTGGACTTGAAGAAACTGAGTTCAAGACACAGTACTAGCAAATACATATATTTATATATACACGTGTGTGTGGATACATATAATATGTGTGTGTGTGTGCCTTATAAAAGGGCTAGATGTGGTGGCTCCCACCTGTACCCCAGCATTTAGGAGGCTGAAGTAAGAACATATCAAATTGAAGGCCCTATCTAAAAAAGAGAAGAAAAAAGGTAAAGACAGGGAAAGAATATATATCAAAGGTTACAGACAAAGCTGTATTCTGAAAAGACTGCAGTTTCTATAGCCTCTGTAAGTACGCCATCTTCCAGGTACTTTCCTATAGTCCACTCTCTGGGAGCATGCCAGACCTAGGCCTGCATTATACAGAGGGAGAACTTCCAACCTTCCAATTCTATCTTTTTTTTTTTTGCCCCCATACCACTGCCACCCTTCAGTCACCTTGGTAAGATCCATAAAGACACTTGCCACTTTGGAGACTCCCACTGCATTAGGACTTGTATGCCAGGAAACAGGAGCCAAATGTATACATTTTGTAGGGCTAGGAGTGTAGCTGAGTGGTAAGAGTGCTTACCTAGCATGTGTGAAGCCCTGGGTTCGATTCCTCAGTATCACATAAACAGAAAAAGCCAGAAGTGGCACTGTGACCCAATGTAGAGCCCTATTCTTGAGCACAGAGAGGGTCAGAGACAGAGCCCAGGCACTCAGTTCAAGCCCCAGGACAGGGGAAAAAAGCATATATTTTGTAATATTGTAGATAAATCTAAACTGTTCAGTTTTTTTGTTTGTTTGTTCTTGTTTTTTTGCCGGTCATGAGGCTTGAAATCTGGGCCTGGGCACTGCCCCTCAGCTCTTCAGCTCAAGGCTAGCACTCTACCACTTGAGCCACAGTACCACTTCTGATTTTCTGAGTGTTTTATTGGAGATAATAGTCTCACGGACTTTTCTACCTGGAATGGCTTTGAACTGTGATCCTCAGATCTCAGCCACCTGAATAGCTAGGATTATATGTGTGAGACACTGGCGCCTGTTTTTGTTTTTCTTAATATCCCCATCAGTTTATAATTTTATTTTTTTATTTTTGTTGGTCATGGGGCTTGAACTCAGGGCCTGGGCACTGTCCCTAAGCTCTTTTGTTCCAGGCTAGTGTTCTACCACTTTGTGCCACTTCCCCTTTTCTGGTGGTTAATTGGAGATAAGAGTCTCATGGACTTTGCTGCATAGGCTGGCTTTGAACCATGATCCTCAGATCTCAGCCTTCTGAGTAACTAGGGTTATAGGCATAAGCCACCAGTGCCCTACTTTAGTCTCAATTTTTTTTTTCTTTTGGTCAGTCATGGGGCTTGAACTCTGAGCCTGGGCGTGTCCTCAGCTCTTCAGGTGAGCGCTTTAAAGGTGAGTGCTCTACCACTTGAGCCATAGCGCCACTTCCGGCTTTTTTCTTTTTGCTTATGTGGTACTGAGGAATCAAACCCAGGGCCTCATGCATGCAAGGCAAGCGCTCTACCACTGAGCCACCTTCCCAGCCCCTAGTCTCAACTTTTTAAGGTAAAATTCCATTCAATTATATATATAATATATTTATATGTTATATATTATATATATAATCACAACGAAATGTTTCTGGGGATATTTCTGTCTTTGATTGACTGAAAACCCTGGCTGACAATATGACTTGTGAGTTGCCAATCCGTGGGAGCCACTAAAGGTAATTGTCTCACTGGCCCAGGCTACTTGCATCTTTGTGCCCTCTTCTTTTGTTCTCCATTTGTCCTCAGGTGGCTCACCCACAGAAAGAGCCTTTCCTGCCTTGTTTCTTTGTCCTGAATTGGGCCAGTATCCATGCCCATTCCGAATAAGATTACCTTAATTGGTTTAGCCTAGCACTGAAGCATGTAGCTGTGTGGGGAGGGAGTTGGCCACCAGTAGTTCCTCATAGTCTTTTATCTGAAATCACTCTGAATAGTTCTGATTATTCTTTTTTTTATTGTGAAAATGCTGTACAGAGGGGTTACAATTACATGAGCAAGATAATGAGTACATTTCTTCTCAAGCACTGTAGCCTCCTCCTTTGTTACCCCTTCCCATTCCGTCCTCCCCCGACCCCCCCCACCCAAATGTCCTCCCCCCCACCAAAGTTGTAAAGTTTGTTTTCGACATAATGACTTGTATGTCTCATTGTTGCAATGGGTCCACCTGTATCCCTATTTAACTGATTTGTTTTTTCCCTTCCCCTCCACAAATTATAACAACATCAAATACAGTGAAAGCAGGGGTTATACCGTGGGAGAGGGATGTTCTGATTATTCCTTTTATCAGATATTCATTACCATGTCAAAATCATGAGTTCTCAAATCCATTATATAAAATAGTATAGCCAGGCACTGATGGCTCACACTTGTAATCCTAGCTACTCAGTATGTTGAGAGATCTGAGGATTGTGGTTGGAAGTCAGCTTGGCCAAGAAAGTCCATGAGATTCTTATCTCCAGTTAATTACCCACAAGGCCATAAGTGGAGCTGTGGTTCAAAGTGGTAGAACATCAGCCTTGAGTGAAAAAAGCTAAAGGACAGCACCTAAACCCTAAGTTCAAGACCCAATACCAACACACACACACAATGCCACTGTGAGAGATGCAAGGCAGTACGGAAGCAGGAATGGTGGAATGAGCTTTTATGGTGGGCAGTCATTATCTCTGGCAGTAACTTTACAGTCAGTTAATGTAATTTGATACGCTAAAGTTAGGCAAAGATTTTTTTGGGGGGGAGGGTGGGGCCTGTTGGCACTGTCCCTCAGCTCTTCAGCTCAAGGCTAGTGCTCTACCACTTGATCCACAGCACCACTTCCAGTTTTCTGAGTGCTTCATTAGAGATAAGAGTCTTACAGCCTTTCCTGCCTGGGCTGGCTTTGAACCTCAATCCTCAGCTCTCAGCCTCCTGAGTAGCTAGGAATACAGGCTTGAGCCCAGCCTAGGCAAAGATAGGGCACCATCTGAAGTATTGAGGAAGACTTCCTAGAAAAGATGATGGTTGCATGTGGTTCTGATGTAAGCTCTGAGATGAAGAAAAAATGCAAAGGTCATTTTCCCATTCTCATTAAACATGATGAGCAGAGGGCCAGAAACAAGACATCTCTTAGGGAACACAGCAAGTTCTGGGCAGTTTGTCTTTGTAAGACATAGAGCAGATAACCAGGGAGATAGCAAAGGTCGCCCTTTGGTGCCTTTTCAATGGCCTTGTCATTGGACTCGACTGTTCCTGAATATCCCAAGCTCAAACCTAGACCAGCGCCTCCGCTGCCCTGTGCTCACAGCTGATGCTCAGGTTCTCAGCCCCAGGCCCCTCCGCCCTGTTCCCATAGGACTGACATACCTGTTTTCCTAACCTCACCCCACAGGTGGGCAAACAAGACCTGCTGGATTATAGTGTTTGGGAGAGGATAGGTGGGGCTCCCAAGGTGTGTCTTGCCATGCTAGGGGCTGAGATTTTTATTCCTCCCTTGGTTGTCTTCCACTGGACTCCCAAAGAAGGTGAGGCTGTGACCCTGCCCACTTCCTGGTGATCCCTGATTCATTCCTGCAAGACCTCACTGATAAATATCTGCTGAGGAAACCACTCTACTGAGGAGCTTGGGCTATTGTAGGGAATAATTCAGTCATTGCACTTGAAGCCATCCTCTTCAAATTGGAAAAACCATGAGTAAACAGTCCAGCAGGTTACAGTAAGTGGGAGCTGTCATAATAATAGCAGCAAACTAATTTAGCATAAATAAAAGGCTGAAGCAGACTCTGGGCTAAATGTTCTGCCCCATAGTTTATTTAATTGTCAGGACAACCCTGAGATTTTTTTTTTAATGATAAGTAACTTAAGAAAGTGACCTGCTCAAAACCAAACAGCTTTATCTCTTAAGCCTATTGGACAAATGTTATAAATTCAGAAACAGGATCAACTTTTGTGGCTTCGAGCATCCAGAAAGACTTTGCAGGGGTGGGGCCTACTGGCATTAAGGCATGGGTTGGATGTGGGAATAGGAAAGGAAAAATAACAGATATTCTATTTATTTATTTTCTTTTTGAATAAGAATACCTTTGTGACACCAGGGAGTTTCACTGTGATATTTCCATACATGTACACAGTGTGCTTTCTTCTTCTTTCTTCTGGCTAGAACTTTGCCACTTGAGCCACAGCTCCACTTCTGGCTTTTTCTGTGTTTGTGGTACTGAGGAATTGAACCCAGGGCTTCATGCATGCTAGGCAAGTACTCTACCACTAAGCTACATTCCTCGCCCCACAGTGTGCTGTGAACAGATTCTTTTCTTCCTCCTCCATATTCCATTCCTTCCTTCCCTCTCTCTGCTTTCTCTCACAGTGACTGGTGGGTTATGCATATATGTATGCATGCATGTATGTATTTAATGTCCTTCGATCCTCTTCACTCCTCAGAATCTACACACACACACACACACACACACACATTCCTGATTCTTCTAGGCAGTCCCCATTTCACATTCATGTCCCATTACTGTCATCATCATCACTATTTTAGGACTGTACCCCACAAATAAATACAGGTAGTCAGTTTAATTACCTCTCTCCTTTGAGTCATTTTCAGCCTAGAATACCAAAACAAGAAGGGTCCCTAGAGATCCTCTAGTCTAGTTGTCTAACTTTCCTAGAAGGTTAGAAGTACACTTAGTAGAGTGTGTGCTTAGCACTCAAGAGGCTTAATCCCCATAACTCAACAAAACAAAATTAGGCTGTGAACGTGGGTGTATGTGTGTGCAGGTGCATGAGAGTGCTGGTACTGGTACTTAAAGTCAGGGCCGAGGAGCTGTCCTTTGGCTTTTTCACTCAAGGCTAGCACTCTACCACTTGAGGCCACAGCTCTACTTCTGGCTAAAAGCCAAAGTTAACCACCAAAATGGTAGTTAATTGAAGATGAGTCTCAAGGAATAACTGTGCTGAGGACTATCCTCAGATCTCAGCCTCCTGAATAGCTGGGGTTACAGGTACCACCAGCACACAATTGGCTGTGGGCATATTTTTAAAGATGATTGGATCAAAGATCTTTGTTCCTTAAAAGGAAGTACAGATATATCATATCCCCAGACTACCTTAAAGAGTTTATTTCATAGCCCTGATCTAGTCCAGCATCCTTAGAATCTCCCTTTTATCTTTGCTGAGGAAGAAGTTGAAGGGGAATTGTCCTTGTTTTTTGAGACAGCGTCTTACTATGTGGCCCTGGCTGTTATCCAATTCACAATCCTCCCTGCCTCCACCTCCCACGTGCCAGATGGAGGGGACAATTCAGACAGGAAGCAAAGTAGCTGCTGCTAATCCGTTTTTCCTTTCATCCCCTCTTCTCCCCCTAAACACTGAGATTGAATTGCTGCCAGACATAAATGGTAACAGAATATGGCAGATGTTAGGCCTCCCCTGGTGGGGAGGTATACTTGGAGAGGGTCTCAAAGAATCAGCTAAATGCTTTGGGATTGGAGAACCACTAGAAGTGGTTTCACACTCTACAGTCATTTCCAAGAAAAATATCAATCAGTATAAACCCCTTGTAGGCCCTTTTCTTTTCCTTTTTCTTTTTATTTTTTTGTCAGTTGTGGGTCTTGAACTCAGGGCCTGGGCACTGTCCCTGAGTTTTTTGTTGTTGTTGTTGTCGTTGTTTTTATGTCAGTCATGGCGCCTGAACTCTGGGCCTGGGCACTGACCCTCAGCTCTTCAGCTTAAGGCTAGTGCTCTACCACTTGAGCCAAAGTGCCACTTCCAGCTTTTTCTGCTTATGTGGTGCTGAGGAATGGAACCCAGGGCCTCATGCATGCAAGGCAAGCACTCTACCACTGAGCCACCTTCCCAGCCCTGTCCCTGAGTTCTTTTGTTTAAGGATAGTCTCTACCACTTTGGACCACAGTGCCACTTTCTGTTTTCTGGTGATTAATTGGAAATAAGACTCTCACAGACTTTCCTGTCTGGGCTGGCTTTGAACTGTGATCCTCAGATCTCAGTCTCCTTAGTAGTTAGGATTACAGATATGAGTCACCAGCACCCTGCTTAGGCTCTTACCTTATAAGAGAGAGGGGGTAGTCCGCACATTTCTCATTGTTACCTCTACCTTCCCTAGATACGTGCGGGTGAAATTTGTCTGTATTCGAACACAGTCAAACAGGAAGAGAACACAGGAGGCAGACACATGCCCAGCCTACTTACTTCTGCAGTACGACGACAGACTAGATAGACTGTTTATCAGTGAACTAAATACCCAGCATGTACATGTTGATTCCCAAACAAGAAGTCATGGTGGAGACCCCACTGGCAAATCTGAAAAGCCACAGTGCCTGCAGAAGCTCCAGCCAGTGCACAGAGACCTTGACAAAGCTGAGAAGTCCCCACTAGAAATCTCATTTTGCCTAGATAAGGTACAAGCACCCTGGAAGCCAGAACAGGGGAGCTTCTCTCCTGACTTAGCCAATATAGCACAAATGATGAAGAACTTTCTAAAGGTAGATGAAGGTTCCATGGCCTCCTTCAGTGTGGGCACCAGTCAAGACCTGGACCGGCTTAGCTTCCAGAGCAGCAAGATGAGTGACCTGTTCACTCGCTTCCCCAAGAATCTCTTGCTGCACAGGGCGGAGAACCCCCAGGGCCACATCCTGTATGCTTTCTTGGTGGAGAACAAGGAGCGAGAGAGTCGAGTGGTTCATTTCTCTGTGCTCAAGGCCGAAACGGCCACCTCTGTGGCCAAGATGTTGAACATCTTCACAGGGTTCAACTCAGATTGGACCAAGGTCAAGGTAGTATTTGTGGACCCTTCATTCCCATACTGGGCCATCCTGCAAGAGATCTTCCCTGCAGCCCGCATCCTACTCTCCATCTACCATACAACCCGGCTCTTGGAAAAGATGCTACAGCAGAGTTCAGCGAGTGCAGCCTTTAAAAGGCTCATGAAGGAAGCCATACGGGAGGCTGTGTTTGTTGCTTCTGATGCCAGTCTGAAAAATCTCTGTCAGATGTGCCAGGCCCTGCTGGATGAGGATCTCTTCAGCTTCCTGCAGACCCACTGGTTCTCCTGTGAACTGCTGTGGTACATGCATGCCAGGAAGGGTCTGCACGCATGCAACACCTACATGGACAGCCTAGACTTTGTCACCAGCAAGGTGTCAAGCCTCTTTCAGAAACAGCAGTCCTTATCGGACTGCATCCTTCGTTTTGTTGATTACATAGACTTCTTTAATACCAAAAGCTCCCCAACTGTTTCCAAGTTAAAGAAAACCTGCTCTCTCAGCATGCAACAACCGAGGACCAAGAAGCCTTTCGGGATCCACGGAGCCAGAGGGCTACCTGAGGAAGAGACAAAGTCAGACTCCAAGCAGGTTTGCTTGCTGCAGCAATCCCCGCTACTGTCCTCCCACGGTGGCATGCTAGACATCTTGCACCAGCGGGGCTCTGAACTGGCTTACAAGCTGTGCCGCAATGAGTGGGAGGTGGTGCAGAATTCCACCCACCTGGTGGATGTGGCAGGTCCCGCAGTAGGCATTCAGCTGCTGGAGGACTCTCACCAGGTGAGCAAAGATGGCTGTAGCTGCAGCTGCTACTTTCAACAATGGTATCACCTGCCATGCCGACACATTCTGGCCCTGCTGCACACCAGCCAGCAGCCAGTAGATGAAGCCATGGTGTGTCGCAGGTGGCAGAAAAAGTATCAATATCTCCTTAGGCCGAATGGAGATCTCCAGGAATGTAGTGTGATCCCATCCACAGACCAGCCTGAAAACCAAGGCCGGCATGACATGATTCAGGACCTCAGCAAGGAGCTAGCTAACCTGCTGATGCAGACAGAGGGACCAGAGCTGGAGGAACGCTGTGCTACCCTGCGCAAAATTGTGGACATCTGGGCTGATCCTGGTGAGCCACGTGAGGCCAGCCAGCATCCAGGAGACTTCAAGGATGTGGGCCTCCTGCCTTTCCTCTGGGGAAAGCAGGAGGAAGGGGAGGGACTCCCTCTCTCTGAAACCACAGTTCATAACTGAAACACTTGCATTGGATCCCGCTCTTCTCCTTGGAGTTTACAGGTTCAAAGTGAGCAGGTCATCCTAGGAGTCAGTACGTTAACCTGTGTCTTCCTGGGTTGGACTAGGAAGAATGTTAACTGTCCTTCAAAGTCTGCCCCTTTCCAGCCCAACCATGACATTCCACGGTGTCTTGTTTGTTGTTCAAGGCCAAAGTTAACTCCATGCTGCCAGGTCACCCCTCTTCCTTGGCTAACCCCTGAGATCAGACCTTCTTGACCCTACAGGGGTGAACCCCTGATCAGAGAAAGCATGGTTAAAAGGGCTTTCAAGGACAAAGAAGGTGACAACCAAATGTTGCTGCTGTTTTTGAAGTATCTGTTATTTTACCTATTTTAATTCCTGTTAAATAAAGTTGGTGTTTTTTCTTCCTAATAAATTTGATGGAATAAGCATGGAAAATGCTCCCTTTTGATGAGGGAAAGAAGGGAAATGGTAGAGAAGGACTCCTGACTTTATTGTTAGGAACGAGGTCCTCTCCAATGGATTTATTTACTGTGTTGCTGAGGTTTGAACCCAGGACCTTGTGTATGATGGGAAAGCTCTCTACCAATGAGCTACATCCCCAGCCCTCAGGTTCTTATTTATTTTAAAGGAAATGGGGTACTATCTAATGAGGTACAAGGCCAAGTAGAACGTGATGCCTCAAATTCAGGGTTAAGAGAGTACCTCCTTACTTTGCCCTTTTCCCACCTAACCATACCTCAACTTTGATTTCAGGAGGCCTTATATTCATCCTAATAGGAGGAAGCCAAATAGACTGGGGAAAGAGAAACTCAGGTCCTAGATCCAACTATGGCAGGTTACTGGGGAACTGTGGGCAAGTCATTTGTTTATTGCTATCCTCTCTGATCTACCAATCATATCTATCTGCCTTGTCTATCTGTGGAGTTAAGAGAATTGTATCCAGGAACTTATGCATAAAGCACTGTACCACTTGAGCCACACCCCTAGCCCTTTGGTTGTTTTTTGTTTTGTTTTACCAGTCCTGGGGCCTGAACTCCCGACTTGGCACTGCCCCTTAGCCGCTTTGTGCTCAAGGCTAGCACTCTACCACTTGAGCCACAGCGCCACTTCTGGGTTTTTCTAAGAGTCTTACAGACTTTTATGCCCAGGTTGACTTTGAACCATAATCCTCAGATCTCAGCCTCCTGAGTAGCTAGGATTTCAGGTGTGATCCACCCACACCCAGTTTATATAGACATTTTCATTGCAATAATAAACACCAACACTGATTCCTGTTTTTATTGTTTAACAACTCTGACTTTTTGGGGTTTTTTTTTGTTTGTTTTGGTTTGGGTTTTTTGGCCAGTCCTAGGGCTTGAATTCATGGTCTGGGTACTGTCCCTGGGCTCCTTTTGCTCAAGGCTAGCACTCTACCACTTGAGCCACAGTTCCACTTCTGGCTTTTTCCGTTTATATGGTGCTGAGGAATCACACCCAGGGCTTCATGCATGCTAGGCAAGCACTCTACCGTTAAGCCACATTCCCAGCCCCAACAATGCTGACTTTTGGTGTGAGTTGGTGCTCTTTATGTGGTAAACATTATGGTGGAAAGCCTGCTGTCTTCATGACAACTGGACAAAAGATGAGACGCCCTCCTCTCCTTCTTATTCCTCCCTCCCTGTCCCCTCTCCTTCCCACTGCTTCCCTCTCCCCTCTGGGTTTCCTTAGCTCCAAAGGCTGGCTGAAGAAGTTGAATTTGGGACCTGGGCCTCAGTTTCCCCACAATGTAGAGTAGCACATTGGACAATTACATTTGTACCCAAACCCCTGGCCTTTGACATCTAAAAAACTTTTTCTGTAAAACAATGCTGTTTATTTTCATTTTCATTTCCAGCCTTGAGAGAGTTTCCACGGTCGCGTATCTTTCCAGTCGTGGGGTTCTAGAGTTCCAGATTCTGAGTTTCAGATGCAAGGCCTCTGCCTTAGTCCTGGCCAGCGGAGCCTTTCGTTACTCCGGTAATAACACCCGCCCTGTCCGTGGCGGGCTACGATTGGTCCGTGGCACCAAAGACCGACTTCGAACTCCTTAGGCCATTGGCCTGAGTCTCTGTGAAGTTGATGTTCTGATTGGCGAGTCTAGAGGTCACTCAAAGTCGGAGGCAGGGTCAACTAGATATAGCTAGGGTCGATTGCGCGGGGAGTGGAAATGTGAAACACATGTTCTCCGCGCCCAGCCTCCGCACCGCTCCCCAAGGGTGGGCAAGTAACCTCCCCAGCTCCACCGGACTCCAGCCGCGAACGACAGACATCCAGACCCCTCCCACCCCGCGCCCGTGTTAGAGGTGAGAGGTCAAAGGCTACATCCCCTTTCTGGTCCTAGGATTTTGCCTCGGAAAGCCATGAGGATCTCGAGCTAAAGCTGGCTTCCAGCTACTGACAGCAAAGGAGGGCAAATAAATAGCCCCAGTTTCTCATCAGAAAAATGGGTACAATAACTTGTTTGGAGGCCAAATAGAGGCATGAGAAGATAACTTGGTTAGTCCCATTTTAAAGTGGAAGGGATTGAGGCTTCTCTGAGAAGAACGTCGTTGACTTGCCCAAGATCCTACAGCAAATTGCAGGCAATTACAGTTCACTTGAATATACTAGGACTCAAGGAATGTGAATGCCAGGAAATAATTTGTAAGTAATAATGACTGTACAACTACTTGGACTACTAAAAATCACGTTGGCCGCGTGCAGATGGCACAAGCCTGTTATCCTGAGATTTGAGGATTGTGGTTCAAAGCCAGGCCCACTAGCAAAATCCCTAAGATAATTTATTTCCAATTAACCAGCAAAAAGCCAGAAGTGGAGTTGTAGCTCAATTGGTAGAGAGCTGGCCTTTTTCTTTCTTTCTTTCTTTTTTTTCTGTCGGTCATGGGGCTTGATCCCTGGGCCTGGGCGCTGTCCCTCAGCTCTTCAACTCAAGGCTGACACTCTACCACTTGAGCCACAGCACTACTTTCCGGTTTTCTGAGTGGTTTATTAGAGGTAAGAGTCTCATGGCCTTTCCTGCCCAGGCTGGAGTAGCTAGGATTACAGACGTGAGACACCGGCACCCAGCTGAGAGCCAACCTTGAGTGAAAAAGTCAAGTGAGAGCGTGAGGCACACACACGCACGCACACACACACACATGCATGCATGCATACACACAAGAAAAACCAAAAAGCTCTGGCCTTCACAACTCTTTATCCCCTGGAACCCTGTCTTTCTTTTCTTTTTTTCTTTTCTTTCTTTTTCTCTCTCTTTTGTCTTTTTTTGCACATGTGAACTCAGGGCTTGGGCACTGTCCTTGAGCTCCTTTGCTCAAGGCTAACGTTCTTTCACTTTGAGCCACAGCTCCCCTTCTGATTTTTGAGTGGTTAATTAGAGGTAAGAGTTTCTGGAGGAGCCAGGTGCTGGTGGCTCACGCCTGTAAATCCTAGCTACTAAGGAGGCAGAGATCTGAGAATCAAAGTTCAAAGCCAGCCTGGGCAGAAAAGTCCAAGACTTTTTTTTTTTTTTTAGTCCGTCGTGGGGCTTGAACTCTGGGCCTGGGCGCTGTCCCTCAGCTCTTCAGCTCAAGGTGAGCACTCTACCACTTGAGCTACAGCACCACTTGTGGTTTTCTAGTGGTTTATTGGAGATAAGAGTCTCACAGACTTTCCTGCCCGGGCTGGCTTTTAACCGAGATCCTCAGATCTCAGCTTCCTGAGTAGCTAGGATTACAGGCGTGAGCCACCGGTGCCCTGCCAGTCCTAGATTTTTTATCTCCAATTAGACTTTTATCTCCAAAAGACTCATCTCCAATAAACCACTCAGAAAACTGGAAATGGTGCTGTGGCTCAAGTGGTAGAGCACTTGTCTTGAGCTGAAGAGCTGAGGGACAGCTCCCAAGCCCTGAGTTCAAGCCCCATGACCCACAAAAAAAAAAAAAAAAAGTTTCAGGAGGGCTGGGAATGTAGCTTAGTGGTAGAGTGCTTGCCTTGCATTCATGAGGCCCTGGGTTCCATTCCTCAGCACTACATAAGCAAAAAAAGCTGGAAGTGGTGCTGTGGCTCTAGTGGTACAGTGCTAGCCTTGAGCTGAAGAGCTGAGGGACAGCACCTGGGCCCAGAGTTCAGGCCCCACGAAACAGTTTAAGGAGACTGCGTGGTGCTGGTGGCTCAGGCCTTTAATCCTAGCTACTCAGGAGGCTGAGATCTGATGGTCACAGTTCAAAGCCAGCTCAGGCAGGAAAGTCTGTGAGACTCTATCTCCAATTAACCACCAAAAAACCCAGAAGTGGCACTATGGCTTAAAGTGGTAGAGTGCTAGCCTTGAGCAAAAAAGTTTATAGACATCACCGGGATTCTGAGTTCAAGCCCCACAACCAACCAAAAAAGTCTCATGGGGACTTTTCTGCCCCGCCTGGCTTTGAACCGCCATCCTCAGCTTCCTGAGTAGGATTACAGGTGAGAGCCACCAGCACCAGGTGGAACCATATCTATGGTTGGTTTCTTCAGGTCTTATTTCCAGGATCACCTTGACCTTACCCCCAACTAGAGTCTACCTGAATTCCTTAACTGAAGTATTAATGCCTTCCACATCTTACTCTCTGACCTGTCTTGTGGGTTTTGTAACCATTATCAGATACATGTTTGTGTACATGTTTGTTGTATATCTCCCCTAGAACAGTGTTCTAGATGACTAATTGAAGAGCCAAGTCCCTACTGTCTTCTTGACTGTCTGTTTCTCTCTGTAGAACCATCTTTGGAAGAATATCTGGAAACTACTGTCCAGCCTCACGTTATTCCTTCCTTGGAGTTTAAGACGCTCAAAGCATTCCTGACAGTATCCTGCAGAGGAAGTACTGGATCCAGCTCTCTCTCTACCATGGCCCTCACAATGCTGAATGGGCTTCTAGTTGAGGACTTGAGCCCACCTAGGCTGCTACTACACCAAGTTAGCGAGACTCCCCAGCTGGATTCTCTCAACTACCAGAGCTGCTTTATGCAAGGTATCTTTGCCAATTTCCCTGAGATCCTATTTATCCACCGAACTTATAACCCAAGAGGCAAGGTGTTATATACCTTCCTGGTGGATGGACCTCGGGTACAGCTGCAGGGGCCTCTTTCCCAGGCAGTCTACTTTGCCATCCCTGCCAAAGAGAATGCAGAAGGCGTGGCTCAGATGCTCCAGGTGTTCAAGAAGTTTAACCCAGCATGGGAGAGAATCTGTACCATCCTGGTGGATCCCTACTTTGTCCTGCTGCCCACTCTGGCCATGGAGTTCCCCATAGCTGAGGTCTTGCTCTCAGCCTTCCATGTGTGTAAGTTCCTCCAGGGCAAGTTCTATCAGTTGTCCCTGGAGCAGCGGGTAGAGACATTGCTCCTGACCTCCCTGCAGAACACCATGTGCTCAGCCACCACAGGCAACCTGAGGAGGCTGCACTCGCTCCTGAGCAGCTATATTCCCCCAGCCCTCCTGCCTGAGCTCCACTCACACTGGCTGCTCAATGACCGCATCTGGCTGGCCCCCCGCTCGAGAAGCCAAGCCCAGAGCAGCCGCTACTTCCAGAGCCTCGAGGTCACCACCAGGATCCTCAGTCAGTCTTTTGGCACTGCCCCATCTGAGAAGCAAGGCATAGCCTCTCTGTTTTGCTACATACAGCAGAACCCTGGAGACAAAGCAAGTTCCAGCCTGGCGCTGAGGCCCCCAAATCATCATACCACCTCAGATGTCAGCCCCAAAGTCCAGCAATTGGTAGAAGCCAGCATCCAGCATTCCCTCAATGCCATCTGCACAGCGCCAGCAGCCCAACTCTGCTTGGCCGAGTTTGCTGTGGTCCAGAAATCCGTGCACCTCATTGGCTCTGGCTCAGAAAAGATGAATATACAGATCCTAGAGGACACTCACAAGGTGCAGCCCCAGCCCCCTGCCAGCTGCAGCTGTTACTTCCACCAGGCCTTCCACCTGCCCTGCCGCCACATCCTGGCCATGCTCAGTGCCCGCCATCAGGTGCTCCAGCCAGACATGCTGCAGACTCAGTGGACAGCGGGCTGTGCCACCGGTTTAGACAGCATCCTGGACAGCAAGTGGGATGAGGCTCTGGATAAGCACCTGGCAGTGACTCTCCTCACCGAGGAGGTGCGTCAGCTCTTACAGCATTGCAGTGAGGATGAGTTTGAGCGGCGGTTCAGCACCCTGAGGGAACTAGCCGACAGCTGGATTGGCCCTTATGAACAGGTGCAGCTGTGATGACTCCATACCCAGAGATGCTCCTGCACCTGTGCACATCCACGTCTTCCTACCATGCACGTGCACACACACACACACCCTCCCTACCCTCACACCTGGGCTTTGTAAGCCTTCCTTCCAGAAACAAGACAAAACTCTTCTACTCTGCCTGCTCATCTAGAATGTGTCTCACTCCTAAGACAGAAGTTAGCAAATCTTTTCTGTAAAAGGCCCAATTATGAGTAGTTTAAAGTGATAGCCACATAGTCTGTTCTTGGTTGGGTTTGGACAAGCTTTTCATAAAACAGTTCTTGGCTCAAGGATTTTATGAAACCAGGCAACCCTGTCTAAGATAAGAGAGACAACTTTGGGTGGTAAAGTTGAGGGCATGCTAACCACTGGTCCAGTCTAAGATGTGTCACCTGACCCAGGTCCTGTGTGTGAGCTAGCCTGGGAACCTTCCCACAGGGGTGGCTCAGCATGGCTTGCTACATGTTTATCCCTGCTCCATCCCCAGGTCAATAAAGTTGAATGTTACCTATTCCAATACTTATCTAGTCCTTTGTTGATAGCCATTTAGGGTATATTGCCAAAGGAATAGAATTTGGAGTGTGATACTGGGTAAAGGCCTGGCTAAAGTAACAATTCCTTATTTTTTGAGACCTGATTCTATCTTTAACTGGCTATGGAATTCTGGACAAGTCAACTCTTTAAGCCTCAGTTTTTTTTTGTTTTTTTTTGTTTTTTTTGGTCCGGTTGTGGGGTCTGAACTCTGGGCCTGAGCACTGTCCCTCAGCTCTTCAGCTCAAGGCTAGTGCCCTACCACTTGAGCCACAGCGCCACTTCCAGCTTTTACCTTTTTGCTTATGTGGTGCTGAGGAATCGAACCCAGGGCCTCAGGCATGCAAGGCAAGCGCTCTACCACTGAGGCAACTTCCCAGCCCCAGCCTCAGTTTTTTAATCTGTAAAAATGGGTTCTTAAGCCAGGCACTGGTGGCTCACACCTGTCATCCTAGCTACTCAGGAGGCTGAGATCTGAGGATCATGATTCAAAGCCAGCCCAGGCAAGAAAGCCAGTGAGACTCTTATCTCCAATAAACCACTCAGAAAACCAGAAGTGGCGCTGTGGCTCAAGTGGTAGAGCGCTAGCCTTGAGCTGAAGAGCTGAGGGACAGCGCCCAGGCCCAGAGTTCAAGCCCCACAACCGACCCCCCCCCCAAAAAAAAAACGCTCCTAACCAGGTGCTGGTGGCTTACACCTGTAATCCTAGCTACTCAGGAGGCTGAGATCTGAGGATCTTGGTTCAAAACCAGCCAGGGCAGGAGAGTCCATGAGACTCTTTTATCTCCAATAAAGCCACCAGAAAACTGGAAGTGGCACTGGGCTCAAGTGGTAGAGTGCTAGCCTGGAGCTGGAGAGCTGATGGACAGCACCCAAACCCAGAATTCAAACCCACAACCAACCAACAGACACACACACACACACACAGAGCTCCTCACAGTGCACCTCACAGTGCACTCAGATTAAAAGAAGAGTAGGGTTCCAATTGGTCTGGACACCTAGCAAGGGCTCAGCCCACTGTTTGTTGTTTTTTGGTTGGTCATGTGGCCTGAACTCTGGGCCTGGGCACTATCTCTCAGCTCTTCAGCTCAAGGCTAGCACTCTACCACTTGAGCCACAGCACCACTTCCGGCTTTTTCTGCTTCTGTGGTGCTGAGGAATCGAACCCAGGGCCTCATGCATGCAAGGCAAGCGCTCTACCACTGAGCCACCTTCCCAGCCCCACACTGTTCATTTTCCTTTGCCTACCATTCTAGCATCTGCCTTCAAAAGGCAAGAGGAAAATTCACATGGCCTAAGCCTCTCTGTAAGTGGATCTCAACACTTGGATCATTTGAATTCATCTGATCAGCCCTATCTTTTGTCTTAGTGGTGTTGGAAGAAACTTGCAGGGTCTAGACTCTGGTAAAGGACAGGGATTTGTCCGATTAGCTCAACCGCACACCCTGTCCCCATCGCTGCCATAGGACCACCCACCCCCAGCCCTGGCTGCCCAAAAACCATACGGAGAAGCCACCCTATTTGTGTGGTGCTATTTCATCCAGCTATAAGCAGGAGCCAGGAGGCTGGCCCCTCCTCGATCTCACTAGGGGCATCTGCCCAGCGGCTGTATGGGCATGTGCCTGCTCCCACTGTGCCCCCTCCACTGTACCCTCTGGCTCAGGATGGGCCATCATGAACGCTTGAGCCGCCCGGATCAAGTCCTCTTCCCGAAGGCCTGGGACGGGTACTGTGGGAATGCCAGCGATCATCATGGCCAGGGTGAGAATGCAGATGTCGGGCTGGGTGCCAGCCTCCTTGCCCCCTGGCTCAGGGGGCCTGGGCAGAACCCCCGGAGACAGCCCCCACAGCAGCACGGGCCCAGGCCTGCTGGGGCCACCCTGGCGGGAAGCTTTGTTTCTGGAGTTGCCATCCTCCCAGCCCAAGCTCTCGGGCTGCCTCCCAGGGGAGAACTGGGGGCAGTATCGGCCGTATTCCTTCCTCCGAAGTGTCTCCCAGCTGGGGCCCCCGGGGCAGCCCCTTGTTTCAGGCACTGCCAGGGTGGGGCTCCAGGCTTGGGCAGCAGGTACCACCTGCTCAGCTTTTTGGCTCAGTGGGCCTAGTCCACCAGAAGCCATCACCACTGGCTCTGCAGGACCAGAAAGGCCAAGGGATGAACCGGGAGAAGCAGCCCCACCTGCAGAGACAGGAATGAGATGGGATGTTATTCTTGGTCTCAGAGGACAGGCCCTGAGGGGCAGAGTGTGGGCTCAGAAACAATTGAGAACCAACCCAAGCACTATTGGCTCTGCCTTTAATCCTAACTACTCGGAAGGCTGGAGTTTCAAAGCCAGCCCCAGCGGGAAATTCCAGAAGACTCTTACTTCCAAGTAACCCCCCAAAAGCCAGAAATGGAGCCATGGCTCAAGTAGTAGAGTGCCAGCATTAAGCAAAAGGAGTCAAGGAGCTGGGCACCAGTGGCTCATACTAGCTACGCAGGAGGCTGAAATCTGAGGGTCATGGTTCAAAGTCAGCCCAGGCAGGAAAGATTCTAATCTCCAAGGAACCACCAAAAAGCCAGAAGTGGAGCTGTGGCTCAGGTGGTAGAATGCCACACTTGAGCAAAAAATCCTCAAGGACAGCACCCAGACCCTGAATTTTAAAAAAAGGCTAAGGGACAGTACCTAGATCCTGAGTGCAAACCACAACACACACACATACAACACGAACACCCAAGAGGACTTGGGTTTCAAGGTTCAGAACTGTTGTTACTCATATCCAGTTCCTACACTGTGTGGGTGATGTTGGATAAATAAATAAGCAAATGGGTAGTAAGTAATTGGCAATTTCAACATGGCTTGATTCCAAGGCTAGCCCAAAAATGCCTGGCAAAACCTCCACCTCCCGGGAGCCTGTCTCACCTGGGCCAGAAGACAGACGACCTGGATGGGTTTGTGGAGACATGAAGTAGGACATGGCTTCTCCAAAGCTCCTGTTTGTGAGGGAATAGTCCTAGGTCCACTACCCTACTTTGTCCACCCTTCTAGAATGTCATCTGATAGTCCCTCCCTTTTACACCGCCTGGCAAGCTACCTCACAGCACTGACCAACTCATTCTAGAACCTGTATATGATAATGGGAGGGAGTTAAAATCACTGGATGAGACCTGAGTATTCTAGGCCTTTGTCTGTATCGTGGGCAAGGCTTTCAGTTTGTTTGAGTTGTGTTTTGGGGTGTTCTTTTGTGTATGTGTTTTGGTTTGTCACGGGCCTTGAACTCAGGGCCTGGGCGCTGTCCCTGAGCTTTTTTTGCTCAAGACTAGCATTCTACCACTTTGAGCCAAAGCTTGACTTCCAGTTTTCTGGTGGTTAATTGGAGAGAAGCATCTCATGGACTTTTGAACCGCGATCCTTAGACCTCAGCTTCCTTAGTAGCTAGAATTACAGGCATGAGACACCAACACCTCAACTGATAATTTTTAATTTGTTTTTGGGTTTTTTTTTTTTGCACTGCTAAGGATCTAACCCATGGATTTGTGCATGCTAGGCTTAAGCTCTACCACAAAGCTGCCTCCCCAGCCCACCTAGACTGTCTTGTTCCTCAATATCTACCTCCCTGGAAATTGTGAGGACCAGATGTGAGAGGCTCTCAGATGCTGAGCTGTGAGACCTGAGAGGACCTGGCTGTCAGCCACAATTAGATAAGATCATCCATTCAAAAGCTAATGGTGAGAGACACAAATCAAAGAATCCAGCCAGTGCTGGAGCACACACCTGTAATCCTAGCTACTCATGAGGCTGAGATCTGAGGACTGTGGTTTTGAATCCAGCCTGGGCAGGAAAGTCTGTGAGACTCTTACCTGAAATTAATCAGCAAAAAGCTGGGAGTGGAGCTGTTACACCTCTACCCTGCAGGCTGCAAGGCCCTGAGTTCAAGCCTCAGAACTAAAACAAAAACAGATAAATGAGGAAGCTAGAGTTTTCAACCCTGTAGTGTGAGACACAGAGTATACTTCATTCAATCATTGTTACTTGACACTGGACAAATACATGTTTGTCTCTGGGCCTCAGTTTCCCCTCTGCAAAATTAAATGTTTGCTCTCAGGCACTGATTCTCAGTCTAGGCCATACAGTAGAATTTCCTGGAAGCTTTTTGCCATTCTGATGGATAGCCTCACACCAGACAAACCAGGATCCTGAGTATCTTTTTTTTTTTTTTTGGTCAGTCAAGGGGCTTGAATTCAGGGCCTGTCCCTGAGCTCTTTGTCCCAAGGCTAATAATGCTCTAGCACTTTGAGCTACAGTGCCACTGCTAGTTTTCTGCTAGTTAATTGGAGATAAGAGTCTCACAGACTTTCCTGCCCAAACTGGCTTTGAACAATCCTCAGCCTCAGCCTCCTGAATAGCTAGGATTCTAAGCATGAGCCACCAGCACTGGGCTGAGTATCATATATATAATAAGTAAATAAATATATATATACTTATTTTTATTTTTTTGCCGGTCGTGGGGCCTGAACTCTGGGCCTGGGCACTGTCCCTCAGCTCTTCAGCTCAAGGCTAGCATTCTACCACTTGAGCTTTTTCTGCTTATGTGGTGCTGAGGAATCGAACCCAGGGACTCATGCATGCAAGGCAAGCACTCTGCCATTGAGCCATCTTCCCAGCCCCAGAGCACCATATTTTTAAGCTCTTTAAGAAACTATATGTGCAGAGCACCAGTGGCTCACACCTGTAATGCTATCTACTCAGGAGGCTGAGATCTGAAGATCATGTTTCAGAGCCAGCCCAGGCAGGAAAGTCTGTGAGACTCTTATCTCCAACTAACTACCAGAAAACCTGAAGTGCCACTGTGGTTCAAGTGGTAGAGCACTAGCCTTGAGCTGAAGAGCGCAGGGACAATGCCCAAGTCCAGAGTTCAAGCCCCATGACCAACAAAAAAGGAAAGAAAGGAAGGAAGGAAGGAAGGAAGGAAGGAAGGAAGGAAGGAAGGAAGGAAGGAAAGAAAGAAAGAAAGAAACTATATGTGCCAGGGTTAAAGTCCCTGTTCGGCGGAAATGCTTCCCAACTCTGAACCTTAGAATCAAGATGTTTTAAAAAACCATCTAGACCTAATGCTTCTGCATTAGAAAATCTGGGATAGGGCTGGGAAGGTGGCTCAGTGGTAGAGCGCTTGCCTTGTATGCTCAAGGCCCTGGGTTCGATTCCTCAGCATCACATAAGCAAAAAGAAAAAAGCCGGAAGTGG
>NW_012267229.1:23856828-23859703 GCF_000151885.1 Dipodomys ordii
AAAAAAAAAAAAGAAAATCTGGGATATCAGACTCTATATCTAAGTCTGATATCTCTGAGAAAACTTTAATGAGTAGCCAGGCTGAGAGGCCTGATCTAGATGGTGTCTAATGCTTTCTCTTGCTCTGACTTGCTGACTCTTGGTATTCAAGAAAGACCTCTCACACAGGCCGCAGGGACAAGGAGACCCTCCAGTGCAGAATGTCAGCATGGGCTGTGTTTATTTCAGGCAGCAGTATAGTCAGTCTGTCCACTTCAGATCAGCCACAGCTCTGGGGCCAGACCCTGCTCTGGTGGCTGCAGACTTTCATTTATATTTGCAGAAGTCTTTAAGTCCTTCGGGGAGGTGGAGCCCATCGATGGCCAGCCGGTGTACTACGTTCCTCTGGATAACTAGGCGGCACAGAGTCTGCAGAGATGGCACTGTGGAGAGAAGGAGGTCAAATGCAAACTGGACTGGAAGGGGCTGACTGGAACTGAGAAAAATCTAGGTTTGGGTCTCTACTACTGTGCCATGAATGTGGAAATAATTCTTTTTTTTTTTTTTGGTCAGTCGTGGGGTTTGAACTCTGGGCCTGGGCGCTGACCCTCAGCTCTTCAGCTCAAGGATAGCTACAACGCCACTTCCAGTTTTTCTGGTGGCTCATTGGAGACAAGAGTCTCACAGACATACTTGCCCCAGCTAGCTTCGCACTGTGATCCTCAGATCTCAGCCTCCGGAATAGCTAGGATTGCTGCGTGGAAAATTATTTTGCTCAGGTTCATCCTACTTTGTGCAGGCTGGGCCTGTGGTTGAAACTAACACCTTTTCTTTCTTTTTTTTTTTTTTTTTTTGTCGGTCATGGGGCTTGAACTCTGGGCCTGGGCACTGCCCCTCAGCTCTTCAGCTCAAGGCGAGTGCTCTACCACTTGAGCTACAGTGCCACTTCCGGTTTTCTGGTGGTTTACTGGAGATAGGAGTCTCACGGTCTCTCCTGCCCAGGCTGGCTTTGAACCGAGATCCTCAGATCTCAGCCTCCTGAGTAGCTAGGATTACAGGCGTGAGCCACCAGCGCCCGGCTAACTAACACCTTTTCTTGAGATTTTTTTTTTAACCAGGCTGTAGCTGTGTTTCTGCTATAATTCTCTCCCTCCTTCACTTAGCAGCTTCAGGCTAGTGTCTGATTTGCCTATGTAACCACAGCCTTAGTGTAGAGCAGGTTTTAGTTCACTGAGTTCATGAAATGTGATCGAAGTTTAATGGAGTCTGGCACCAGTAGCTCACACCTGTAATCCTAACTACTCAGGAGGCACCCAGGCCCTGAATTCAAGCCCCAGAATCAGTGTGCACACACATGTAGACATGCACGCACGCGTGTGCACAGAGGTTTAATGGCTGTGATAAACCAGACTTTAGTTCTTAATCTGTGATGCCTCTAAACTGATAGGCCAGGCTGGGCATGTGGCTTAGTGGTAGAGTGCTTGCCTAGCATGCATGAAGCATTCGATTCCTCGCTACCACATGAACAGAAAAAGCCAGAAGTGGCGCTGTGGCTAAGTGGTAGTGTGCTAGCCTTGAGCAAAAGAAGCTCAGGTACAGTGCCCAGTCCCTGAGTTCAAACCCCAGGACTGGCCAAAAATAAATAAACTCTGAGGGCTAAATTCATTATGTATTCATTTTTCTTTAAAGGGACTGAATTTGGACCTTGGTATTGCTGAGCAGGTGCTCTATCGCTGAGCACCTATGACCTATCTTCAGCGCTAGTATCATTTTTCTAATAAAGGAACACAGAAACTCCTCAAGAAACCCAAGAGCTAAAATTAGTTTAGAATCCCCATGGTACTCAAATACCGGAAGTTGCTTAGACTAAAAGGGGCCTGCAGAGAAATTTTGTTTTGTTTTTGTCATTGTGGGGCTTGAACTCGGCCTGGGTGATGTTCCCGAGTTCTTTTTTTGCTCAAGGCCAGCCCTCTACCACTTGAGCCACAGTACCACCAACAGCCGTTTTTCTGAGTAGTTTACTTGGGGGGTGAGAGCTTCAGGGACTTTTCTGCCAGGCTGGCTTTCGAACAGTCATCCTCAGACCTCAGCTATCTCCCCATCTCAAGTACAGCTGGGCCAAGCGCAAGGCCAGGGAGCCCTAGCAGACCCCCTGTCCCCACTGTGGATCAGGGCGTGGGTACCTACATCCATACTCAAGCTGGACCAGGCGCACACTCTTGGTGGAGGCAAACACGTCCACCACGGCGTAGAGGGGCTGGGAAGCTGGCAGCCCCCGGGCGCTGGGGCCCATGTCCTCGCCATTGACGAGGATGTGCATGTCGGCCGTCCCATCCCGGTGGGGGCAAAAGAGGACGCCCAGGCGGCTGCGGCGCGCGGTGGGAGGCAGCACGTTCAGCTCGTAGAGCTGGTCCAGCAGGTGGCTGTAGCGGCCCGGCCGGCTGCGGCCCACCAGGCGGTCCCGCGGGAGTCGGAACTGCTCCACGCACAGATAGGGCTCCAGCAGGAGGGCGGCGGGGCGGCCGGGGGCCAGCACCTCGGCCGCGGGCTGGCCCTCCCGGGGCACCCGGTTATGGTGGCGCGTGATGGCGAAGACCCAGGTGTGGCCCAGGCTGACCAGGTCCGGCAGGGAAAACTCGGGCACGGTGGCCAGCCCGGCGGGGTCCAGCGCCGTCAGCCCGAGGCGCAGGTGGCCGCACCAGCCCGGCTCTTTCTCCTCGATCTCCACCAGGAACACCTGGCCGGGGGCCAGCGGCTCGCGGCTGAAGCACACGCCGTGGGCGAAGCTGTCCACGCGCGTGGCCCGCGTCCCCGAGGGGTCCAGGCGGATGTTGGCTCCGTGCACCCGATGGAAACGGGTGGGAGGGGGCTCGGGACGCGCGGCGCCCCCGGGGAC
>NW_012267229.1:23859933-23881185 GCF_000151885.1 Dipodomys ordii
CCCCCGCGCCCGTCCCGGAGGCGCCGCCCGGGGGTCCTAGCGCCGCGGGCTCGGCCATCGTCCCGCGCCCCGGGCCCGGGAACCAGGCTGGCCACGCCCAGATCACCTGATCACTTGATCCACACCCCGAGGACCTTGACCGGGCCACGATCGCCCCCGCCACTCACGTCCACAGAAGCAAAGATAAAAGACGGGGTGGAGGGAATGGAAGCCGTCACGTGACGCGACACCCACGTGACCCCGGGCACACATGACTTCCAGTCTCCCGGCGCCTCCCGGACAGCAAGGACGCAGGGGAGCCGAGGTGAAGCCTCCGGGGCTGGAGGGGTCCCCGGGGCTGGACGGGATCCCCGGTGCCGGGGGCGGCGGGCGGCGGCGCGGGAGGGCCGGGGAGCGGGTCACCAGCCGCTTTCCTCTGCAGATGGTCCGAGCCGCGCTGCCGCCGCCGAGCCTGCTGCTGCCGCTGCTGCTGCTGCTGCCGTGCTGGGCGCCCCGAGGCCAGGCAGCCCCCGACCAGGACGAGATCGAGTGCCTCCCGGGGCTGGCCAAGCAGCCGTCCTTCCGCCAGTACTCCGGCTACCTCAAAGCCTCGGGCTCCAAGCACTTCCACTACTGGTCTGCGGCCCTGGCTCCCGGGGCGGGCGGCGGGCGGCGGGCGGCGGGCGGCGGGCGGGCGCTGGTACTCGGCGGAGCGCGGCGCCGGGCGGAGGGGTTCTGAACGGCGGCGAGCGCCGGGGGGACCCCTCTGCCGGACGCACTAACTCCGCCCTGACCCTCCCCAGGTTTGTGGAGTCCCAGAAAGATCCGAAGAGCAGCCCTGTGGTCCTTTGGCTCAACGGGGGGCCCGGCTGCAGCTCCCTGGACGGGCTTCTCACCGAACACGGCCCTTTCCTGGTGAGTGGATGCCGCTCCCCCCCCCCCCACTCCCGCCCACAGCCCCGGAGGGAAGGAAGGGACAGCTTTCCAGGGAAGAAGCTGGGGAAGGGGAAGACAGACGTTTTCCTTCTTCCTGAGCCTTAGAGAGAGAGAGAGTCTGTCTGTCTGTCTCACACACGCACGCGCCGGTCCTGTGCTTGAACGCAGGGTTAGGGCTCTGTCCTTGAGCACTTTTTTTTTTTAATGCCGGTCCTGGGGCTTGAACTCAGGGCCTGGGCACTGTCCCTGAGCCTTTTTGTGCTCAAGACTAGCACTGTACCACTTGAGCCACAGCTCCACTTCCAGCTTTTTGGTGTTTGATCAGAGATAGGGAGTCTCATGACTTTTCTGCCCAGGCTGGCTTTGAACTGTGATCCTCAGTTCTCAGCCTCCTGAGTAGCTAGGACTATGTAGGACTGTGGGCGTGAGCCACCAATGCCTGGAAAGCCTTAGTATTGTTTTCATCTCTCCCTCTCAGGGTTTTGCCCGTGTAAGGGGCCTGGCATAACCCTTCCCTTCATTTGTTTGGCCCTTGGGACTCACTCAGCTGTGTCTTTCTTCCTCAGATCCAGCCAGATGGTGTCACTCTCCAGTACAACCCCTATGCTTGGAACCTGGTATGTGGGCCTATGAGGGTGTCTGAGTACTTGAATGGAATGGGGAGCCCTCTTCAATGCATTTCTTCTTCCCCCACTAGATTGCCAATGTGTTATACATTGAATCCCCCGCTGGTGTGGGCTTCTCCTACTCTGATGACAAGGTTTTTTCCACCAATGACACTGAGGTAAGTCTAAAGCCTGTCCAAGCTTCTTGGTTCTCCAAGGTAGCAGGGATGAGGGGACAGGCAACATGGTCTTGGAGTCTACTGTTGGCCCCATTCCAAGCTATATGATATGGTCATAGCCAAGTCACTTCCTCTTGCACAAACTAGGTGTGTTGTTCTCATTTTCTGTGAGGACCTGAGGTCAAATACCAGACCTGATTCGCTCCTTTTGCTATCCCCAGGTAGCCCAGAGCAATTTTGAGGCCCTCAAAGACTTCTTCCGCCTGTTTCCGGAGTACAAGGACAATAAACTTTTCTTGACTGGCGAGAGTTATGCTGGCATCTACATTCCCACACTGGCCGTGCTGGTCTCGCAGGACGCCAGCATGAACCTTCAGGTACAGAAGGGAAGGGAGGCACCTTGCGGTATAGATTTGTACTTAGCAAGGTCACCTGATCAGCATACACATCAGCCTAGTCTTCTTCATGGCTGCCCGGTCTCTGTTTGCACACCTCCTACCACAGGAGGCTCACCTGTCAAGCTACCAGCTTGGTTTTTCAGATGGAGTAGCCACATCCACCCCCACAAACCACCCTGCCTTTCAGCTACCAGATTGCAGAGGATCTAGATGTAGGTCAAGGGTGGTTCCTACTTATCCCACTCTCCGGGTGAACTGATGGCCTGGGTGTTTCACAGGGGCTGGCTGTGGGCAACGGACTCTCCTCCTATGAGCAGAATGACAACTCGCTCGTTTATTTTGCCTACTACCATGGCCTTCTGGGGAACAGGTATGGGGGAGGGGCTGTTGGGCAATCTCTAGGGTGGGTCAGGTCAAACGATCATACATTCATCCTCCAGGCACACGCTATTCCAGATCCTGTCCTGGTTTCTTAGCAGGTAGGGCCTAAGGTTGCCTGGAGTTTGGTGTTAAATCAGGATTTAAAGAGACTAAGAGGGCCAGGAATGTAGGTCAGGTGGTAGAATGCTGAATAAAAATGAGATCAAGGAGCCACGTGTCAGTGGCTTAAACCTGTAATCCTATCTACTTAGGAGGCTGAGATCTGAGGATCACAGTTCAAAGCCAGCCTGGGCAGGAAAGTCTGTGAGACTCTTATCTCCAATAAAAACCACTAAAAAACAGGAAGTGGCATTTTAGCTCAAGCGGTAGAGAGCTTGCCTTGAGCTGAAGAGCTGAGGGACAGCTCCCAGGCCCAGAGTTCAAGCCCCACAACCGACAAATAAATAGTAAAACATTTGGTGAACTACACACCCTGTGATAGCTTTCCTAGACCCCTGGGGTGAGGCCCTGGCTGGGGCGGGAGGAAGGGGGACACTTGCTACACTGCTCACATGGGCTTAAGTGCCTGCTCTGACTTCTCGCAGGCTCTGGTCTTCGCTGCAGACCCACTGCTGCTCTCAGAACAACTGTAACTTCTACGACAACAAAGACCCAGAATGTGTAACTAGTGTAAGTGTCTGCCCCCGCTCTGTCAGCCCTGGACTGGAATCTGAAGACACCCTCCTAGAGGAGTCCTTTTCCTCCCTCATCACCATTATCCTTCGAGCCGGTAACAACACAGCAATGCAGTGTTCTCCGGAAACACCCTAGGAGGAAACGGAGGCCAAGAATGTTTCAAAGTCACAGTGATAGGAAGCAATAATGCTAGGATTGGGCTCAGGTCTGGAAGATTCTTTCCACTGAGCCTGAGTGTCCTTCCCTGTGAAAGAATGGGAGAAAGGTGTCCCAAGGAGGCTGAGGTGTGAGAGCACTGAGCCTTGCAGGGACTCCTGCTTCAGTGGGTGAGGTGTAGACCAGGGATCTGTGTGTGGGGGTGAGGTGTGGACCAGGGATCTGTGTGTAAAGCACGCTGGCGTGTCGTCACAGCTGCAGGAAGTGTCTCGCATCGTGAGCAGCTCTGGCCTCAACATCTACAATCTCTACGCCCCGTGCGCTGGGGGGGTGCCCAGCTCTTTTAGGTAAGTCCTGCAGTGTATCCCTTGGCTCCAACCCCAGCTGGGTGGGGACCCAGCTCCCAGCCCCTCATTTCACTTGTAGGTATGAGGACGGCACACTGGTGGTCCAGGATTTGGGCAACCTCTTCACTCGCATGCCATTCAAGCGCCTGTGGCATCAGGTGTGTGCCATGGCCTGGGCTTCCTCTTCCTTGGAGTGGGGGTGAGGGCAGGTAGACAAGCCGGACCCCTGACCCTGTGTCTGTCTGTGTCTACAGGCATTGCTGCAGCGGTCAGGGGCCCGGGCACGCATGGATCCCCCCTGCACCAACACCACAGCCGCCTCCACCTACCTCAACAACCCCTATGTGCGCAAGGCCCTGCACATCCCCGAGCAACTGCCTCGCTGGGACATGTGCAAGTGAGCTTCAGTGGCCGCTGCTGCTCAGGGTGTGGCAGGCCCCTGGGGCCCAGGGCATCCCCGGCATCCCCAGGGGGTTCTTAAGGTGGGGGAGGGGCAGTATAGATACCAGAATATGAAAATTAACTGTAAGGTAGGACCTCTCTTTCTCTCTCTCTCTCTCTGGTTCTGGGGCTTGAACTCAGGTCCTAGGCACTGCCCCTTGGCTTTTTTGCTCAAGACTGGCCCTCTACCACTTGAGCCACAGCTCTACTTGCAACTTTTTGTTACTTAATTACAGATGAGTCTCACAGACTTCCCTGCCCAGGTTGGCTTTAAACCAGGATCCCCAGATCTCAGCCTCCTGAGTTGCTAGGATTATAGGTGTGAGCCACTGACAACTGACAGAATCTTTCTTGTTGTTGTTGGGAGGGCTATAGCCAAAAAATGTTACAAGTTTCTAAATGAGGATCTGGGAATGCCAGAGATCCAGTTAAGTCCTAGAAAGGCAACATGGCTAAAGGGGGGAGATTTAAACTGTGGTCAGCCTCTGGGGCTAGGAGAGAAGGTCTGAGCTGTTGACTCTTTTTTTCCCTCCTCCTTTTGGGTCTGTGCACATGTTCCTGGCAGCTTGCTGGTGAATTTACAGTACCGCCGACTCTACCAAAGCATGAACTCCCAGTACCTGAAGCTGCTCAGCTCACAGGTGTGTGGGAACCGGGTCCATCAGCGTCTAGAGAGCCTTAGTAGCACAGAGGGGCTGGGGAAGAGGGGAATGACCCCCTTTAGAGCCTCCTCCCCTCCCCCAGCCTTCCCCCTTCCGGAATCAGGGATGCTGAAACTCCTAGAGGTCAAATTCTTTGCCCAAGATCTGTGGTTGGCAGGATTGAGATTAGAATGTGGATTTGTCTCTAGTCCATGCCACTTGGCTGTAGGAGGCCCAGGAATCCGTGTCAGCTAAGGAGCTTTTACAATGAGAAGAGCTAGTAGGTTGTGTCATAAATAGGTGAATGGACATCTAGGGTGGGAAAAGGCATTGTCCTAGTCATGAAGGACCAAGAACAAGTCCTTTTACTAGGCATTGGGCTTCAGCTGCAGTTTTCCTGTCTGTGCTAGCCTATGTTAGCACTCAAGGGGGCTGAGGCAGGAGGATTGAGAGTTCCAGGGCAGCTTGGCCTTACAGAGCCAGACTCTCTCAAAAACATTTTAAAAAGGAGGGGGGAGCCTGGGGAATGTGGCTTAGTGGTAGAGTGCTTGCCTAGCATTCATGAAGCCCTGGGTTCGATTCCTCAGTTCCACATCAACAGAAAAAGCTGCAACTGGTGCTGTGAGTTTAGTAGAGCACTAGCCTTGAGCAAAAGGAGCTCAGGGACAGTGCACAGGCGCTGAGTTCAAGCCCTAGGACTGACAAAACAAAACGTTAAAAAAGAAAAAGTAAAAGAACAAAACTGGGGATGATGGGGAAAAGTTTTAGTGTTCACTGGATAGATAATAAGCAGTTGGAAAATGGGAGAATTTCCTGGCTCATGCTATTTAGCTGGGGCCCCTTAGATTCTCTGAAAGATAGGGCTTGAAAACGGGGGCCAGGTCATCTCAGACATGTCATTTTCCTGCTTACCCTGCTCCAGAAATACCAAATCCTCTTATACAATGGAGATGTGGACATGGCCTGCAACTTCTTAGGGGATGAGTGGTTTGTGGATTCCCTTAACCAGAAGGTAAGACGGGACGGCGTGCCCTGGGGCAGGTGCACCTGGGAGTGATTCTGGTTGGGAGGACAAACCTGGGCAGTAGTTCTGGTCCCTGAGGGGAGGTCCTGTGGGCGGCTGTGAGCGAGGATGATCATGCTGTTAGCTGATGTCTTTCCTGGTGGGGTAGATGGAGGTGCAGCGCCGTCCCTGGCTAGTGGACTATGGGGAGAGTGGGGAGCAGATTGCCGGCTTCGTGAAGGAATTCTCTCACATTACCTTTCTCACCCTCAAGGTAGGGGAGGGTGAGGGATAAGTGGGTGGGAAGGGAAGGGGGGGGAATCCACCCACCCTTACCATCTAAGTTCTTTTTATTCTAGGTTAAGGGCAAGTTTCCTGGGGAAGGGGGGAAGAATAAAGGGTCCGATGGTACAGGATCATAGAGGAAGAGACTGGTGTGGGTTGGCATCTCATAAGCTTTGCTCCCCAGGGTGCTGGACACATGGTCCCCACTGACAAGCCCCGGGCTGCCTTCACCATGTTCTCCCGATTCCTGAACAAGGAGCCGTACTGATAACCAAGGGACCAGTGGAAGCCCCCGCAATGCCTGATCCAGCCCCTCCCACCTCTCCTACTAGGATGGCAATCCTCCTTATGCAAAATGCCCCTGTGGGCCAGAGTGCTCTTCCAGAACTGCTCCCACTTCATTCAGATAGCCGCCTGGGGGCAAGTTAGCACTTTATTCCCAGGCACTGCCGCCCAGGAGGCCTGGCTCCTGCCCTGCTTACAGAATGCCCTTCTGGATACATTGACCCCCATCCCAGGACCCCATAAGAGCTGTCAAGAGAGCGGGGGGGGGGAGTGGACGGACTCTAGACTGACTGATTATGGAATTAAATTGGGTACAGCTTCAAGCCTCATCTTCTCTGTGGCACTAGGGGTTGGAGTGGGCACTATAGGCTCTAGGTGGGGAGATGGAGGGGTTGGGAGGAGTGGCTCCTCTAATGCCAGCTGCCAGAGTGGGGATCAAGAGCTCAGGCAGCTGCTGCGGAGGGCGGAGGGGCGCTGGAGGCGCCAGGGTCCTGGGTGTTAGCAGGCCGGTTCTTGTTGATCACTTCCCGCAGTCCTTTGGCAAAGTGGAGGTCAGCCCCAATGGTGAGGAAGCCCTGAGTAAGGGGACAGACAGTCTCACTCACTCATTCCGTATTGAGACAGACAGAGCCCTTGGCCTTGGGCGGTCAGCTAGTGCAGGAGACAAAGCAGAAAGGCAGTTCCCATAGCTCCATAGCAAGGATGTTAGGTGGAGGCTGCAGAAGCCACCTGTGCGTCACGTGGCACTCAGGAGGCAGACCCGGCAGTTAAGACATGACAGCTTAGTTGGGGAGGGATGGAGAAGTGTTCCTAGGAGAAGGCACCCCTGGGAAAAGGCTGAAGGAGTCTGGTGTAAGATTAAAGTATGGGAAGCATAGTTCAAGGGGTAGAGTGCTTGATGCTAATGTAAAGCCCAGGGTTCAGCCTTCAGTACCACCAAAAAGAAGAAAAAAAGAAGCTGGAGGGGGCATTGGTGAGTAGGTCAGAGATGGGGGCCTCAGAAGGTTCTTGGGAACAAGACCTGTGATCCTAGCTATTCAGGTGGCTGACATATGAGCATCAGGATTCAAAGCCAGTCCCAGCCGAAGAGTACCTTCAAGTAACCAACAATAAACCTAGCAGTGGAGCTGTGGCTCAAGAGGTAGAGTACCAGCCGATGCACTCCGTGTGTGTATCACACCCATGAGAACCCTCTAGAGAGCTATTGGGAGAGAAACCCCCTGCCTCCCCCCCCCACACACACACACTTCCAGCCTTGATTCCACTCACTGCGTGATTTGTCACCACCTCCCGTACGAAATCGATGCCATCTGGTAGAGGAATCTGCACCCCACGCCAGATCCGCTCTGCGGGTGGGAGGGGCTGGCTCAGTCTGGCGCCCCATGATCACCCTCTGTCTCCCTCCCTGCTCACACAGCCCTACCATTGATCATGGGCATCACCCCGATCTGCAGCAGGGTCTTCAGAGGGGCCTGCAGTGGGATCAGCTGCAAGGGAAGAGAGGGGCACACAGGGCAGCGCATGGGCGAGGCTGGCCTACATGAGGCTTGCCACCCACACAGACTGGCTCAGCCCCAATCCCACCATGCTCAACTTACAGCCAGTGACTCCAGCGCAGACTGGTTCGAGTAGATTTGGAACCTGTGGAAGAGAAACAGCTTATGGCTGGAGGCCCTACCCAGACCTACCCACCAGAGGTCCCAGGTTTCTGTACCATAGCACCTGCCTGTGTACCTCCTATGATATGCACATCCTTGAGCCAGTCAGTCCCCCCTCAGGTGTCCTGATCAAATCATCTTTTTGTTTTTTGATTCAGTACTTTTCTATATGCCAAGCTGCCAGCTGCCAGCTCTGAAGGTGTGTATTTAACACAGTTCACAATACTGTCAGATTCTAAGGTCCGTCGTAAAGTTAAATATTGACTCAGGCTCATTCCATGTCTTAGCTATTGTGTAAAAGCAATAAACATGGACATGCAAGTTAAAAAGAAAAAAGTTGTTGGGCACTGGTGGCTCATGTTTGTGATTCTAGCTTCTCTGGAGGCTGAGATGTGAGGATCATGGTTCAAAGCCAGCCTGAGCAGGAAAGTCCATGAAGTTCTTCAATTAACAACCAGAAAACCGGAAGTGGTACTGTGGCTCAAGTGGTAGAGTGCTATCCTTGAGCTGAAGAGCTGAGGGACAGCGCCCAGGCCCAGAATTAAAGCCCTACAACAGCCAAAAACTAAAAAAAAAAAAAAAAAAAAGCTAAAAGGGCTGGGAAGGTGGCTCTGTGGTAGAGTGCTTGCCTTGTATGCATGAGGCCCTGGGTTTGATTCCTCAGCACCACATAAACAGAAAGCCAGAAGTGGTACTGTGACTCAAATGGTAGAGTAGAATGTCAGCTTTGGGCAAACAAGCTAAATGAGAGCATGATGCACTGAGTTTGTTTATGTTTGGCGGGGGGGTGTTTGAACTCAGGACCTGGGCACAGTCCTGAGCTTTTTTTTTTTTTTTTTTTTTAACCAAGGCGAGCACTTTACCACTCTGAGCCACAGTGTCACTTCCCATTTTCTGGTGGTTTATTGGAGATAAGAGTCTCACAGACTTTCCTACCTAGGCTGGCTTTAAACCATGATCCTCAGATCTTAGTCTCCAGAGTAGCTAGGATTACAGGCATGAGTCACATGCCCTGTGGAACATACTTTAAAGAAAAGAAATATGAGGTCCAGAGAAGTGAAGCAATTTGCCTAAGGTCAACACAACTTTGTGTGTGTGTGTGCATGTGCGTGTGTGTGTGTGCCAGTCCTAGCTTCTTAGGGCCTGAGCACTGTCCTTTAGCTTTTTTGCTCAAGGCTAGTACTCTACCACTTGAGCCACAGCTGCACTTCTGGCTTTTTGGTTAACTGGAGTTAAAATTCTCACAGATTTTCCTGTCCAAGCTGGCTTTGAACCTTGACTCTCAGATGTCGGTCTCCTGAGTAGCTAGGTTTATAGGTGTGAGCCACCAGCACCAGGCAACACAGCTATTTTTAGTATCAGGACCTCCTACCTGCTGTTTCCATTAGCCCCCAAGAACATCATTGACAATTGATTTCTGGGGAATGTTCTGTATCTGCCCTGCTCACCAGCCATACATGGTAAGGAAATGTGAATTCATGAAACTGAGGAACTATTAAGGGTTCACCTCTCCTCCCCACTCCCCTGCCCAGGACAGCACAGCCCTAGAAAGGAGATCTATTTGTATCTGTGGAGGGGGATGGGGGTTGGGGGAGGGTGAGCCTTACAAATATAACTTGCTGATTTAAGGTTACAAAGCCATTGTGCTCGTCTATGACTTGCTTCGCCTGCCTCTAGCAGCAGGGGAGAATCCAGAGTTGCTGCTATGTTTTTTGAACATACTGGGGATTGACCTCGAACTATACCACTGGAGCCACATCCCAGTCTAGGAGTTATTTTAAGAAAACACTTTTTTGATGGCTCAAGTTTCTAATCCTAGCTACTCAGTAGAGGCCAAGGAAGGGTCAAGGCTGAAGGCCAACTTCTACCAAAAAAAAAAAATCACAAGATCCCATCTCCACCAATAAAAGCTGACAGGGCGGGGTTTGCCTAACCTAGCTATAGGGGAAGCATAAATAGCAAGACCAATAGCTGAGTATGGAAATAAACATAAGGAAAATATTTGCCAGGCACTCGTGGCTCACACCTGTAATCCTAACTCCTCAGGGGGCAAAGGATCAAAGGTAGAAGCCAGCCGGGGCAGGGAACTATGAGGCTTGAATTACCAAGAATTAATCACCAAAAGTGGGGCTATGGCTCAAGTGGTAGAGTACCAGCTAAGGAGCAGTGCCTAGGCCCTATACTGGAACACATGCACGCATGCACACGTGCGTGTGCGCGCGCACGTGTGCACACACACACACCACAAATCCCTAAAACAAAGCTAGGCGCCAATAACTCATACCTGCATTCCTAGCTACTCAGGAAACTGAGGATTGTGGTTCAAAGCCAGCCAGGAAAGTTCATAAGATTCTCCAATTAATTATCCAAAAAACCAGAAGTGACTTAAATGGTAGAGCCAGACTTGAGCACAAAAGCTCTGGGACAATGCCCAGGCCCTGAGTTCAAGCCCCAGGTCTAACACGCACATGCAAAATATCTAAACTAAAGAGGTTCTGGGGCATGGCTCAAATGATAGAAGATCTATGAGATCCTGAGTTCAAATCCTAATACTTCCTTTTCTTTCTTTTTTTTTGGTCCGGTCGTGGGGCCTGAACTCTGGGCCTGGGCGCTGTCCCTCAGCTCTTCAGCTCAAGGCTAGTGCCCTACCACTTGAGCCATAGCGCCACTTCCGGCTTTTTTCTTTTTGCTTATGTGGTGCTGGGGAATCGAACCCAGGGCCTCAGGCATACAAGGCAAGCACTCTACCACTGAGCCACCTTCCCAGCCCTAAATCCTAATACTTCCTAATGAAACAAAAAACACTTTTCTTTTTTTCGTCAGTTGCTTGGCTTGACCTCTGGGCCTGAGTGCTGTCCCTGAGCTCTTTGGCTCAAGACGAACACTCTACCACTTGAGCCACAGAGCCAATTCTGGTTTTCTGGTGGTTAATTAGAAATGTCTCATGGACTTTCCTGCCCAAGCTGGCTTTGAACCACGATCCTCAGATCTCAGCCTCTTGAGTAGCTAGGATGACAGGAGTGAGCCACCAGTGCCCAGCTCAAAATACGTTTTTATGTATTAATAAAGACAGATTCTAGCTCACCAGGACTTGCAGGTCTGACTCAATGTTAACTCCACTGTTCCATTGGATAGGTGTGCTCATTATCCTAAACACTTTAAGGCAAAGGGAAGTTAAGGGCCTGACCAGAAGTCCAACCCATCTGCGTACTTTCGCAAGTCCAGCTTCGTGCGCAGCGCCTTGCTCCGGAGTGCCATCTTGGCGCTGAGTCGAGCTTCCTGCAAGGAAGGGAAGAGGGGAACATCAAGGTCCACAACCACTTCTCAGTGATTCCCCTTTAATGCCCTCACTCCAGGACCGCACCATGATCATGGTGGACAGCGGGACTTCAGGCAGGTTGGGTGGAACCAAGGCGATGGTGACACTGGCAGTGACAGAGACCGTGGTGCCCGAGGGCTTGATGGTACAGCGTGGGGGGACCACGGCGCGCAGCTCCAACTTCAGCGGGGAGTCAATCACTGCAGGGCTCTGGGGACGGAGCAAAGAGGGCTAGTCACAGCTCTAATCTCTTCCCTAGTGGGCAGTGGAAGACTACAGGTTATAAGTATCAAGACTTGTATAGCTTCGTATACCTCAAAAAACAACAACAACAACAGAAATGGTTCAAATGGTAGAGCCAGACTTGAGCACAAAAGCTCTGGGATAGTGCCCAAGTCCTGAGTTCAAGCCCCAGGACTAGCACACCCATACAAAATTCCTAAACCAAAGAGGTTTGGGGCATGGCTCAAGTGATAGAATATCTATGAGATCCTGAGTTCAAATCCTAATACTGGGCTGGGAAGGTGACTCAGTGGTAGAGTGCTTGCCTTGCATGCATGAGGCCTGGGTTCAATTCCTCAGCACCACATAGGCAGAAAGAAAAAAGCTGAAAGTAGCACTGTGGCTCAAGTGGTAGAGCACTAGCCTTGAGCTGAAGAGCTGAGGGACATCCCCATCCACTGCCCATAGACAACTTTGTCATTTTTTTTGTTGGTTTTTTTGCCAGTCCCAGGGCTTGAACTCAGGGCTTGTACACTGTCTCTGAGCTTCTTTTGCTCAAGGCTAGCACTCTGCCACTTGAGCCACAATGCCACTTCTTGCTTTTTCTGTTTATGTGGTACTGAGGAATCAAACCCAGGGCTTCATGCATGCTAAGCAAGCACTCTCCCACTAGGCCATGTTTCCAGCCCCCTTTGTCATGTTAATATCCCAGCTACTTGCCACCTCCTCTCTTAGCTGTGAGGGCATTTCTTCTAAGAGCCAGGTAGAATCCTATTAAATTTAAATGCTAACTCAGCATCAAACAGGATTCTGAATGCTGACTATGTATTAGCTCATTGAAGTCTCACAACAATCATCTGAGCCATCTATTTTTATTACTATTATCATTATTACTATTACTATTGTGATTTTATTTTATTATTATCCTCTTCCTTTATTTATATTTTTTGTCTGTCAGGGGGCTTGAACTCAGGCGTGAGGTTTTTTTTTTCCAGTCATGAGGCCTGAACTCTGGGCCTGGGCACTGTCCATCAGCTCTTCAGCTCAAGGCTAGCACTCTACCACTTGAGCCTCAGCCCCACTTCCGGCTTTTTCTGCTTATGTGGTGCTGAGGAATCGAACCCAGGGCCTCATGCATGCAAGTCAAGCACTCTACCACTGAGCCACCTTCCCAGCCAGGTGTGAGCTTTTTCACTCAAGACTAGCACTCTACCACTTTGAGCCACAGCACCATTTCCAATTTTCTGATGGTTAATTGGAGATAAGAGTCTCACAGACTTTCCTGCTGACTTTGAATCACAATCCTCAGATCTCAGTCCCCTGAGCAGCTAGGATTACAAGCATAAGGCACTGGCACCCAGCTATTGTCCTCATTTTGGAGGTAGTAAGTTGTGGCAAAGACAGGCTCTGTAGTCAGTTGCAGGACTGAGAGTTGAACTCAGACACTGTGTCACAGAAATCACACTCTTGACTGCTTGACCACAAACCAGGTGATGATGATGACAGTAATAACAGTAATAATGTTTATTGAGCCCTTACTCCATATCAGGTACTGCGCTAATTATACCTATTAAATCATTTACTCTTCATGACAGCCTTGTGACTTTGTATAGTGGAGGCCAGTGTGACCTAGAGTCACATAAATTCCAATACAGGTTCAGGTCCCAGCTCTATCATTACCAAGGTGAACCAAGAGTGAGTATGTTAATCATAACTCATTTTTCTTTCTTTTTTCCTTTTCTTCCTCCTTCCCTCACCCCCCCCCCAACCCTCAGACTGGGATTTGAACTTAGGTTCTCACAATTGCTTGGCTTGTTTGCTTAACTGGCACTCTATGACTTGAACCATTTCTCCAGCCCAGCTTTTTGTTAGTTATTTTGCCCAACTTTCTTCTATCTGGGCTGACTTCAAACTATGATCCTTGGGATCGCAACCTTTTGGGAAGGTAGGATTGCAGGCACGAGCCATTAATACTATGCTTCAGGTATTTCTTTTACATTTTTTGTGGTGCTAGGACAGAATCCACGCTTGCACATCCTAGGCAAGCATTCCACCACTGACCTATATATCCCCAACCTGCTTTTAGAATTGTTAACTATCACCCCCTGCCCTTCAAACAAGGGGAAATTAAAGAACATGTCATCATCTCATCCCTGCAAGGCTTGTGTTCTCTGGAATCCTCAGAACAGCTCTGTGAAGGAGGCAGGGCAGAAGTGGGAACCCCTCCATCCCCAGGATTGGCAAGGTGAGGGACCAGACCACAGGCAGTGGCCGGGTTTGTGTCTCCTCCGTGGCCCTCACTGGGGCCCTCCACCTGTTTCCTTCCTTCCTAGTTCCCCAACCCTAACCACAGCCCTACCTCTGGCCAGTGCTCACCAGGAGTACAATGCTTCCAAAGTACGAGGCCCTCAGCAGCATGTCCAGGTCATGTGGCACCTGGACAGGAGAACCAGAATCAGGCAGGATCACAGGGAGCCCCCCTACGGCCCCCTTTGGCCCCTGCGCACAGCCAGGCTCTAGCATACCTTGTTCCCCACCAGTGTTAGCTTCAGGGCCCCCGCCCGGAAGTAGCTTTCCATGGCAGAGTCGAAAAAGAACTCAGAGAAGGCCACATACACCATCCGGTCTGTCTCCTGAAGCTGGGGCTCCACCGCCTGGTTGGGGCTGCTCCAGTTCCCTTCAGCGAGGGGGAAGAATGACCCCTGCGATTGAGGGATCAGGGTTAGAGTCAAAGCAGACTGATGGGGGACTCTGGGGAGTCAGACACAGCTTTCCTGGGGGGCACTGAAAGAGGATGGGGTTGTTATAGGGAGTACCCTATCCACCTGGAGAAGAGAGGACCAGGAAAGGTGTCGAGGGCAGGAGAGGGGACATTTGAATAAGCCCTGGAAGCTAGATGGCAGTAATGACAGCTCCTGCTGATATGGGCCAGGCACTTTCAGCCTCTTTACTAGGACAACTCTTCTAGTCTACATAAGGGCCCAGGGAGACACACACGGCCTCCTCACGAAGAAATGGGTATGGAAAAGTGAAGGTCATGATGCTTGTTGGTGGCAGGACTGGATTTGAACTTCAGACATTCCTGATCTAGAGTCCATGCTCTGAAATTCTCTGCTACCTTCTACTGTGGGGAGGGGAGGCAAAGACAGTGGCTATATACTAGTTATGCAGCCTCAGGCAACTAATATTGCCCTTCTGAGCAAATCTTCACAGCCCTGAAATTAGGATAGTTAGCTGTCCGTATCTACAGATTCAACCATTGTGTGTGTGGGGGAAACGGGATGACAATATGGCATCTGTATTAAGTGTGTACAAACATTTTTTTTCTTGTCATTACCTAAGTAGCCCAGCGTAACTACAATTTATGTAGTATTTGCATTGGATTAGGTGTTGTAAGTCATCTGAAAATGATTTAAAACCCATTTATACAATTAATATGCACTAATATAGTAAAGGACTGTATAAGCTACGTGTGTGTGTGTGTGTGTGTGTGTGTCTGTGTGTGTGTGCTGAACCTGGGGCTTGAATTCAGGGAATGGGCACTGTCCTTGAGCCTTTTTACTTAAAGCTAGTGTACTGCTGTTTGAGCCACAGTTCCATTTCCAGCTTTTTGCTGGTTGAGAGAAGAGTCTCATGGATTTTTCCTGCCCAGGCTGGATTCAAACCACAGTCCTCAGATTTTAGCCTCCTGAGTAGCTAAGATTACAGATGGGAGCTACTGGTGCCCAGCTTCTTGTAGAGACATATATATATATACACACACACACATATATATATACATATATATGTATATGTGTATGTATATATACATATATATACACACATATACACTTATACATATATACACACTACACACACACACACACACATATATTTATTTTATTTTTTTTTTGTCAGTTGTGGGTGCTGTCCCTTGGCTCTTCAGCTCAAGGCTAGCACTCTACCACTTGAGCCACAGCACCACTTGAGCTTTTTTTCTGCTTATGTGGTGGTGAGGAATCAAACCCAGGGCCTCATGCATACAAGACAAGCATTCTACCATTGGGCCACCTTCCCAGCCCCTTATATTATCTTAAAAAAAAAAAAAAAAGTAACTCATAGCTGGATAGCTGGGTGTCAGTAGCTCCCACCTGTAATCCTAGCTACTTGGGAGGCTGAGATCTGATCTCAATTTATTTATTTATTTATTGCCAGTCCTGGGACTTGAACTCAGGTCCTGGGCACTGTGCCTGAGCTTCTTTTGCTCAAGGCTAGCACTCTACCATTTGAGCCACAGCACCACTTCTGGCTTCTTCTGTTTATGTGGTACTGAGGAACCAAACCCAGGGCCTCATGCCTGCTAGGCAAGCACTCTACCACTATGCCACTTCCCAACCCAGAACCTCATAAAACTCTTATCTCCAATTAACCACAAGAAACCTGGAAGTGGGGGGCTGGGAAGGTGGCTCAGTGGTAGAGTGCTTGCCTTGCATGCTCGAGGCCCTGGGTTCGATTCCTCAGCACCACATAAGAAAAAAGCCGGAAGTGGTGCTGTGGCTCAAGTGGTAGAGCGCTCGCCTTGAGCTGAAGAGCTGAGGGACAGCGCCCAGGCCCAGAGTTCAGGCCCCACGACCGGACCCAAAAAAAAAAAAAAAGAAAGAAACCTGGAAGTGGCTCTGTGTTTCACAGAAGTAAAGGGATAGCCTTGAGCAAAGGAGTTCAAAGATAGCACCTAGGCCCTGAGTTCAAGCCCCATGACTACCACTGCCCCCCACCAAAAAAAAGGAAGGTAGAGCCCGACACTATGAACAAGGAGGTTTAACCTCAGTTTGTGGCAATAGGGAACCACAGCATTCCTAATAGTAAGAGCTGCCCTAAAGAGAAAAAAAAAAAATCACATAGAGGAAGAGTGAGTCTGGCTAGGAGGTCAGAGATTATGCACACACCAAACCCAGCAGCTCACCCGGAATTCCATGTCTAGGTTGCTGGTGGAAACCACAGGATCCTTCAGGAGGAAGTAGTCAATGCCAACGAGCTCATCCACAGAACTGCGCACTGCGGGAGGGGCTTCGGTCACTCAAAGCTGTGTGATGTTAGTCAAGCTGCTTAACCTCTCTGGGTCTCTCATTCATAAAATGTAGATACTCATCTCATGAGGGTTCTCATGAGGATCAATAGTTGTATGTCAAAAACACTCAGTGCCTTTTATGTAGCAAGTGTTCAACAAAGAAGCTATCGTCATCATTTTTTTTGGGGGGGGGGGTCTGGTCATGGGGCCTGAACTCTGGGCCTGGGCGCTGTCCCTCAGCTCTTCAGCTCAAGGCTAGTGCTCTACCACTTGAGCCACAGCGCCACTTCCGACTTTTTTCTTTTTGCTTATGTGGTGCTGAGGAATCGAACCCAGGGCCTCATGCATGCAAGGCAAGCACTCTACCACCTTCCCAGCCCTCATCATCATTATTTTTAATTACTATTACTTCTACAGAGTATCATCAAATCATTAAACAAGATGGCAAAGGAATTATTTCCTTTCTTGGTCTTTCCTTGCTGTTTATTCCCTTCCAATGCCTTGTGTGCTCGATGTCTTTGAAAGGATAAGATCTCTGCCCACAAGTGGCAGAGATGATAGCTTAGGAAAAATGTGTCCAATTATCAGCAGGCATATATTGGGATCCTGACTGCCACCAGGGCAAAGCATTGAGAACCAAGCAAGGAAATCAGAGAAAAGTAAGCACTTACCTAAGGTCACACAGCAACACATTTGAGTCCAGGACCATCCCACAGCTGGCTTGGGAAGGGCCTGACTCGGAGATGCTATGAGACAGCTGCAAATCCTGCCTCTCCTCCTACCCCACCCCCAACTCCAGCCTGGCCCAGCCAGCATCAACGCACCAGGCACCGTGTCCAAGAGGGAGTTGAGTAGAACCATTCCTGAATGGTAGAGCACCGGGCAGATCTGGGAGGTAAGGCTAGAATCAGGGCCTTCTCAACAGGAGAGCCCCCCACCACACACACACACACACTGTTCCCTCCTTACCCTCCCTTCCCTCATGCATCCCATACCTGCTGGTTGAGGAGGAAGCGCATCCCAGAAGTGATGAACGTGGAGAGAAATTCATACACTTTCCTGGGCAGAGAGGAAAGGCTGGGTGAGCCCAGCCCATTGCCCACCCCACCCTGTCCCCACTCCAAGCCAGGTCCAGGAGCAATGACAGTGACCAGAGAAACTATGGTACCAGGGACTCCCCAGCTCCATCCTAAATTCCCAGCTCTTCCCTTCTCTAGCCCCAAACCGGATGCTGAAGACTGCCATACCTTCTTCCACCAAATGAATCCACACTTACTTTCTCACAGGTATTGTGATTGATGTCTCCCACCTTCAGTTCGTACCGTGTGTGTGTGTGTGTGTGTGTGTGTGTGTATGTGTGTGCACGCGCGTGCGTGCGCGTGCACCTGCCAGTTCTGGAGTTAGAATTCAGAGCCTGGGTGCTGTCGCTGAGCTTTCATGCTCCAGTCTAGCACTCACCAGTTGAGCCACAGCTCCATGTCCAGATTTTTGGTGGTTAATTGGAGATAAGGCTCATGGGCTGTCTTGCCTGGGCTGGCTTCAAACCATGATCCTCAGAGCTCAACCTCCGGAGTAGCTGGGATTACAGGTGTGCGCCACCAGTGCCCAGCTTCAATCCATAACCTTACTGATGCCCACTCCTCCACTGGTGCCTGTGTCCTGTGTTCTCCTGGTGGGGCTCAGATGCTTCCTCTTCCAGGTGGTCTTCCTAGTGCATGGCCAACTATGCACACTGATCCTTAGCTATTCTACTCTATTCTATCCTATAATATGGATAGACATTTATCATATACAGGTATTATTGTGAATGTTTTACAAATACAATCCTCATAATGAGGTTTATTTATTTATTTAGTCAACTGTGAGGCTTGAACTCAGGGCCTGTGTGCTACCCTGAGCTCTTCAGCTTAAGGTAAGCACTCTACCACTTTGAGCCCCAGCGCTACTTCTGGTTTTCTGGTCCCGTGGACTTTCCTGCCTGGGCTGACTTTAAACTGTGATCCTCAGATCTCAGCCTTCTGAGTAGCTAGGCTTACCGGCGTGAGCCACCAGCACCCAGCTCTAATTTTTTTTTTTAATTTTGTCTTCATTTTCCTCACAATCTTGTATAAAACAGGTTCTATTCCATCCCCTTTTTACCAATGAGGAAATGGACTTGCTTGGGCTACCAAGCCTTGCACTTGGTGTCATACGTGGAAATGGAGATGCGAGGCTCAAAAGGGTGTACTGGGGCTAGGACTTACCTGAAGGTTCCCCCGAAGGCCACATGCATTTTGGAGACGGAGGCCTGGCAGGAGACATTGGACACTTTCATCCGGCCACTGGGGTCCTGGGAGAGCTGCAGTCCTGTGTGGATGAACACACCTTCTGCCGAGGCGTTGATGTAACCCCCATCATATCTGCCAAAGGAGGTTAATGCTCTAGCCCATTCTAGCTGGGAAGTGAGCTGCCACTCACTGCTGCTGTCCTGGCTCCTGTACTTCCTGATACCTTTTTGTTGTTGTTGAGAGGTTTTTGTTTTGTGTGTGTGTGCGCGCTGGTACTGGGGCTTGAACTCAGGGCCTGGGTGCTGTTTATGAGCTTTGGTGCTCAAGGTTAGCACTCTATCCATTGAGCCACAAACTCCTCTTCTGGCTTTTTTTGGTGGTTAACTGAGGGGCTGGGAAGGTGACTCAGTGGTAGAGGACTTGCTTTGCATGCATGAGGCCCTGGGTTCAATTCCTCAGCACCATATAGGCAGAAAAAGCTGGAAGTGGCGCTGTGGCTCAAGTAATAGAGCACTAGCCTTGAGCTGAAGAGCTGAGGGACAGCGCCCAGGCCCAGAGTTCAGGTCCTATGACCAAAAAAATTAATTAATTAATTAATTTTTAAAAAAAAGAGTCTCACTGACTTTCCTGCCATGGCTGGCTTCAAACTGTGATCCTCAGATCTTAGTCTCCTCTGTAGCTAGGATTACAGGCATGAATTACTGGCACCGGGCTTCTTGTTGATTTTTGAGACAGAGTCTCACTATGTAGCTCAAGCTAGCCTAGAACTTGAGATACTTATGTTTCAACCTCTAGAGTGCTGGGATTATAGGCACGTATCACCCATCAGGATTAAGATTATATCTCTTGGGCTGGGAATGCGGCTTAGTGGTAGAGAGTGCTTGCCTAGCATGCATGAAGCATTGGATTCAATTCCTCAGTACCACATACACAGAAAAAGAAGCTTAGAAGTGGTGCTGTGGCTCAAGTGGTAGAATGCTAAGCCTTGAAAAAAGAAGCTCAGGGACAGTGCCCCAGGACTGGAAAAAAAAAAAGGTTTACCTCTTAATAGGCTACCTTTCTGAAGTTTACCGACACCCACCAAACACTCCTACTGATCCTTAAGATGTGAGTATAGTTGACACTAGTTTAAGGATGGAGAAAACGGAACTCAGAAAAACTAGAGACTGCCCCTACTCGGCCTTGTCATCCCACCCTCCTCTCCCCTGCAAGTGCCCCATCCTCACAAAAACCAGTAGAGAAGCTGTCTCCGGAAGCGTAATCCCAAGGAGGCATTGGAGATTTGCAGCACCAGCTCCTGCTCAGGCTGGAAATGTAGTTCAGAGGATGTCAGTTGCAGCTCTGTGACTTTCACCCTGTGGGAAGCCCCTGGATCAGATCCAGGATCAAGAGGAGGGGACCCCACACAACCCCCAGGGAACTCATTCCCTCCCCTTCCAGCTCAAGCTGGGGAAGCTGGGGTGGGTGGAATGGAAACTCTTCCATTGTCCTCCAGTGTCCAACTTAGACGTGGGTGGCTCAGAAACTAAGGTTTCTGCTGGGCACAGGTGGCTCACGCCTGTCATCCTAGCTACTCAGTAGAGGCCAAGGAAGGGTCAAGGCTGAAGGCCAACTTCTACCAAAAAAAAAATCACAAGATCCCATCTCCACCAATAAAAGCTGACAGGGCGGGGTTTGCCTAACCTAGCTATAGGGGAAGCATAAATAGCAAGACCAATAGCTGAGTATGGAAATAAACATAAGGAAAATATTTGCCAGGCACTCGTGGCTCACACCTGTAATCCTAACTCCTCAGGGGGCAAAGGATCAAAGGTAGAAGCCAGCCGGGGCAGGGAACTATGAGGCTTGAATTACCAAGAATTAATCACCAAAAGTGGGGCTATGGCTCAAGTGGTAGAGTACCAGCTAAGGAGCAGTGCCTAGGCCCTATACTGGAACACATGCACGCATGCACACGTGCGTGTGCGCGCGCACGTGTGCACACACACACACCACAAATCCCTAAAACAAAGCTAGGCGCCAATAACTCATACCTGCATTCCTAGCTACTCAGGAAACTGAGGATTGTGGTTCAAAGCCAGCCAGGAAAGTTCATAAGATTCTCCAATTAATTATCCAAAAAACCAGAAGTGACTTAAATGGTAGAGCCAGACTTGAGCACAAAAGCTCTGGGACAATGCCCAGGCCCTGAGTTCAAGCCCCAGGTCTAACACGCACATGCAAAATATCTAAACTAAAGAGGTTCTGGGGCATGGCTCAAATGATAGAAGATCTATGAGATCCTGAGTTCAAATCCTAATACTTCCTTTTCTTTCTTTTTTTTTGGTCCGGTCGTGGGGCCTGAACTCTGGGCCTGGGCGCTGTCCCTCAGCTCTTCAGCTCAAGGCTAGTGCCCTACCACTTGAGCCATAGCGCCACTTCCGGCTTT
>NW_012267229.1:23881400-23899077 GCF_000151885.1 Dipodomys ordii
GATCTCGTACACCGGCCTTCAACCCTGCCTCCGGGCGCCGAGGACGCCCCTTTCGAAGGCGTGCCCGCCCCAGGCTCCGCCCGAACCCCACTTACTCCGAGATGTTGTAGTAGAAGTGGCCCTCTCTTCCCCGCAGGTCTGGGATAGTGATGGTCTCCAGTTCTTGCTCCAGAAAGCGCAGCCCTTCCTGCTTCACTGAAGCAGCGAGGAGACCCTTAGCCCCGGGCCGGGCCTGGGCGGACCCCCCCCCCGGCGGCCGCCCCTTACCCAGCTCCAGCGCCTTGGAAGTGACGCGGATCTTGCATCCCGGGAGCTCCGCGTGGGCACCTGCCAGCAGCGCTAGCAAGAGGGCCCCGAGGAGGGCCATGGCGAGCGGGCCTGGGGGCGCGGGTGGGATCGCCGGACTCGCCTGGACCTCCGGAGCGGCGAGGAGAGGGGGCTGACCCGGCCGTTACCCTCCCAGGGGAACGTGCAAACCAGCCAGCCTGCTTCCATTCGACAGATGCAGAAACTGAGGCTCAGAAAGACCACATGACTTGCGCAGTGCCTCTCAAGGATGTGGAGCACAGGGAGGGGACAGCCTCGGCTCCTTCAGGCCATGGCCACGTGACAAGTCTGGACCTCCGGGGATCAGGCCCCCTCCCTCCACCCCCCCCCCATGACCTTTTCTCTGGAGGCGGGCGGGCCCGGGCTCGCGCGTTGCCATGGCAACGTGGGCACGCGCATTCCTAGGGAACAGCTAGCTGTCTCCCCGGGCCCCGCGCACGCGCGCGCGCCCTCGCCACGCTGGAGCGCCAGGCGGGACCCCGCGGGCGCCTGGGGTTCCAGGGTCCTAAGGGATTCTTCCCGTCCCCCCCCCCCCACCTCAGCGGCCTCTCCCCATCGGCTCTCCTCCCCTCACCTGGGTTCCGCAGGGCTGCGGTGGGATGGGGACGAGCGGCGGCGGGCGGCGCTGGGGATCCGGGCCGCGGGGTCTGGCGGGCAGCGGTGTTCCAGCCGTCCTTTATAAAGCCGAGCCTCCCGGACCCCCCTCCCCGCTCCCCGCTCTCCCCTCCTCCCTGGGGGCTGGGAGGGGACGGGGCGGGACGCTGGCAGGCGGAGCGGGCTGAACCGAGCCCCGTGACACGTCTGGCTTCTGTCGGGACAAGTGGGGGACTCGGCCTTTCAAGAGAGGGGGAAGTGCGGGAGCCAGCCCGCCCGCCGCCCTCGCGCCCAGCTCCCAGAGCCCGGCTCTTCAGAGCGACCGTGGGCCAGTCATTTCTCTCCGAGGCCAGCCAAAGTGAGCAACAGGAGCTGCCTGGGTCTTCGCTGCAACCCAGGCCAAGTTTTTCGTTCCCTTCCCTCTTTGCCTAGCTTCGCTAAGGATGCCCGGCCCTGGGGCCCCGAGCAATCAGAGACCTTCCCTACGAGGGAAACCAAGTCCTAACAAGTCCCGGGGCCTGAAAGCCTGAAAGCCCCGGGACAACACACAGGCGACTGATTATGGATTCTTGGACGAACCCTTGGAGCTAGATACTTTGCACAGGACTCTTGTGTCGCATCAAGGGCCAACAGGGTTCCAAGTACCTAGGACAGGGACAGAGTAGGCGCTATCTTTTTGCTGTTAATCAAAGAGGGAGGAATAATGGTGTCCTCCAACTTGTTCTGATTTTCTTGGGACTTTCGTGGTATTTATAGTCCCTGGGAACCCACTCAGTCCCATGCAAACCAGGATGGCAGAGCACCCTAGATCTAGGTCAACTTATTTAGCCTTCTTAACAGCCTGTGTGGCTGGCACTCTTAACCCTCTTTTGCAGTAAACTGGGGAGGTTGAAGAGACTCTTGATGGGATTGTGGACTCCACTTAACAGATGGTGCATAAACAGTGGGAAGTGGGTCTTATAGCCCAGTAAAGACTCTTCTGAGGGACTACAGCGCACATCCTAAAATGCCTGGCATTACATTCTTACTTTTCTTAGCCTATTATCACAATCTAAAAACGGAAAAATGATCAGCCCGGTGTCAGTGGCTCACACCTTTAACCTTAGCTAGTTAGGAGGCTGAGACCTGAGGATCAAGGTTCAAAGCTAGCCTGGACAAGAAAGACCATGAGACTCTGATCTCCAGTTAACCACTAAAAAGCCAGAAGTGAAGCTGTGGCTCAAGTGGTAGAGTGCTAGCCTTGAGCCAAAAAAATAAAATTAAAATTAGTAAAAGAGCTTAGGGACAATTCCCAGGCCCTGAATTCAAGCCCCAGTACTAGCATGTACAGAGAGAGAGGGAGGGAGAAAGAGAGAGAGAGGGAGGAGAGAGATCATCATTTAAGGCGATTGAAATAATAAATTGAGTGGGCTTGGCAAATGTGCTGGGAATGGTACATGGCATACCATTAGCACCAAAGAAATGCTGGTTATTATGAGTAGAAGCACATACAACAAGTATACCAGTGGAATGGGTACATGAGGGGGAGAGAAATGCTGAGGGTCAGAGGAGGCATGGTTATTTATATTCCTTTGAACTCAAGTAACCTTCCTGGAGTCTGACTCAGGGAGCAAAGCTGCAGACCAGGGTGGGGGGTGCAGCTCAGCAATGGGGTGCATGATTAGCATGTCTTTGTCACTGTGGCTTCAGCTCAGATGGTGTCACTTGTAGGGTGGCCTTCCCACACTATATTGACCACTTCCTCTCAATCGCAGCTTGCTTGAGTTTTTAGAGATCGTTTTACTACTTGATTTTTTAAAATTTATTTTATTTTTTTGTCATGGGGCCTGAACTCTGGGCCTGGGCACTGTCCCTCAGCTTTTCAGCTCAAGGCTAGTGCTCTACCACTTGATCCACACCACCACTTCCAGCCTTTTCTGCTGAGGAATCAAACCCAGGGCCTTGTTGCATGCAAAGCAAGCACTCTACTACTGAGCCACCTTCCCAGCCCCTACTACTTGATATTTTTTTGCCTATTTATTTGTGAATTATCTATCTCCAAGAGTGTCTGAATTTTGTGTAGCATTGTGTTCTCAGCGCCTAGACAAGTTCCTGGCACCGAGAAGGAAAACATATCGGTTCAGTGTTTGAACCAGTTGGAAGTCCCCAGAGACATCTGAGGAATAGACCGGGTATCCATAGCACCCTAAGATCCTCCTTCCCCCTTTGCTGGTACTGGGACTTGAACTCAGTGCCTCACACATGCCTTTTCGGCTGATGCTTTGTGACTTGAACCATTCCTCCACTTCCAGTTTTTTTGGCTGGCTAATTGGAGTTAAGAGTCCCAAGATTTGTCTGCCCAGAATAGCTCCACACTAAGATCCTTAGATCTCAGCGTCTGAGGAGCTAGGATTTTAGGTGAGACTCTGGCACCCAGCTTTCACCTCAGGAGTTTTTGTTGAGTCATTGGGTGTGAACTCAAAGGCCTGGGTACAGTCCCTTTTGAGTTACAACTCCACTTCTGTCAGGAATTTGTTTCGGTTTTTTTGTTTGTTTGTTTGTTTTTGATCGGTTGTGGGGCTTAAACTCTGGGCTTGGGCGCTGTCCCTGCACTCTTCAGCTCAAGGCCAGTGCTCTACCGCTTGAGCCACAGTGCCACTTCCAGTTTTCTAGTGGTTTATTGGAGATAAGAGTCTCACAGACTTTCCTGCCCAGACTGGCTTTGAACCTCGATCCTCAGATCTCAGCCTCCTGAGTAGCTAGGATTACAGGCGTGAGCCACCGGCACCTGGCAGGAATTTGTTTTTTGGTTGTAGGCTTGAACTCAGGGCCTGGATGCTGTCCCTGAGCAATTTTGCTGCTCTACCTGGCACTTTTTTTTTTTTTTTTTTAATTAGCTCCTTCACTTTGTTAGCACCAGCCCACACAGCTCTGACCTGGCCCAAGAGAATCATGGCCACTGGTCTTGATTGCAGGGACTTGCCCACTTTGCCTCCCTTCTCCCTTACATGACTTTCCCCTTCCTGTCATAACTTATGGCATCAGCAGGGCACAGTCCAGGCAGGCTTCAGCAGTCTTCCTGAGCCTCATTACCTAGCTTGAGGGATGCAGAGATGTGCAACCTCAAATCACTTCCACTTCTACTCTTGGCTGGATTGGAAAGGGGAGGGTTCCTGGTGCTCAAAAAAACAGCAAAAAAAAAAAATTTTTTTTTCTAGTCTTTAATGCACAACAGCCCGGCACCATCACAAAACCTTGGTCAGTAAAAACAGTCAAAAGCTATCGATCCATACAGATCTAGTTCAAATCCTGCTTCTGCCTTTTTTTTTCTTTTTTGGCCAGTCCTGGGGCTTGAACTCAGGGCCTGGGCACTGTCCCCGAGCTTCTTTTATTTATTTTTTTTGGGGGGGGTCCGGTTATGGGGCCTGAGCTCTGGGCCTGGGTGCTGTCCCTCACCTCTTCAGCTCAAGGCTAGCATTCTACCACTTGAGCCACAACGCCACTTCCGGCTTTTTTCTTTTTGCTTATGTGGTGCTGAGGAATCGAACCCAGGGCCTCATGCATGCAAGGCAAGTGCTCTACCACTGAGCCACCTTCCCAGCCCCGTCCCTGAGTTTCTTTTGCTCAAGGCTAGTGCTCTACCACTTGAGCCATAGTGCCACTTTTTTTTGTTGTTGTTGGTTATGGGGCATGAACTCTGGCCTGGGCGCTGTCTCTCAGCTCTTTAGCTCAAAGCTAGGGCTCTACCACTTGAGCTATAGTGCCACTTCTGGCTTTCTCTGCTTATGTGGTGTTAAGGAATCGAACCCAGGGTTTCATGCATGCTAGGCAAGCACTCTACCACTAAGCCACATTCCCAGCCTGTGCTTCTGCCTTTTTTCTTACTCAGGTATCAGGAAACCATTTAGGGAAAGGTCACATAGCACAGATTTTAGGCTCTGGTCAGCCCTACCATGGCAGCATGAGAACACATATGGATAGACAGGCTGCCTGCTGGGTTTAATGCATGGACTATAGTTTGTCAATCCCTGATCTAGAAAAAAAATCCAGTTTCTGAATTCCACATCCCACAAATGGGATGATCTAGTTGCTGGCTCCCTTCCTGAGTGCCATAAAGATTTAGTGTAATTGATGTATACGAACAGCTAAAACTAGTAACATAGAAAACCAAAGTGCTCAAAAAAATGGATCTAATAGCTACTTACTAGCAAGTTGCTTAACAAGCAGAAAGTGCTTTGCAAATGTTAATTTCTGTAAAACTCGTGCCTATCAAGCAGGTAGCATCATCCTCAATTAATAGATGAGGCAGCTAAGCCACAGAGGTTAAATAATTAGCTCCAGAGCAGAACTTTCTTATTTTCCCTGTCTTTTCTGAAGTGCAAGGAATAGAATCTAGGACTCTGTGCATGCTAGGCAAGTATTCTACTCTGAGTTATAGAGTAATAGCCCTATCCAAGCTATTATTTACTCCTATTATATTACTAATCATTATTATTATCCTAGTAAATCCTCATAGCAATCCTTTGAGATAGCTATTCTTTTCCCTGTTTTGGTGTGAGGGTTTTGTTTTGTTTAATTTTTGTGCCAGTACTGAGGCTTCACCCCAGGGCTCTGTGTAGTTCCTTAGCTTTTTTGCTCATGGCTGGTGCTATACCACTTGAATCACAGCTCCACCTCTTGATTTTTACTGTTAATTAGAGATAAGAGTCTCACAGATGCCGGGCGCTGGTGGCTCACGCCTCTACTCAGGAGGCTGAGATCTGAGGATCATGGTTCAAAGCCAGCCCGGGCAGGAGAGACCGTGAGACTCCTATCTCCAATAAACCACCAGAAAACTGTAGCTCAAATGGTAGAGCGCTTGCCTTGAGCTGAAGAGCTGAGGGACAGCACCCAGGCCCAGAGTTCAAGCCCCATGGCCGACAATAAAAAAAAAAAAAGAGTCTCACAGATTAGTTAGTTGCTGTCCCATCTGGCTGTGAACCTTGATCCTCAGATCTCAGTCTCCTGAGTAGCTAAGGTTACAGGTCTGAGCCACTACTAGTGCCTGGCTTTTTTTTTTTTTTTATTTAAAGATAATCTCACTAGGTTGATCTCAAACTAAGCAGCCTCCTCCCTCAGCCTCCCAAGTAGCTAGGATTATAGGCTTGAACCATCATGCCAAACTTATTTTCCATGTTTTTCAGATTGAGAAACCAAGTTGCAGTAGGGGTAAGTATCTGGTCCAAATAAGTGAACATAAGCCCCACTGACTACAGAGTCAAAGCTGGATTTCGGCCCTAGTTGTCAGCATGCCTTGCCTGGGTTCCTCCAGTCTCCTTTCCAGCTGTGTTGTGTTTGGACTCCTGCCTAGCGTGGTGAAGCCGCATCAGCCCATGTTCCCACCCCTACTGCCCACCCAAGCTTCCCTCTTGACCACTCTCACCTGCAGTGTTCACGAAGAAGGAACTGCCCTACCTGCTTCCCACTCTGCCTGAGCCGTGAGCAGTGCATACAGCTCATGTGCCCACATTGGTCATTGTGGGTATGTCTGGGAACATGTGACAGGGCACCCAGTTGGAAGGAGTGGAGGACCACGGGTGGTAGAAGACTTCGATAATATCTGTTTCCAGAACACAGCTGGACAAAACATTTCCCCATGGGGCCTGGAAAATTACCAAATAGGGAAAAGGCAAACACAGGACTAGGGCTTTTGGAGTCCACCCTAGGCAGAGCTATTTGACTTTCTGTGGCTTCAAAAGCCTCAAATGACCTAATCTATTATCTTCTCTCTTTCTTTTCCACTTCCTCTTTGAAAACTAACTGCTTTTTTTCTGGAGAAAGAGCCATCCTACTGGTCTCTGAAAGCCTTTCCAAGTTTGAAGATTGAGAATTCAAATGTCTCTAACTAGATGCTGCTTCCTCAGGTCCCGCCCGTTCCCCAGGATGCCGTCTGCAGCCATACCTGCCCTTTCATCTTGGTTTGGATGTTGATGCTGAGCAGCTTCCTCTTCCCGTGACTTCCTTCTTCTTTTTCTGTGTCCCCTGTTTTCTATCCCAGGCTTCTTTTAGTGTCTTGTTGACAATGAATCATAAAAGCCTCCCTTTCTCTGTGGGCCTAGAACCTTTAAAATTGTCTAGGTTCATTACACTATGCCTGGCTTTTTCAGCTTCAAATTGTTTGGAGAAAGCAATGCTGTCTAAATGTTTGGATTTCATAAATCAGTAGTACTATTTCTCAATAGCTGAAGGGAGGGGAGCAACAAGATGTAGGGACTTTATCTTTTCTGGTGCATGCGTGCGTGCATGCATGCGTGTGCGTGTGTGTGTATGTGTGTGTGTGCGCGCACTCGTGCATCCTGTGGCTTGAATTCCAGGCCTGGGCACTCACTGTCCCTGGGTTTTTGTGCTCAAGGCTAGCTTTCTACTACTTTGAGCCACAGTGCCATTTCTGGCTTTTTGTTGTTGTTGTTGTTAGTTAATTGGAGATAAGAGTCTGAGGGACTTTCCTGCCTTGGCTGGCTTTGAATCTTGATCCTCAGATCTCAGCTTCCTGAGTAGCTAGGATTACAGCCACCAATGCTTGGGTCCTTTATATTTTCTTTCTTTCTTTTCTTTTTGTCAGTCTTGGGGCTTGAACTTAGGGTCTGGGCGCTGTTCCTGAGCACTTTTTCCTCAAGCTAACACTCCACTACTTTGCGCCACAGTACTACTTCTCGTTTTTGAGTGGTTAATTGGAGCTAAGAATCTCATGGGGACTTTTCTGCCCAGGCTGGCTTTGAACCATGATCCTCAGATCTCAAGATCTCAGACTCCTGAGTAGCTAGGATTTCAGGCATGAGCCACTGGTACTTGGCTTCTTTATCTTTTCTCCCTCCCCCGACTTTCTTCTTTTTTTTGGTAGGTCATGGGGCTTGAACTCTGGGCCTGGGTGCTGTCCCTGAGCTCTTCAGCTCAAGGTGAGTGCTCTACCACTGGAGCCACAACACCACTTTTGGTTTTCTGGTGGTTTACTGGAGATAAGAGTCTCATGGACTTTTCTGCCAGGGCTGGCTTTGAACCATTATCCTCATATCTCAGCCTCCTGAATAGCTAGGATTACAGGAATGAGCCACTGGTGCCCGGCCTTTATCTTTCCTTAATAATGATGGGTAACCATCTTCAGCTCAAACTTGTTTTTTTCAGGGCCTTCCTAAAGATTACAGAAAGCAATTAATACATTCCAATTATTTAATATTTCCAAAATGCCCTAATTCTACCATCTCTGGGGAATAATGAGGACATCACAGCCTTGGCCCCTCCCCTTCTCTTCTACTTAGCTAGAAGAGAGGATTAGCAGCAGAGTATATAACTCTGCTCCCCTCAGTCTGCTCTTTCAGATCATGGCACCATCCTTCACCCAGCATTGATGTGTAGCACTGGCAAAACCAAGCCACCTTTACATTGTACTTGAACAATCTGCCTCACTATCCCCCTACAGCTCTGGTCTCTTCACATCAGCCAATGCCACCTTTTAAAAAGTGGAAACCAGGGCTGGGAAGGTGGCTCAGTGGTAGAGCGCTTGCCTTGCATGCTTGAGGACCTTGGTTTGATTCCTCAGCACCACATGAGCAGGAAGAAAAAAGCCGGAAGTGGCGCTGTGGCTCAAGTGGTAGAGTGCTAGCCTTGAGCTGAAGAGCTGAGGGACAGCGCCCAGGCCCAGAGTTCAGGCCCCATGACCATACTCCCCTAAAAAATATTAAAAAAATAAAAAAGTAGAAACCAAAGCATTTCCTACCTTTCCTAAGCCTGCCATTGGCTCCCCATCTCATACAAAAACCCCAAACATGGCTATAACCTCAAAAACACTCCAAATGATCTAGCTCCTGCGCACCTCCCTCAGTGACTCCTTCTCTCATTACTCTTTGGAATACAGATCTCTGCATAGTTTCCCGTGTTCACTCAGATCTCTACCCCACTGGTACCCCACAAGGAGGCCTCTGTCATTCTACGTGCTTAGCTCTTTATTACCTGACTTTTCCAGCAGACTGAAGCTCCACAGGGGCAGGGTCAAGAGTCTGACACTTACTCATGGCTGTATGTATGTCCACTGTCGATGTCCAGGATCTGGCACCTAGAGAATACTCCTTACGCACTTTTTGAATTCAACAATTGGTGCTTGTGATCATCTTTGGACCTTCAAAAGAAGGGTGACCCTGGCCTAATTCCTGAGCCTCTAAGCCTTTTCTTCTCCTGCTGGCACCATCTATCTTGTATTTCTTGGAGATTATCTGGAGCTGGCCTGTAGCCAGGAATGTCATAATTTTCCTAATCTCTTCAGAGGCCTAAACTATCCCTAAGGTTGTGGGAGGTACCCTTGGGATCTCAGCTGGCTATGCAAAAATCAGGATTTCTTGACCCAGTCCACTTTCAGCTCTTTTGCCTCCCCTTCCAACATTCTAGTCTTGCCTGGGACCAGCTATGGGCATTTGTCTCCTGTCTCCAAGGCCATTTATTTTTCTGGCTGGGAGAGACTGCTTGTCATCATGAGCTCTACCTCTCACTGCTTTAGAAGGAGAGCTGGGAGGAGGGGGTGTTCCACACCCCTTCATATACTAGTAGCTTTGAAGTGTAAGTAGGCTTTTGAGTTGAATGTTTCTGCCCAGACTTCAAAAACAAAATTCCGTTCAATTAGTTTGGGATAGAAGTCAGGCACTGGGCATTTTAAAAAAATTAGTTCTACAGAAGGATGAAATAAATAAGTAAATAGTAATAATAATGTGACAACACATATTGAAAAGGACATAGAGAAACTAGAACCCTCATTCACTGCTGATAGGAATGTAAAATTATATGGCCATTTTGGAAAACAGTTTGGGAGTTTCTTAAAAAGTTAAACATACAGGCTGAGAAGGTGGCTCAGTGGTAGAGTGCTTGTTGCATGCCTGAGGCCCTGGGTTCGATTCCTCAGCACCACATAAGCAAAAAGAAAAAAGCTGGAAGTGGCGCTGTGGCTCAAGTGGTAGAGGGCTAGCCTTGAGCTCAAGAGCTGAGGGACAGCACCCAGACCCAGAGTTCAGGCCCCACAACCAAGCCCCCCCCAAAAAAAAAAAGTTAAACATAGGGGCTGGGAAGGTGGCTCAGTGGTAGAGCGCTTGCCTTGCATGCCTGAGGCCCTGGGCTCTATTCCTCAGCACCATATAAGCAAAAAGAAAAAAGCCGGAAGTGGTGCTGTGGCTCAAGTGGTAGAATGCTAGCCTTGAGGTGAAGAGCTGAGGGACAGCGCCCAGGCCCAGAGTTCAGGCCCCACAACCAGACCAAAAAAAAAAGTTAAACATAGCCAGGCAGGCACTAGTGGCTCATGCCTGTAATATTAGCTGCTAAGGAGGCTGAGATCTGAGGATCGTGGTTCAAAGTCAGCCTGGGCAGGAAAGTCCATGAGACTCTTTTTTTTTTTTTGGTTGTCGTGGGGCTTGAACTCTGGGCTTGGGTGCTGTCCTTGTACTCTTCAGCTCAAGGTGAGTGCTCCGGTTTTCTAGAAGTTTATTGGAGATAAGAGTCTCACAAACTTTCCTGCCCCAGCCCCAGCTGGATTTGAACCTCGATCCTCAGATCTCAGCCTCCTGAGTAGCTAGGATTACAGGCGTGAGCCACCGGCACTCGGCTTCCATGAGACTCTTATTTTCAGTTAACTACTAGAAAGCCAGAAGTGGCTCCATAGCTCGATTGGTAGAGCTCTCGCCTTGAGCTGAATTGCTGAGGCCCAGGCCCAGATTTGAAGCTCCATGAGTGACCAAAAAAAGAAAGAAAAAGGAAGATAAATGAAATGGGAAAAACAAAATATCTGAATTGTGATGGTGGTTGTACATCTCTGTAAAATTTAAAAAAAAATTATATATCAGAAAGAGGTAGATTTCAGTAGTTACGCCATACTAAAGTTGCTAAAAATTCTTCCAAACTAGGATTGAGCTCTCTAAGTTAGAAGTCAAGGGTTCTGGGACCCCATCTCAATATTGTGTTCCCCTCCCTCCTCTCTGGGTCAGTTTCCTCTAAGCTCAGAGTCATAGGAAGTTGGCAGCACCGTCTTGCCTTCTTCTTCTTCTTTTTTCTTTTGGAGAAGTCTGGGATTTAATTCTGCACACTCAGCTCATATTGGTATAAATATCTTGGCTTCTGACCACTCAGCTACAAGTAGAAAAATGGTCATCATAGGAAATGGGTGGAAGGGACACAGGCGTGCTCTACTTCCATCCTGTGATGATCAAACGCTGCCCAGGAAGGCTGAGGAGCACTGACCGGGGACAGAGGCAAGATGTGGATTCTGAGCCCTAACCCTGCACCTCCCCCATTTTCCTGCTATGTTCAAGTTCTCCAGGTCTCTACACTCACCACTCCCACCACACCCCCAGACTGTGGCATAGGCTATACTGATGATCTCCCCTTGCCTACCCAGCAAATCGGATTCTTCCAACAATAGTCAGCCTATTGTTGTTTTCTGGAGTTTTTTTTTTTTTGGGGGGGGTCCGGTCGTGGGGCCTGAACTCTGGGCCTGTGCGCTGTCCCAAGACAAGGCTAGCGCTCTAGCACTTGAGCCACAGTGCTACTTCTGGCTTTTTTCATTTTGCTTATGTGGTGTTGAGGAATCGAACCCAGGGCCTCAGGCATGCAAAGCAAGCGCTCTACCACTGAGCCACCTTCCCAGCCCCTGTTTTCTGGAGCTTTATTCACCCACCTGCCTGCCTGGTCATCCCCTGGGAGCCTTATCTCCTACGCAGGGGGGATTCTTTATGCTTCTGCCTCCTCCTCTGTTCTGTGGACAACCTGAAGACAAAGAACTAGTCTTTCACTTGTTTTCAAGGCCCTAGGAGAGGTCTTACTACATATCAGGTCTAGTCCAGTGAAGAAATGGAGGGCTCATCACACCACCCACTTACAGGATTAGGAAGACCAAAAGAGACACCCTATTTCCCTCATCTGTTCTTAGACCAAATGGCTTCTCTCATCTGGTCCCAGAGTAGCCAGAAAGCCACTCCCTGTGGGAACCATGCTCTGGTGGTGGAAACCTCCCTTTCTTTGCTTCCCCAGGGCCAGGCCCACTTGCCTTGGAATCTGCCTGGGTCTTAAATCTGCCTAGGTTTTAAACCACAGGACAGGGTCCCAAAGCAGCTCCAGCTGGCCTGGAACAGAATCCTGCTGGAGCTTTCCTTCCCCCCACTATCAGAATCTCAGCAGTCAGAATGTCCTGATCCACCCCAGCAGCTGTTTCTGAAGTCGAAGAGAATGAAAAGATTAACACATATAGCAAAGCTCCAAGTTCAAATCCAAGTACTGAAAAAAAAAAGACATGGCAATTTAAGATAGTGGAACTTTTTTTTTTTCTTCAGTTGTGGGGCTTGAACTCTGAGCCTGGGTGCTGTCTCCTGAGCTCTTCAGCTCAAGGTGAGCACTCTACCACTAGCTGCTGGGTACTGGTAGTTTACACCTGTGATGGCTACTCAGAAGGTTGAGATTTGAGGACTGAGATTCAAAGACAGCGCGGGCAGACACATCTGACACTCTTATCTTTAATTAGCCAATTAAAAAAAAAACTACAGCTGTAGATGTAGCTCAAGGGATGGAGTGCCAGTCTTGAGGGAAAAAAACTAAGCAAGAGCACAGGGCCCTTGGTTCAAGCTCTGGTAACTGTGCATGTGTACCTGTGTGTGTGTGCGTGCACACGTACATGCACATGTGCACATATACACAAATTCTAAAGATTTCTAAGATAATATCAGGGGCCAAGGGGCACAGCTTAGTGGTAGAGTGCTTTAGATAGCAGATATGAAGCTCTGGGTTCAAGCCAGCACTGAAGGTAGGGGGACCATAGTTATAGAACATCAAAAGGAACTCTGTAAACCCACAAAGCCAGCCCATCTGAGCTGGAGGAACCCTGCTTACCCCAACCATCTTTCCCAATGATGTCTCGCCCATAACAATTGCTGGGGTACTTGAAAGTCTCAAGATTGTTGGTTGGCAGGGCATGCCTATTTGGGGAATAGGGAGACTTTAGGCTGCTGGCAGAGATTGCACCCAAGCGGGCAGCTCATGTTTTTCTTGGCATCCCAAAAGACAACTTGCCTTGGTGTTCCAACCACCAAAACCAAGGCCTGGAATAGAAACAGGGATGCCTGAGACAGTCACTAGGCTCTCACCCAGTGTGGTCTGGTTATGGTCAGTGAATATGTACAGTTAATCACAGAGCTGGTGGAGGTTAGAGGAAAGCAAGGCCAAAACCCCACCCTTAAGTAGCCCACAGCCTAATGGACAGATAAATGGGCTGGGCAAACAGAGTGAGTGAGCAGGCCACTGTGGAAACGTAGAAGAGGGAATCCAATGTTCCTAGCATGGTAGAGTCTGGGGAAGCCGCCAGTGTAGGTAATATGTAGGATAAGGCTTGAAAGCTGAATTAGGGCAAGGAAGAGGACATACAGTATATATCCCAAGGCTAGTTGAGATCTGATATCCCAGGCTGAGTGAGAATTGCAGTTCAAAACCAGCCTGGGCAAACAAATGTGAGATGCTTCTCTCCAATTAAACAGGAAACAAAACAAAAGCCCAGAGTGGACACTTGGCTCAAGTGGTAGAGCACCAGCCGTGAGCAAAAATGCCTAGTGAGAGCTCAAAGCCCTGAGTTCAAGCCTTAGTTCCATTGCGCATGTGTGTGCGCACGTGTACACGCATCACACATATGTACATAAAGACAGTTCAGAGACTAAGCGATTTTGCAGAGGTAAGGCCTGAAAAATCCCTCATGGCACAATGGAAGATGGAATACAACAATGAACATGAACTCAACGTAGACATATGTAGCAACACAAAATACTACATTTACACAAAGTTTAAGGAAGAGGCAAAACTATAGTGGTTAGGGACAAACACTGAGGTCAACTATAAAAGAAGTGATGTGGATCACAAAAGTATCCTGCACAAGCCGGGTGTTGGTGGCTCAGGCCTGTAATCCTAGCTACTCAGGAGGCTGAGATCTGAGGATCGAGGTTCAAAGCCAGCCCGGGCAGGAGACACCGTGAGACTCCTATCTCCAATAAACCACCAGAAAACCGGAAGTGGCGCTGTAGCTCAAGTGGTAGAGCACTCGCCTTGAGCTGAAGAGCTGAGGGACAGCACCCAGGCCCAGAGTTCAAGCCCCACGACCGACAAAAAAAAAAAAAAAAGTATCCTGCACAGCACTTACCCTGTAAGAACATCTGTTGGACTAGTAAGTACCTTGCCTACATGTGTTTCATGAGAATTTTACTTGTTTTTTTTTGAGCCCCATTATATTACCCAGGCTGGTCTTTCAAACCCTTGGCTTCAAGTGCTCTTCTCAGCCTCCCTAGCAGCTGGGACCACAGGAGCACACCCTCATTTACAGCTCATGTGCCATTTAAACAAAAAGTTGCAAGTATTGAGGCTTGCTCTAAGGTAGTGAAAATGAAGATATTTGGAAGACTTTGAGCCAGGAACCGGTGGCTCACGTCTGTCATCCTAGCTACTCAGGAGGCTGAGATCTGAGGATCTCAGTTCAAAGCCAGTTGGGGCAGGAAAGTCCATGAGACTCTTATCTCCAATAAACCACCAGAAAGCCAGAAGTGGTGCTGTGGCTCAAGTGGTAGAGCGCTAGCTTTGGAGCTGAAGAGCTGAGGGATAGCGCCCAAGTCGAGTTCAAGCCCCATGACCGACAAAAAAAAAAAAAAAAGGAAGACTTTGACTCTGTGGACAGTGAAATGTATCACAAAGGACAAATTCCAGGAGGGTAGATAAGATGAACTGCAGTGTTGAACACCAAGAAACCTGTAAGATATTGAGAAAGGGATGTCCAAGCTGCTGTGTGCCTTGTCTTTCCCCTGGAGTCCAGTGAGGTTTAGTGCAACCAGTGTGTTCTGATATTAGGAACCTTGGGCTTAAAATCCCATGTTACTTCATGGCTATGTGAACTTGAGCAGTGATTTCATCCCTGCCTATCCCCCTGGCTGTTTGTTCAACTGCAGATCTGACATACCCACTCACAGGACTCCTTGATAAAACAGGGATACTTGGGTTGTGTGGGGCTTGGCTATCAACTGGTTTTGTGAGAAGAGGGTAAGGCTAAAAGAAGGGACAAATGGAGAAAAGATGGGCAATTGCAGCCATAATATTCGATGTACCAATGTGAAAATGGAGCCAGGTTACTTACAGGGATGGATGGAAGGGGTGACATTGATGACCAAGATGTATTATATTCAAACTGACATGTTGAATTGAATCTCCTTTGTATAGTTACTTAATTTTTTTGGTCAGCCGTGGGGCTTGTACTCTGGGCCTGGGCACTGTCCCTCAGCTCTTCAGCTCAAGGCAAGCGCTCTACCACTTGAGCTACAGCGCCACTTCCGGTTTTCTGGTGGTTTATTGGAGATAGGAGTCTCACGGTGTCTCCTGCCCGGGCTGGCTTTGAACCTCGATCCTCAGATCTCAGCCTCCTGAGTAGCTAGGATTACAGGCGTGAGCCACCAGCGCCCGGCTAGTTACTTTTTAAAAATAGGAGGAAAAAGGAAAAGAAGAAAACTAAAATCTAACAGCAATTGCACATAACAATCACTGTTTTTATGGTACTAGAGTTTGCTACAGGTGGTCTATGGTGAAGTCACACAACTACATGTTTTTTACGTTAATGTAAATAGGAACTAGGAATTCATAAACCTGTAGGGCTTCTGTAACTTGTCCAAACCTGAGGATTTTTTTTGGGGGGGAGGGGGGTCAGTCGTGGGGCTTGAAATCAGGGCTTAGGTGCTGTTCCTTAGCTCTTTTGCTCAGGACTAGTGCTTGCACAGTGCAACTTCCGGTTTTCTGGTGGTTAACTGGAGATGAGTCTCCTGGACTCTTCTGCCCTGGTTGGACATGATCCTCAGATCTCAGTTTCCTGAGTAGCTAGGATTATATTACCGGGGGAGCCACAGGTGCCCCGCGGTGATTCTTGATAATTATGCCACAACAACAAGCATAAGCCAAACTAAGACCGTCTTAGGTGCTGCATGAAAGTCAGTCCTCCTGTGTAGGTCCCAGACATTTGGTTTTCTATCCAGCCTTCCAGCCTGTACCTGCTGTGCTTGAAGAGCAAACGTACCTCTGGAGGATTCCCAAACCTGAGATGATCACAGCTAACATTATTTTCAAAATGCAGGCACTGTGCAGAGAATATTACCTGTATCACCTTCGTTGCCTCATGCCAAACGTTTAGGAGGTGGATTTTACTTTAAGGAAGCTATGTTTATGAGAGGTTAAGTACTTGAAGATGACACATCTGGGGTGTGTGAATCTGAAACAGGACTGACCAGACCCGTAATACCTACGATTGTCTTAAATCTCTCCCAACTACACCCCCAAGCTCAGGCAGTCAGCGTCTGGGACCTGCGAGGGCGACCAGCTGCAGTGCCAAGCTAACAGCAGGTGGCAAACTTGTCCTCTTCCAGCTACCCCTACCATTGGCTCTTTCGGCCAGTAGTGGGTGGTGCTACTATTCTGTATCACTGGCCCGCACCTAGAGCACTCGGGCAGGGGGCGGGGCAAGAGGCACCTAGCAACCGCCGACTCCTGGCTAGGCTAAACTTTGCAGCTGTTTCGCCGTCTCCGCACGGCTTCCCACCGTTGTTTTTGCCAGGCTAGGGATCCGATCGAAGGTCTTGCTCAGGTTAGACAAGCGATCAGTTGAGTTACGTCTCCAGCCTTTCGGTGAGGCTTACGAACTTTGAATGGCGTGAGAGGTTAGCATGGGAAAGCCAACTCTAGGGCACTGTTAAAAATTTCCCAACCAAGCCCAAAGCCATCTTTATTACCTGCACGCTCCCAGCCCTCGGGCAGCCGATGGCTTCGACACGAGCACCTGCGGAAGCGCTCGGTCGGCATGTCCCTGGATGTGGGGGCGAGGCTGCCAAACATTCTGGCACCCTGACGGGACAGAGGCCCAGAGAGGGCGAGGGCCTGTCCGGAAGCTGCAGAGCGTTCGGGGGCTAGGACCCAGGCGCTCACTGCGTCCAGAGCTCACGTCACCGGGCCTCCGCCCCGGGCTGGCGACGGAGCCCGAGTCCCCACACTCCAAGCCAGCCCTGTAAGGCCCTGGGGACGCCGACCAGGTCCCCCGGCCCCTGCGGGTGCGTCCGCGGGGGAAACCGAGGCGGGAGTGTGCTTGTGAACTCACGGCTCCCCCAGTCCCCACCCCAGGGACGACAAGCCGTTTCCCTCTCCTCAGAGCTACGGAGGAGCGCGGAGAAGGGCCAGAGGAAGGGGAGGGGGCCGAAACCCAGCCAGGCCCGGGCCGCCAGCCGACTCTGCCACACTCAAGATGGCGGCGCGGCCGCGGCCAGGTCCCTCAGAGGCGGTCCCGGCGCATGCGCAGCGCGGAGTCCCGGCCCGGGACACAAGATGGCGGCAGCGGCGCTGGGGAGGGCGAGGCGGAGGCGGCAAAACAGGCGGTCGAGCAGAACGTGTAGCCGCATCCCCTCGAGTCCGCTTCGGGCAGGTAAGAGCCCCAGGATGCCACGGTCTCGCCGCGAGCCGCGCCACGGTCCGGGGATCCGAAGCCGAGTGATGGAGGCCCCTCCGGCGCTTTCCGCTCGGGGCTGCCGCTTGCTTGGTCTCTTTTGCCGCCGCCATCTTAGACCCGCGGGTGGGCAGCCGGGCCGCCGGCTCGGCTGAGGGATGCGGGCCTGGAGAGCGCGGGCGGAGCGGCCTCCAGGGTCCCTCCGCTGCTGCCGCCGCCACCGCCTTTGTGTCGGGCTCCGACTCTGAGTCGCCTCAGCCCGGGGGCGGG
>NW_012267229.1:23899236-23950977 GCF_000151885.1 Dipodomys ordii
CCGGGCGCGCTCGCTCCCGGGCGGGCTCGCTCGCTCGCTCCCGCCCCCGCGCCTGCGCACGTGCCCGTAAGTCCCGTGACTCCGCCCCGCCGGCCCGGAGCGTTCTGATTGGCACGCCGGTGAGATGCTCCCGCCCCGTCTTAACTCCAATCCCGGAATCGGGGCTCTTTTCCTTCTGGTAGGTTCCTCCAGTTGCGCAGCTGCAGTTATTTGTCCTTAGGTCTCGCTGAGCTGCGTCGACGGCGGTAGGCGTGGGGGGGTCGGGACGCCGCAGGCTAAATAAAAGCTTTGTCTTGAGAAGAGCCGCTGTCTGGTGTTGAGCGTGTGGAGTGTGCCGGGTTCTGAGCTCCGGGGGGCGTGGCGGGCCGGGCCGGAGCGGAGTGCGGCCGGCACCGCCGGGATCTCCCCCGCGGGCCGATAGCCTTTTGACGAATCCACCTTTTTTTAACGTGCGGTGAGGTTTGAGCCCAGCATCTCCCGCATGCCCGGCGCTCGCCGTGCCCCGAGCCGGGCCGCCCTCCGCTCCTAACGACTGCAAGTCGGTGTCACCTTTAAATGGAGGTGCCTTGGGAACCTGCAGATTTATTTTTTTTCTTCTCATGGCTCCTCTCCCTGTTTCTGACTTTGAAGATGTGAAGGGTTCAGGAACCTCTTATTTTTAGTTTCATGTTTTGCTGGTCCTGGGACTTGAACTCGGGGCCTGGACGCCGGCCCTGAGCCCCTTTGTGCTCAAGGCTAGCGCTCTGCCACTTGAGCCTCGGTGACACAGCTTTTTCTGATAAGTTTATTGGAGACAGGAGTCTCACAGACTCCCCCCCCCCCGGGGGGGTGTTGGTTTCAAGCCCCAATCTCAGCCTCCGTAGCTTGGATTACAGGTGTCAGCACCGGCGCCTGGCTGCTGAGGTTATTTTGTTTTTGGTGCCTGCTATACCAGGGCCTCAACCCAGCCTTGTGCTTTCTCTTGGCTTTCTCACTCATTTTTGAGACTTTTTTTTTCTTGGGGTGGGGGAGTGCTGGTCCTGGGGCTTGAACTCAAGAGTCTGGCCACTGTCCCCCAGCTTTTTTTTTTTTTTGTCAGTCGTGGGGCTTGAACTCTGGGCTTGGGCACAGTTCCTGGGCTCTTCAGCTCAAGGCGAGCACTCTACCTTGAGCCACAGCACCGCTTCCTCCCCCAACTTTTTTTGCTCAAGGCTGGTGCTCCTCTTCTGGCTGATAAAACTCTCGTTGGCTTTCCTGCCAGAGCATGCTTTGAACCAGCATCTTCAGATCTCAACTTCCTAAGTAGTATTACAGGCACCAGCTCCTGGCACCTGACCTATTTTTTTATTTTTTTGTGCGAGTGCTGGAGCTTGAATTCAGGGCTTGGGCTAGCACTACCATTTGAGCCACAGCACCACTTCTGGCTTTTTCTTTTGTGATTAGAGATAAGAGTTTCATGGATGTTTCTGCCCAGGCTGGCTTCAAACCGGGATCCTCAGATCTCAGCTTCCCAAGTAGCTAGGATTACAGGTGTGAGCCACCAGTACCTGGCTTTTTTTTTTCCATCCGGTCGTGGGGCCTGAACTCTGGGCCTGGGCAATGTCCCTCAGCTCTTCAGCACAAGGCTAACACTCTACCACTTGAGCCACAGCACCACTTCCAACTTGTTTTTTTTTGCTTTATGTGGTGCTAAGGAATCTAACCCAGGGCCTCATGTATGCAAGGCAAGCGCTCTACTACGGAACCACCTTCCCAGCCCCTTTTTGTTTTTTTAAACAAGTCCCCAGATGATTCCGATACAGATTGAGTTTGAAAATGCATTTTGCCCTCACACTAAGCTGTGCTCATTTGTTCTGGTCTACAAAGTGCCTCTATCTGGTGCAGTATTTTCAGACCATTTTTTGGGAGAAACATTGTTAAATAAAGATAAATTGGATGTGTTCCGTAACATATCTTTATGTTTGTTTTTTTTTTTCCCCTCAAGACATTATTCAAACCGTCTTTCACAGAGGATTCCAATTTGAAGCTAGCTTGGGCAGGAAAGTCTGTGAGATTCTAATCTCCAGTTAACCACCAAAAAAGTGAGCTGTGACTCCAGTGCTAGCTAGAGTGCCAGCCTTGAATGCAGAAGCTAAAGGACAGAGACCAAGCCCTGAGTTCAAGCACCATTACTGGTCAAAAAAAAAACAACCTGGGGCTGGGAATGTGGCTCAGTGCTAGAGTTCTTGCCTTGCATGCATGAGGCCCTGGGTTTGAATCCTTAGCACTACATAAGCAGAAAAAGCCAGAAGTAGTGCTGTGGCTCAAGTGGTAGAGTGCTAGCCTTGAGCTGAAGAGCTGAGGGACAGTGCCCAGGCCCAGAGTTCAGGCCCTATGACCAACCAAAAAAAAAAAAGTGTGCCTTCCATTTGTGCAGGTGGCTTGGGATGGTGCCCAGATCTATAATGCCTGTGCTTATTCACATTTTTCTGGGGCTTGGGTTTAAGGCCTGGGTGCTGCCCCTGAGCTTTTTTTGCTCAAGGCTAGTGCTCTACCACTTAAACCAGAGCTCCAGTTTTTGCTTTTTTTTTTTTTCCAGTTAATTGTAAATAAGAATCTCATGGACTTTTTTTGCCTGGGCTGGCTTTGAACCCTGATCCTCAGATCTCAGCCTCTTGAATAGCTAGGGTTTGGAGTGTGAGCTTCCGGCGCCCCACTGTCACTTTCTTTGGCCTAAGAGCACTTTGGTTGGCAGAGCTGATTCCACAGTTTGTGGAGGCTACTATTCAAAATGAAAACATAGACCTTTTGTTTAAAATTATTTAAAGCCAGTTGCTATAGCATGCCCTGTAACAGTCATGGGGAGGATTGTTTGAGGTCAGTAGTAGGACACTAGCTTGGGCAATACAGCAAAACCCCCATCTTAAAAAATAAAAAAAAGAAAGGCACTGGTGGCTCACCTGTAAACCTAGCTACTCAGGAGGCTGAGATCTGAGGATCATTGAAGGTCTTTCAAATTCTTATCTCCAATTAACCACCAAAAAGCTGGAAATGGAGCTGTGGCTCATGTGGTAGAGCGCTAGCCTTGAGCAAAAAAGCTCAGGGTTATCTCCCAGGCCCTGAGGTGAAGCCCCAGGATTGGCCCACAAACACATTCACCCAGATTCTGTCCTGGGTGTGTAATTTGTGGTAGAAGGCTTGTCTTTCAGGCTCTAGGCCTTGCCTTGATCTACAGCACAGAAGAAAAATTTCAGATTGATGACAGTAGAGCCTAGTTCTCCTGATTAAACCAGTTTCAGGGCCCTCCTGAACATGGGCCCTTTCTGATCATGGGGTCCAACGTTCTGAACTGCAAACCTGTTGGTTAGGAGGCTCTAAATCTTCCCCTCCCCCAGAGTTTCATGCCCTAGGGGTTGCTGTTGTCCCTGCCTGGCAGCATTTGTGGGTCAGTGACTCTCTTTTTTTCTATTTGTTCTCCAGCTGCTGATGCCAGGTGTCCCCAGGGCTCCTGTCCACTTCACTGCTGACCCGCCCACCCACCTGTGCTGAGCCTTCCTTCAGGCCTCCCCACTACTTCTGTGGGATCCTGTGACGTGGGGTCAGCCCGGCTGGAGAAGAAAACCCTCTCATGCTAGCATTGCAGACCCCAGAGGGTGAGAAAGGGGGGTGCTCGTTCAGCTCAAGCCCCCAAGCAACAATTCCAAGCCTTTTTGTTACCAAGGCCTTCTTGTGTTGTATCCATGTCCTGTGCTCTGTGTTTGTATCTGCCATATTGTACCCTAAGTAGAACCATTTACTTTTTTCCTTTCCAAATTAACAAAAGAGTCTATGACTGAATGTACAATAAAATCAATATCCCCATGATTCTTATGTCAACAGCCAATCAAGGCTCCTGATTAGCGTGGCCACAATGAGTTGGTAAAAATTCAGCATGTTAAAGATGTTTCAATCTGCCTTTGTGGTTTTATTTTGGGTAGGGTTAATTTTTTGTGTGTGTGGGTGTTGTGACATATTGAAAACAACTTTAGTCACCCTTAGATCTCACTGGGCCTCCTGGGGTTTTAATAGTCCCAGGCTGGGAACTACTTCTGCCCCTGAGGCTTTCTGGCTTGATGTACTTTGGAAGGGAAGGGGGTGGGGGAGGGTAATTCAAAGCTGAGGAAGCTGGCCTCCTTGCTGATAGTAAGTAAAGCCAGTGTTTACCTGGGAATTCTGAAGGACTGAATTAGTCCTTTGATGCTCAAGCTCCTTTTTTTTAATTGTCAGCTGTGGGGCTTGAACTCAGGGTCTGAGTGCTGTCCCTGAGCCTGTTTGTGCTAATAGCTAGTGCTCTACCCCTTGAGTCACAGCACCATTTCTGGTTTTGGGTGGTTAATTGGAGGTAAGAGTCTCACGGGGACTTTCTGCCTGGGCTGGCTTCAAACCGTGATCCTCAGATCTCAGCCTCTTGAGTAGCTAGGATTACAGGTGTGGGCCACCGGTATCCAGCTCACACAAGTTCCTTTAGAAACAGATTGCTTGCTGTCCTTGAGTGTAGAACGAGGTGACTAGCTAGATTAAGTCCCTTTCCCAGCCTCCCTTGCATCACTGAGATTTTACTGATTGGTAGCAGTAAAATACTGTGCCGACCTCCACTCCTCAAGAGGAAGATTCCTCACTACTGGTCTTTCTTGTAGATTCTCGAGAGCAGACCTGGTTCTGTCTTGTTTGCTACTATAGGTGCTTTGTAAATGTTTTCAGGATTAATAGAGCTCCCATTGGTCCAGGTAGCAAGTTGAGAGTGCATTGAACCAATCTCCTATTCCTAATGAGAACCCCAGTTGATAAAACAACAGTGCTGGTATTACTGGCATTGAGGAGAGGCACTGGCTAGAAGCACAGTCAAGACTTGAGGATGGAGGAGAACTGGAGAAAGTACTTTTAAGCAGGAGAGCACTCCTCTTACAGTTGAGGGAACTAAACTTAGATGTCAGGGTGCCTTCGGTGGTGCTCCCCATGGCAGGGCTGGGTTGGATTTCTCCATGTCGGTGGGTGGGCACTGTCTGGTAAGGAGGAGCTGACTCTTTGGTCCTCTGTGTGGCAGGTCCTGTGTGGGTGCTGAGATGGCCAATGAGAATCACGGTAGCCCCCGGGAGGAAGCTTCCCTGCTGAGTCACTCCCCGGGCACCTCCAATCAGAGCCAGCCCTGTTCTCCAAAGCCAGTGCGCCTGGTACAGGATCTCCCAGGTACTGGTGGGGAGTCAAGGGGGACAAGCCAGGGAGAAAGGTGGCTCCAAGAGCAGCCCCAACTCTGGCCTGGTTGGTTCCATGCCTGTTTCAGAGGAACTGGTGCACGCAGGCTGGGAGAAGTGTTGGAGCCGGAGAGAGAATCGTCCCTACTACTTCAACCGATTCACCAACCAGTCCCTGTGGGAGATGCCAGTGCTGGGCCAGCATGATGTGATTGTGAGTGGCAGCCTGGGGTGGCAGTCTCAGAGCAGCCTCTAGCATGTGGGCCTTCCTCAAGTATACCCCTTCAGCTGAGCGCCTGGCCCTATGCTGACATCTATAGATACGACGTCCCACAAGACACAGTCACCTCATGGAACTTACATTCAAATGGGAGACAGACAGATGATTCTAACAGTGCAGCATAGAGAACCGCTGTGTTGGTCCTGTGCAAAGGAGAAAGGTGTGGAGATAGACACGCTGCCTTGCCTTGGGCATGTTCAAACTCTGCTAGCAGGGACAGGATTATAGTGGTGGACTTGTAGGTGTTTGAGCACATTAGGGACTTTGCCTGGCCTGGGGAGGATCACAGGGGCAGGAAATGATTCCAAGAATCAGCCTTTAAGGTGAGATTAGCTACGTGAGAGTGGTAAGAAGAGTGGTCTAGGAACTGAAATGTGTCTGTAAAGCAGAATGCAGGCATGGACTGTCTGGTAGGAGCTTAGCCTTTGGGTTCTCTTGGCTAGAGTAGCTTTTACTCTAGGTAGGCAGGTGGCATCCTGTGTTGCAGGTGAAGACCAGAGGTTCAGAGGGGTAATGACAACCACGGCTTCACAGCTAACATCAAGCAGGATTGCACCTGCTCACCCCGTTATGTGACCAAAGGAGGTCTATCCTGAGCCTTTTTTTTTTTTAATAAGCATTTCTTGAGTTTTGCTCTGGACTTTCATTATTTTCTGAAGGAAGATCAATTAGTGCACTGAGTTTTGATCTTGTGCAAGTTATACTCACTGTCATAATCTTTTCATTGGTGAGATAATTAGCATGGCCGTTTGAAGATGAGGGAATGAAGAAGAGAGTAGTAGCTCACTGGAGCCCACAAAGTAGCAAGTAGCAGGCAGCAGCAGAACCGTGTTCTCCCCTTGCAGTCCAGCCCTCTGCTCTTCTCTGAGGAATAAGAGCAGAACATGAGGGCAGGAGAATTTCAAGGTACTGGGGTTCCCAAGCTGCCAGCCTTGGCTGCAACTCTGCTATTCTTCCTCCCCTAGTCGGACCCTTTGGGGCTGAATGCAACCCCACTACCCCAAGACTCAAGCTTGGTGGAAGCCCCCCTAGCTGAGAACAAGTCTAGAAAGCGGCAGCTCTCCGAAGAGCAGCCAAGTGGCAATGGCGTAAAGAAGCCTAAGGTGAGTGTGTGGGGTTTCAAGACCTAGCTGGTACACGGACACTTCCAGGCAGGCAGCCAGCAGGCTCGGGCTCGAGGGAGTGCTGAGCTACAGCTCACCAGGGTTCAGGGTTAGGTGCTAGAGCCTGCTTTCTGTCTTCTGACCTGCTGCTTCTGGTTCTTCTGCTCCAGATTGAAATCCCTGTGACACCCACAGGCCAGTCGGTGCCCAGTTCGCCCAGCATCCCAGGAACCCCAACTCTGAAGATTTGGGGTGCATCTTCTGAAGATAAACAGCAGGCAGCACTTCTCCGGCCCACTGAGTGAGTCTCTGTGGATTGTCTCGCAGGCACCATTGCTGATGGCCAGCCTGCCTGGGACTGTGGGGTGTGGTGGTAGGGGCAGGCCATCTTCAGCACTCCTGTCTGTCTCAAGGGTGTACTGGGACCTGGATATCCAGACCAATGCTGTCATCAAACACCGAGGGCCTTCAGAGATCCTGCCTCCACATCCTGAAGTGGAGCTGCTTCGCTCCCAGCTAATCTTGAAGCTTAGGCAGCACTACCGGGAGCTGTGCCAGCAGCGGGAAGGTAACCATCCCCAGCTGCAGGCCTCCCCTCCCCCATTCCCATCCACCTTTAGCAAGAGCTAGGGCTGTACCATGTGGGCTCAAGGATGAAGAAGGGATGAAGGGGAGTCTGGTGCTGCAGAGAAGGCATTGAGGGGATCAGACCTGTTGGAGTCCTGCTCTATTGTCTGCTGCCTCTGTGATCCCAGGCCCATCACTTAAATTTCTCTGTGCTGTGGTTTCCTCATCTCTCAAACAAGGATAATACCTGTTCTTACATAAAGGGTGGCTGGAACCTACTATTTGTTAGGTAATGTCAGTGCTTTTCACATATCTGTAAAAGAATTAAAACAAGAATACCTGTGCTTCATAGGTACATAAGTTCTCAGTAAACTGCAGCTTTTAAGTTTTATAGAGGTTTGCTTGACTTTGCTGAAATATAAACTTTTCTCTCCCCTTCTTACCCTATAAGCACTCATTAACACTGTAAAACTTAAAATGATTCGAGCCAGGTGTGGTGACCCATACTTGTAATCTTGGCACTCAGGAGGCTGAGGCAGGAAGATTGCGAGTTTGAGGCCAGTCCTGGGCTACATAGGGGGACCCTAGCCTAAGAAACAAGCAACTATCACAAAAACAAAAACTCTATTAGTGATTACCAGAATATAGTCTAGGAAATGTCTCCTAGAGCTAATAGGAACTATCTCTTGTTCACTACTCAACATTATGCCTCCTGTGTGCCAGGCAGAAGCCTGTTAGAGCCCATTGGCTCTAGATCCAGATCCTCAGCAATGCTCCTATTCTGCAGGAATTGAGCCTCCCCGTGAATCTTTCAACCGCTGGATGCTGGAGCGCAAGGTGGTAGACAAAGGATCTGATCCCCTGTTGCCAAGCAACTGTGAACCAGTTGTGTCACCTTCCATGTTTCGCGAAATCATGAATGACATTCCCATCAGGTATAGCCCCTCAGCTGGGCCACTTGGCTTCTGTGCCCAGTCATGTGTAGATGGACTCTAACTCTGCCATTGTTTGAACCCAGGTTATCTCGAATCAAGTTCCGGGAGGAAGCCAAGCGCCTGCTCTTCAAATATGCAGAGGCTGCCAGGCGGCTTATTGAGTCCAGGTTTGGCTCTCTGCCCCACATGAGGCAGGCCCGTGGTCAGAGGGGAAGGTCTTAGGGACCTTTGCCTTGGCTCATCTATGCAAGGCAGTCATTGCTCCCAAAAACAGAACAAGGGCCTGGGAGCCAGTGCCTCAGTGTGTCAAGTGGGTTGTGGGGAGAGGGTGATAGAGCAGACACCTGAATGACTGAGCCCTTTCTTCTGCCCTTGGTGTGCAGGAGTGCATCCCCCGACAGCAGGAAGGTGGTCAAGTGGAATGTGGAAGACACCTTCAGCTGGCTTCGAAAGGACCATTCAGCCTCCAAGGAGGACTACATGGTGAGTGGGGCCTGGGGTAGGCCAGTTAAAAGGCTTGGTGGCCCGGCTCCAGTGGCTCATACCTGTATTCCAGCTATTCAGGAAGCTGACACCTGATGATTGCAATTAAAATCCAGCCCAGAAGCAGGAAAAGTCTGTGAGATTCTCATCTCCAACTAACCACCAAAAAGCCAGAAGCAGAGCTATGGCTCAACTTATAATGCTAGCCTTGAACAAAAAGCTAAGGGAAGCCAGATGCTAGTGGCTCATGCCTATAATCCTAGCTGTTCAGGAGGTTGAGATGTGAGGATCAAGGTTTGCAGCTAGCCCAGGCAAAAAAACTCCCCATGAGACTCTTATTTCCAATTAGCCACTCAAAAACTGGAAGTGGAGCTGTGGCTCAAAGTAGTATAGCATAGCACTAACTTTGAGCAAAAGAGCTCAGTGACAGTGCCCAGGCTCTGAATTCAAGCCCCAGAATACACACACATACACCGGCTCTGGCGCACACACACACACACCGGCTCTGGCGCGCACACACACACACCGGCTCTGGCGCGCACACACACACACAGGCTCTGGCACACGCACACAGGCTCTGGCACACACACGCACGCACACACACACGCACACACACACACACCTAGGATGAGTTCAAGCCCCAGAATTCACACACACAGGCTCTGGCCCTGAGTTCAAGCCCTAGAATTCTCACACACACACACACACGCTCTGTCTCTGAGTTCAAGCCCCAGAATTGGTACACACACACACACACACACAGAGGCTCTGTGGCTACCTCCTCCAGGAAGCCTTCCTTACCTCTGGGTATGTATAGATGGGTTACAACAGCAAACCTTGACTTTCTCAGTCCCCAGACTCATGACTGGAGATGTTCATCCAGGCTCCTGGCTCTTTCCCAAAGAACATTTCCATTAACATCTAATGCAATTTTAAGCTTGGCCACATACAAAGAGCTCCCTTTTCAACATCTCCCCTGAGAAGATGTTTGGAAACAGACTGACAAACTGCCTTCTCTTCTATATTTGTCTGTATTACAGTTAAAGCCATCACCCTTTCTTAATGTGTCCAGAACATTTCTGTGTTTTGGTTTTTTTTTGGCCAGAACCCATCTCTTCTTAAAGTACATCCCCAGCACTAGCAAAGGGCTTTCTTTTCAGGGCTCTTTTCCACAAGACTACAAGGCTTTGCACTTCACAGTAGTAACTGTGTACTTGACACGTAGAGAGTGCCAAAGGTAGGTGTGCTCACAAGCCAGGGTGACTCATCTTCACTCCAGTTTCACACATGTGACTCAGCAAAATCAGAACTGCCTACAGTGACTTACAAGTAGCTCAAAGCTCACTTTTTAAATCTGCACCAAACTCTGTGTTGGAATTGGCTAGCTCTGGTGGATTGCAAACGTAAGCCAGAACACTGCTGGCTTGTGTTTCTCCACTAGTTGGCATGGGCTGCAGTACTATGTAATGCCAACAAACACTGCCGGCATGTATCAGACACGCATGCCAGAGGCATGGTAAATCCTCAAGGGGACTGATCACTTTTACCTCTCAGAATTCCCTTGGTAGTTGAGAAAGATTCAGAGAAGTCAAGGGATCTGTCAAAGTGACAGCTAGTAAGTAGCAGAGCCAGTTTCAAAACCAGGACTGCTGGAATCTAACAGCCCTGCAGTTGCCTGCCAGCCCGGCTGAGACCCTTGGCCTCCACAAGTATCCTGATCTGGAGTCTTCTCCAGGACCGCCTGGAGCACCTGCGGAGGCAGTGTGGCCCCCACGTCTCAGCTGCAGCCAAGGACTCTGTGGAAGGAATCTGCAGCAAGATCTATCACATCTCCCTGGAATATGTCAAACGGATCCGAGAGAAGCACCTCGCCATCCTCAAGGAAAACAATATTCCAGGTAGGGTCAGTGACATCAGCTCTGTGGCCCAGGCTCTGCTGGAGGGAGCAATTGAGGCTGAGCCTCAAGGCCATGACCTGGTTTGGGAGTCCATTATCTCCCATGTTTGGGTCAAAACCTGATGTGTCCTCTGGCTAGCCAGTGTCAGCACTCCTCTGGAAGACAGAGGTGATGAGAGAGGAAGAGCCAGTTAGCGGATAAAGACATGTCAGGAAGTAGGGGCATCTAGCTTCCATCCATTCTCTGTGCGAGCCTTGCTTTCCCCAGACTGAGGTGCAATACCTGACCAGAGGACCGGGCATGCATAGCTATCTCAGGTAAACTGCTTGCCCTTCAAAGGTCTCCATGAAGGAAACATAGTTCTCATACTTCTGCCCAGGAGTGAAATCCAAGGGCTTGAGCCTACTTGCTTTCTAGGCCCAAGACAAGGAAAATAGGGTCTGCTTCAGTGCCAAGCATGTTGACTAGTTCCTGCCAGTTACCTGGTGCTTTTATTTTGAATGGCTTTTTGGTCCCTTCTTACTGAACTTGCCTGAGCCACCATTACTGACCTGTGGAATGAGGCTTTTCTGGCTCCATTTAGTGCACATGGCACACAGTAGGTGCTGAGGTCGTACTGGGCAGGCTGGCCCCTCACCGTTCTCCCTGTCCACAGAGGAGGTGGAGGCCTCCGAGATGGAGCCCCGCCTAGTGTACTGCTACCCTGTGCGGCTGGCCGTGTCCGCGCCCCCCATGCCCAGCGTGGAGATGCACATGGAGAACAATGTGGTCTGCATTCGGTATAAGGGAGAAATGGTCAAGGTCAGCCGCAACTACTTCAGCAAGCTGGTAAGAGCTTGGTGGGGGAGGCTCTAGCTGCAGGCTAACTTGGGGCTTGGGGTCTTTCTTGACCTACAGACCTCAGCAGGTGACCCTCGATGAGGGTGTGGGGCCCCTGCTGAAGCCATTTTCTGTCCCACAGTGGCTCCTTTACCGCTACAGCTGTATCGATGATTCTGCCTCAGAGCGGTTCTTACCGCGGGTCTGGTGTCTTCTTCGGCGATACCAGGTACAGGCCTGGGGCAGCTGGGGAAGGGCTCCCCTTGGAGGGAGCAGGGAGACCGGGCCTGACTCTTGACTGGCTACGCTGCAGATGATGTTTGGAGTGGGCCTCTATGAGGGGACTGGCCTGCAGGGATCGTTGCCTGTGCACGTCTTTGAGGCTCTCCACCGACTCTTCGGCGTCAGCTTTGAGTGCTTTGCCTCACCCCTCAACTGCTACTTCCGCCAGTACTGCTCTGCCTTCCCTGACACAGATGGCTACTTTGGTTCCCGAGGGTGAGAGCCCCTTCTGCCCATGCCCAGGAAGTGGTCCTCGGGGCATGGGTCCCACTTCAGCCAGCTGTTCCCTAAGATTTTAGGGCTTTGGAGGCAGGCAGTCTTATGGGTAGCCCTGACATGCTGCTTCACTTCTGGGAGCCTCAGCTTTTTGGGCCCTATGGGCAGACACGTAATACCTAACCTGGTCTGCAGACTTTTCAGTGAGTCAGCTCAGGTTTGGAGTAGGACCAGTCTGGTTCCAGACACTAAGAAATGGTAAGGCAGACTCAAAACCAGTGGGGGTAGGAAGAGCCAGATGAAGAGGATAGCTTTTCATCAAGAAGAAAGGGCCAGGCCTGGTGCTCAGCAGCCAGGGAAGCCCTGGGTGCGGCTTGTGTTGTGGTACCTTACAACTCCAACACCTCAGCTGCATAGGCAAAGACCCTGTACCCAAGCCTCTATCCTCATCCATCCAATGGGCATGTTGGCCTCTGCCTGACCATAGCATCTCTTCAGTGTGGCTGCCTAGGGGTGGAGGGATTCCCCATTTTTGGCTGGATCCAGGTGGGACCTAACATCTTCTATCCCTAGCCCCTGTCTGGACTTCGCCCCATTGAGTGGTTCCTTTGAGGCCAACCCTCCATTCTGTGAGGAGCTCATGGATGCGATGGTCTCTCACTTTGAGGTGGGTGTGTGGCTACCAATGGGGAGGCAGGCAGAATTATCAGAGCCCTGGAGGGCAGCTCTTGATGTGTCCCCGCCCCCAATCCCCCGTTCCTTTCCACAGAAACTGCTGGATAGCTCACCAGAGCCCCTGTCCTTCATCGTGTTCATCCCTGAGTGGCGGGAACCCCCCACACCAGTGCTCACCCGCATGGAGCAGAGCCGCTTCAAACGCCACCAGCTGGTCCTGCCTGCCTTTGAGCACGAATACCGCAGTGGCTCCCAGCACATCTGCAAGAAGTGGGTGCCCAAGAGGCAGGGGAGGGAAGGAGGGCTGGGCTGGCCAGGCCAGATGACCAAGCCAGGCCAAGCCCCACCCTGAGCAGCTGCCTTTGCCCACAGGGAGGAAATGCACTACAAGGCCGTCCACAACACAGCCGTGCTCTTCCTACAGAACGAACCTGGCTTTACCAAGTGGGGACCGACGCCTGAGCGGTTACAGGAGCTGACCACTGCCTACCGGCAGTCAGCCCGAAGCCATGGCTCCAGCTCTTCCTCATCTTCAGAGGCCAAGGACCGGGACTCAGGCCGAGAGCAGGGGCCTAGCCGAGAGCCTCACCCCACTTAACACACCCTGCGGGGAGGAGGAGCCCCATGGGTGCTGTATGAATGGCTGGGACTCCAGGGCCCTCCCCTGGGGTGGCAGCAGGACTTGGGCTGCCAGTGACATAGGAATATTATGGCTCTGCTAGGGCTCCCCCTCCCTGCCTCCGCCTCCTCTCCCCACCTCGGACTCTCTCCAAGTCTCTATTGTAAATAGGCCCATGTCTTCCCAGCCCCACACTGACCCTGTTGCTGCCTTGTTTCATTTGTAAAAGGAAATACAGAACCCCACCAACAATGTGTGAGGGTCATGAGAGCAGAGAGGGCTGCCTAGAGCTACCTCTGGGATGATTCTCCACATCCAGGCTTCCCCTTCACATGACCCTTGGGACTCCATGTTCCATCCCAGAGCCCTGACACAGCCAGGTGACTGTGCTTAGCGGCTAGAGGAGTCCAAGGCCTGCATCATCTTGCTCTAAACTCCCAAAGCTACCTGCTGGGATACTTCTGGAACATAAGGACCTGTGTTGTGTACCCAGGCCAAACAAGATTCAAAGGCAGTGGAGCCATGCTAGTGAGAAGTCAGATGTTTGCAGTCAGGGCTCAGGAAAAAACAGCCTCAGCACCACCCAGGTCTGCCATTGGAGTCCAGAGGAGGATAACAGTGTCTGCAGGCTCTGGGCCAGGCTTCCTCAGCTCAGCCCTCTCCTGAGATCAGGCCCTCACCCCATGCGTTCACCCCCTGGGTCCACCCAATAGCAAGACCAAGGCACTCAGAGAGGCAGGGCAAGCTGACCACAGGACAGTAGCCTCAGGCCCTTCCTTGCCTTCTACTTCCTGGGTCCCTTGCCTGCTTCAGGCTGCTTGCAGCAAGTGGACAAAGTAAGTTGGTCAGGGCTGGACTCTGGTCCCTTTATTAAGAGTAAGGGCCCAGTGGGGTCCATCCAGAAAAAAAAAATAGATTTATCTCCCAAAGCCTGCCTGCAGGCTGGGGCACCCAGCATATCCTAGCTGGGGCCCATGGCTGCCTCCCAACCTTAACAGCACAGGTCTGGCTCCCTGGGAGTCAAGAGGGTGCTGGCTGCCCCGTATATGAACACCTTAAGGGGACAGGGAGGTGAGTCTCCCAGGTCCCAGGAGAGCCAGCCCCAACATCCACGATCGGCGTTGGGCCCTTGGGGCTCAGTCATCCGTCAGGGTGATAACATCATACTCGATGCCCTGGTGCTGCAGCTGCTGGATGTGTTCAGGCACTGCCTCCTCGGTACCAAACAGGCCCTGGGCTTGGGCCATAGCAGCATCAGCGACTGCTGCCAGGGGAAGGGAAAGCAAGATGAGCCTGAGGTCCCAGGACCTAGGCCTGGCCCCAGCCACCTGCCATCAGGAGCCGCCCCGTACCTGTGACAGCAGAGTGTGCCGCAGCCTCAAGCTGCGCCTGAGTGACAAGCTGCTGGCCTGGGGACACGGGCACGTACTGGATCTGGAAGGGAGAAGCTGGTGAGATCCAGCTCTGTGAGAGTATTGGTGCACCATCCCTGCTTAGTCCCCCCCTCCCTGGCATCCTACCTGGGACTCCTGCAGGAATGGGCCCCCCTGCTCATACTGAATGTGTGTGATCTGGCCCTCTTGGACCTGGAGAGGAAGCCAATTTGTGACCCCAGGAGGCCAGCAGCCCTCCAGACCCCAGCTCACCCCAGGTCTGGCCTACCTGGATATGATGGCCATCAGGAACCACAACGTACTCCTGAGGCAGCAGATGCTGGACACCATCCTGAGAGATGATGTACTGTACCTAGAGAAGGGTGGAGCCAGGTAAGGCAGAGTGGAGGACCAGGGATACTACCAAGCACGGACCCTGGCAGGAGTAGTGTGGGAAGCACTTGTTCTCCCCAAGGTAGGACCCTAGTGGGTAGAAAGGGCAGAAGGTCACCTGGTTATCAGAGGTGACCAGATGCTGTACTGTCTGACCGTCTGCTGTGGTGATCTCTTGGATGTAGGTGGCTTCCTCCTGCCAAGGCCAAAAGTGGCTGTAGCTTCAGCTTGGATACCCCCGTCTTGCCTTTGTCCTGCCAGGAGGGTACTCCAACTTGGCTCTTACCTGATTGGCCACTGTCTGTTCCTGGGCCACGATGATGTGTTCCTGGCCCAGTGCCTGTTGCAGCCGTTCTGGGCCCAGGACTCCATGACTGGACTGGAGGGCAGCTGAGCAGAGAGCAGGGTGTTCGCTCAGGGGCCTCAGGGAGGCTTGGAATGCCCCAGCCCAGAGGTATCTTCAGGCTGTGGCTCAAGCCTCTGGATCCCCTCTGACACCCTCCCTTCTGCCCCTGTGACAGCTCACTGTGCAGTGTGGCCAGTGTCTCCTCATCACTGTTCAGGATAATGGTCTGGGTGGGGGTCTGGGCTGGGGCCCGGGCTGCAGGGGTCCCTGACTTCCTCCCATCAGAACTGTGCAGCCTTTGGATGTGGAACTTGAGGTGCCCATTGCGGTTGAAGCTGAGGAAGGAGGAAAAAAGCCAGGCTCAGGGTTGTTCCACTGGGCATGCACCATGGCTCCATCCGGCAGTGCCTGGCCTCACCGTTGTCCACAGAGATGGCAGGAGAAAGGCTTCTCGTTGGTGTGGGTCAGCATGTGCCGCCTCAGGTCCTTCTTGTTCTTGGAGGCAAAGCTGCACTGGCTGCACTGGTGGGGCCGCAGGCTTGAGTGCTGTGCCATGTGGGCCTGTGGGCGGGGCAGAGGACAGGCATGGCTGGGTCAGGAAAGACAGCGAGCTCAGGTGCCTGGACAGTTGGCCAGGGAGACCGGAGTCAAATCCCTGTGTACTAGATAAGCTGGGTCAAAAGCATAAACCTAGTCATCTCAGGCTCTGGCCTGAAGGTGGTAAGCCATTGGCTTACCTGAGAAGTCCCGGCCAGCAGTGGACTCTGCGTATCCTTATAGGACTTAGAGGTGCTGGGTGCAAGGACCTCTGACATCCCAGGCTCAGTCCAGCTTAGCTGGACTTCCCCTCAGGAAGACGGGGCCCTTGGCTCTAGTCCCTGAAGAGCTCATAGGGTGCAGGGCAGGGGTGGTCAGGAAACAAACTCAGCAAGCAGGGGGAGCCTCAGAGGGACAAGAAGCTGCTCCCTGAAATTTAATAGCTGCAGTCCCTACCCATGCCTCACACCGTCACCCCTGTGTTTCTGCTCCCACAGACCCCAGCCTCCATTCTCTCTTAGTGTTTTCCCCAGCACTCCAAGCCCAGCAATTGGCTGTGTGTCTGCTCTCTGCCCTGCATGCTTGCTTCACACTGGGAGCCATGTCTGCCGTAAGTCACTTTACGACTGGCTTTCCAAGAGATGGGACTGTGCTGAGTCACTCTGCCCCTAGAGGGGATGGAGGACCTGGCTGGGTTGCTCAGTAAAGGGTTCTTACACAGGCAAGGGCTAGAAGGCTCAGGCAGACGTGGTAGGGGGAGTGCTTACCCGGACCTCAGGCCATTGGCGGGCGCTGAAGGGGCAGTCTGGGCACTTGAAGGCAGCAGGCCCAGCATGGGCCCGCTTGTGACTCTCCATCTCAGCTCGGCCTGGGAAGGCCTCTGCACAGATCTTGCAGGAGAACTTCTTCGATGCTGCAGTGGCTGCTGATGGTGGGGAGGGCGGTACCACCAGGCCCAGGGCTTTGCTGGCTGCAGGAGGTGAGGAGGCAGAGCCCTGGGTATCCCCTGCCTGGTGGGTCTTGGCTGGAGACAGGGGCTCTGGGCCATCTCTGGGCAGCCCTCCACACTGTAACAGGGGCCACTTGGCTCCAGAGGTCAGAGCATCAGCACTTGGGAAGGAGATGGAGCCATCCGCAGTCAGCTGTGGAGAGAGCAGTAGTGTGAGGGGCTGAGGAGGGGCTGGGTGGGGGTGGAGGGACACACCCCAAACCTCACCTCGATGTGGTGTAGCTGGGTCCCATCAGCTGCCATTATGTAGTGGGTTCCCGTGTCTTTGAGGGTGTCGCTTACAACCACAGCCTGGGCTGCCTCCCCTGGGGGTTCCTCACTGAGGGCAGAGAAGGAGGAGGCTGAGGTGGGGTTCTAGGAGAGAATGGAGGGCCACAGGGACGCCTTTCCAAGCCACAGGCATCAATTGTGGGTAATCCCCACCACAGGTAGGGGAGATGGGAGCTTTGGGGAAACCCGAGGCTCTGCCTTTGCAAGCTGAGTCTGCTGCCTTTTCCAGGAATGGCTTCCAGGTATCTAGTATTCTGTCCTGCTCACGCAGTGATATATTCCCTAATTCCTGTCCTGATGGGCAGGGCCAACAGAGAAAGGTGCTAGGAGTCCAGCCCAAGTCTGGTCAAGTGGGACAGAGGGCAGAGGCTGAGAGGAGGCTTGCCCCATGCCGGACAGGGGCTCCGGATGCCAGCTCAGCACCTGCGCCCAGGGTTCACTTACATGGCTCAATGAACACACTCTGCTCAAACTTGCTCATTGTAAGGAAGCCAAGTGCAGGTGCCAGGCTCTAATGCTGGCAAAGAAGCCTGTGCTTGTTCGTGAATGCTAGCTGAAAAGACCAGGAAAACTGAAGATAAAGAACACCTGGTCTTGGGAACCAGTGGGACTTGGGTTCAAAGTCTTACCTCATCCTAGTCTGATCTTAGGCCAATTACTAATCTCCTTGGCCTATTTCTTCATTTATAAAAGGAAGGAAACAGCTCATGGGAGGAGGCTGGGTGAGATCATGAAAATCAAGTTCCCAGGACAGCTGATGGCCAAAGAATGGCAACTCCTGACCTGTGATACTGTCCCTGTGCCCCAATCACTTTGTACAAGCTAGGCTAGGCTCAAGTGGGCAGGGCCCAAATGTGACTGCCTCAGCATGCTGGTTATAAGGATGACAGGAGCCTGGCAGAGGACAAGTCTACCTGAAAGGTGTGCCAGGGGCTGATGTCCCCTCCTCTGCAGGGGGTGCTGTGATGACACTGTAGCCAGCCCCACCAAAGGGCCCAGGTGCCAAGGTGATCTGCTGTAGATCAGAGGGACCTAGCTGGCTCTCAGCTGCCATGCCACCCCCTGATTCTGCTACATGCAGCGTCACCACCTGTGGAGTAGGGTCTTCAGGGGAGGGCTGCCCACCAGGGGATGCCGATTCCGTATTCTCCGACTTCACCACAGCCACCTGCAACAGCACCAGTGAGCATGTCAGGCTAGAGCTTGCCAAGGAGCTGGAATGCAAGGTATAAGACTCTTCTCTATCTTGGTGCCTTAAAGCTTACAGGCCACCACTCATTTGCAAAACTTAAGTGCTTTCCAAGATCCCTCTAGCTTTCCAAGTTGCATTGAGCAACTGGAAACAGGCTAAGAATACAGCAGTGATTATTTACTTTTTTTGGGGTGCTGTTCCTGAGACTTGGAACTCTGGGCCTGGGTGCTGTCCTTGAGCTTCTGTGCTCAAGGCAAGCACTCTACCCCTTGAACCACAGCTCTACTTTGGGCATTTTAGTGGTGAATTGGAGATAATAGTCTCATGGAATTTCCTGCCCAAGCTGGCTTTAAACCAGGATCCTCTGATGCTACCCTCCTGAGAATAGCTAAGATCATAGGTGGGAGCCACAGTACCTGGCTAGAGCAGTGATTTTGCCTCCTTTGCTCTTTGGGGACATTTGGCAATGTGTGGAGACATTTCTGATTGCACTATTGGGGTTAGGGCTGGTACTGGCATGTAGTAGTACAGACCACCTCAGAATGCACAGGGCACTCACCACACAGAGATAGCTAGCCTAAAGTGTCAACAGTGCTACAACCAAGAGACTCTAGGGTAGAAGGACAAATGATAAACCATTATGATAAAAGTTTGAGTTCTGACATCTTACTACAAGGTTTGCTTTAAATGAATTAAAAGCTGAAATGTAACAGTTGTAAATATATTAATATAGTAGTTCATATAACAGTTTATAAAATATACTATCTATAATTATAATAGATTATACTATATATGATGCACTTCTAGTATACTGTAATTTATAAAATATAGTATAGTTCATAAAATATAGTGTATAAAATTTGTTATTTTGTAATCTAGGAGTATGCAGATTTTTCTGATCATGACAGAAAATAGCAAAACAAACCAGGAAATGAGGTTGGGAAACAAAGTATTTTTTAACAAAACATAAAAGGGAGACTTCCTCCAAGTTAGTAGAAACAGAGAAAGAGTAGAAATTCAACCTGTTACAGTCACACAATTATAAAGACCATAGACAAAACTTCAACCAGATTGCACTGCTTGAATTAATGACAACCTGCAAACAATGCAAATAAATAATCCTGAGGGGGGGGAGGGGGGAGGCTGGGAAGGGATGTGAAGGGTAAACCAAAGGAGGAGGCTGCAATGCTTGGTAAGAAATGTACGCATTATCCTGCCCATGTAATTGTAACCCCTCTGTACAGTATGTTCACAAATAAAATAAAATTAAATTAAAAAAAAAATCCTGAGAACATCTACATGTTACGATGATAGAGGTGTGACATGTAAGGGCTATGTAGGTGCAGGCCAGGTTACACATCACATTGTTGAGGAGAAAAGTATGTGGCTAAGGAGTATCAAGTGTGATCTCGTTTTTAAAGGAACAAAGGTCTAGGTGCTAGTGAATGGAGAAAACCCTGAACATTTCTCCTTACTGGGTAACTGAAGGAAGTGGAAGAACGTTAAGGACTTTCACCTGTACTGAACACTTCTTAGTGCCCATTTTGGTTTTTCAACAAGAATATGCTTTTGTAATCAGAAGCCAAAATAAGCTGCGCATGGTAGTGTATATCTGTAATCCTAGCACTTGTAAAGTAAAGGCAGGAGGACTGGAGGCTCCAGGCAGTACAATGTACGTTACTGGTACATGCACAAAGCCCAAGTTCCTAGATGTGATCACACACACACACACAGCAGCACCACCACCACCAAATCAAAACAGTGCATATGCTGAAGGGACCATTTTGAACTACTTCATTGGGCTACTTTTAGAAGAAAAACAGACCCTATCTTCCTGCACACACACACAAAAATAAATTCCAGATAGAGTAATTATTTAAGCATAGAAAGAGAAACTCTTTTAAAAAGTTTATAAATCAGCCCGGTGCTGGTGGCTCATGCCTGTAATCATAACTACTCAGGAGGCAGAGATCTGAGGATCACGGTCCAAAGTCAGCCCCAGCAGGAAAGTTCTGTGAGACTCTCATCTCCAATTAACTATCAAAAATCTGGAAGCGGAGCTGTGGCTCAAAGTGATAGAGTGCTAGCCTTGAGCAAAAAAGCTCAGGAACAATGCCCAGGACCCAAGTTCAAGCCCCACAAACAAGAACAACAAAAAGATTTACAAATCAATGTGTATCTAACCTTGGGGATAAGGCTGAAGAAAGCCTTTCTAGGGAAAAATGATACAAGCTGTTTACTTGCTGGATGCCCCCATTGGAGCAGAGAGGGTGAAAAGGTGGGTGGTGCCCTGATCTCCTGGGGCCTCCTTTAGCGGCAGAGCCCATCTCCCTAGGTTGCCCAGGTTCAGTGAGTCTGTTCCCCACTAGCTGGAGCTAGCTAGCAGGTAGGTGGCTCTGAGTCATCATTCTCCTCCACCCCATCCCGAGTGCATCCTCCGTGGGGCTGTGCATGCTGGGTGGGGAGGAGGCCCCAGGAGACTCACCTGTAGGGCTGTGCCCCCCAGTTCCCGCTGGGCACTCATGTTCAGCAGCAGATCTAAGGCTGTCCGTGTGGCCATTGCGGTGGACTCCTCAGCTCCTGGGTGGGGTGGGACCTGAGCTCAGAGTGCCTGGACATGGTACCAGTGCCGTCCTCCCACTCCCCGTGGGGCCCTGGTCTCCCTGGAGCTCACCGTGCTGGTAGATGATGGTCGCACCACCCAGGGGGTCAGAACAGAGCAGAGGGGGGGTCTCAGGTGACTGGAAAGGTGCTGCCTCTTGTGGGACCTGGGGGTGGGGACAGGGCCGAGCCTGAGAAGGGTGGTCCAGACCCCGCGCACCTTCCCTAAGCACCTCTATTGCTCGACATCCCCCATTGGCCACTTTACTTCATCTCACCTCCACTTTTCCAGCTCCCTCCCAGAGCTCAGTACCACAGAAGAACTGAGGGCTCACAGAGGAGAGGTGACTGGCCTCCGGAGGTAGGACTTGAACCCAAGACCACCATCTACAGTCTATGTTCTATCAGCACACCACTGTGAGCCTCAGTGTTGGCCGTGAATGCTAGCTGCTCACTGAATCTTCTTTTTTGTTGTTGTTGTTGGTCAGGGGGCTTGACCTCTGGGCCTGGGTGCTGTCCCTCAGCTTTCAGCTCAAGCAAATGCTCTACTACTTGAGCCATAGTGCCACATCCAGTTTTCTAGTGGTTTAATAGAGAAAAGAGTCTCACAGACTTTCTTGCCCAGGCTGACTTTGAACTGCAATCCTCAGATCTCACTCTCCTGTGTAGCTAGGATTATAGGCATGGGCCACTGGTGCCTGGCCCACTGAATTCTCTTCTTCTTTCTTGCTAATGGCACCGATTTCTTTCAGGACATGCAACAGACATAGCTACAAGCTACATTCCTCACCTTCCCTTACAGACAGGTAAAGTGTGGTCACGTCGCTAAGCAAGGGACTTTTGGTAAAGTTCAGCTACTGGTATTTCTGTTCATCATACTGGTACTAGACAGCTGCGCCAACTCTTAAGCTCAGGGCTGCTGTTCCTATGCCACAGTGCAGATGTGGACAGAGGGGTCATGCCGTCATCCCAGCCCATTCCCCAAGCCCCGTCTGTTTGCTGTCTGCTTAGCTGGGCCTACCTCAGGGGGTCCTGGGGAGCTGGGAGGTGGGCCAGGGGCTGCACTGTGCTGCTGCTTTAGCTCCTCGATCTGCTGCAGAGAGAAGAAGGGGCGGCGGCGGGAGGGGGGCTCCTCGGGGTGGCGCCGCCCCCACTCCTCAAAACTACTGGCGTGTCGGCAGCGGATGTGCAGGCGCAGATTCTTCTTATGCCGCGTGCTGAAGTGGCAGTACTCGCAGGCGAAGGGCTTGGCTCCTGCAGACACATAGGGGCACACTCACACCCCCTGGCCCTGCAGCAACGCTTTCAGGGATGGTAGCATGGGATGCTGTCCGCTGGGAAGCCAGGGTAGAAAAGACTAGGGCCACTCTGCGCTCTGAGCCATACCTAGGCTCAGAGTCACATGACTGTACCCTTCTGCTGTGTCACCAACCTCCAGATAGCCAGAACCCTGGCTGAGAGCTGCCACCATGGGGCCCCAGAGCCCTCTTCCATGGGCTGAGCAACACCACTGCTTCAGCTGCTGCATCTGGGGGAAGCCCTGAGAGCCCTGGTCTAACCCCAGTGCCCAGCACACATGGGAATCAGGATCCAAGACTTACTTTCCCAGCCCTCACCCAGTGGACCCTTCAGATCCCCTTCCAAAGGCAGGCGCAGGGAGCGGGAACCTGCCCCAGGACTCCCAGCACACTTGCTAGAGCCTCTGGCTGGGTTGCCAGTGGGAAGACGATGAAAGCCGAGCCTCTAAGGGAGACTTGGGACCCTGAGGACTGGACAGGGACACCGGGTTGTGCCCAGCCTGACCTGTGTGCTTGACGGCCACATGGGACAGCAGGAAGTCCTCACGGAAGGTGCGGTAGGGACAAAAGCTGCACTTGAAGGGCTTGTCGCTCACATGGGACAGCTGGTGGTTCAGCAGGGCCTTCTTGTCCTCACACACAAACTCACAGAACTCACACTTGAACCTGGAGGCAGTTTGCGGGAGGCTGGCTCAGTGATGAGGAGCACACTCACCCCCAGGGGCCCGGGGAGGAAGGGGATGTACCTGCGGTTAGCTACAGCTTGGATATGCGTGAGCAGGTGCATTTTGAAGGTGTAGCGCTTCTTGAAAGACTTTCCACACTGTGAAGGGTGCAGGGATTAGACGGGACGTCGCTCAGGGGACACCCTCACCCCAGCCCGGCATGCACCCCCACACCCCACACACGCCTTGTCACACATGTGGGGCTTCTCCGTGCTGTGTGTCTTCATATGCTGTGTCAGTCTCTTCTGCATGGGGTACACACGACCACACACAGGGCAGGGGAAAGAGCTCAACTTTGGGGTCTGAGGAGACAGAGGGGGTGACATGGAGAGGAGAGGAGGAAGGGGCCTTGCCTTCTGCCTCTATCCATCAACAGCCACAGGCAGATCCCTTTTTAGCCCAGGGTCCCAGACTCACCGGATCTGGCCTCTTCTTCCTGGAAAGAAAGATCGAGAAATTAAACCATGCCTTCCCTAAGCCTACGAAAGATGCTCTCATGCCTACCACACCCCATCTCAACCCTGCGCACCTTTGCCCTTCTCCTAGACCAACCAGTATTTCCCCCAGAGGGAGCCCATGGGGAAATGCTGAAGCTCTCTGTGGACATCCCTGGTCTGTACCTGGCCACCAGGTTTCTCTCCTCACAATCACACAACACGTTTTTTACTAAAGGCTTCATGAAGACCCTCAGGAAAGAAAGCCATTGGAAAACAGGCCTTCAGCCTGGTAACCTTAACCTTACTGGGTCACAGAGCTTCTCTTCCTTTTAGTCAGTTGTTTTGAGGCTTGAACTCAGGGCCTAGTCACTATAACTGAGCAATTTTGCTGAAAGCTTAAGCACTGTACCACTTTGAAGCACAGCACTACTTCTGATTTTCTGGTGGTTAACTGGAGAGAAGAATCTCAAGGACTTTCCTGCCCCAACTGGCTTCAAACTGTGATCCTCAGATCTTGGCCTCTTGAGTAGCTTGGATTACAGGCGTGAGCCACTGGCGCCTGGCTTCTCCCATTTACTTAATTTTTCAAGAAAACCCATAAATGTTCTGGGAAGCTGGCTTTCCACACACCTGGCTGGAGTCTGGATCCCAGGGGTCTTTGTATCCACCCTTGGTGCACACCTACAGTTCCATGAGCAGCCATCAGACCCCTGTGTCCTATCTGCTTTCACTGCTGTGCCCAGAAAGCACTGCATCTTCAAGTCCCTGAGGGAACTCCTACAAGCAACTTTTGCCCTCAGTTTTTAGTTGAGAAACTAAATCAGTGACAGGGGACGACTGAATCCCCACATTCTTTAGTCAAATGATAAGGGATGGATCACCTCGTCTTCCTGGCCATGTCTCTTAATGAGCTGCTGGCACTGTGGTGATCCTGGGCCTCCATCTGCCCCCTGCCTGGCCTCCCTGCCCCTGTCCCCACCCAGCCCACTGACCGGTCCCGGCTATGCACAGCTGCATGTCGAATGACGTCCTTCCGGTAGACACTGGTGTAGCTGCACTCGTCACACTTGTAGGGCTTGCTGCCCACGTGGTTGAACATGTGCTCCTGAGAGAGAGGGAGGCTGGTGGGCTAGGGCTTGGCCCCCCGTCCGGTGCCCATGCTCACAGCACGGGGCTCACAGCAGGCTCCAGGCCAAGGGCACGAGGACAGCTGGCACTGCTGCTAGGATCTAGGGCTGTGATGGCTGGGAAGTCTCAGCAGAGTACCAGGCCCAGTGCTGGCTCAACATGTGACAAAAACGGAAACTGAAGCTCAGGACAGGACCTTGCAATGGCAGTTCCTGTGATATTCCAGGTAGCACAGCTCCACAGCCCATGCCCCAATGAAATGTCCCCCTGTGAAGCCCACAACGCCAAGCTGTGGGTCTCTGAGGCTGGGAGGGGGCAGCATAGGAAGAAAGTACAAGCTCTGGCGCTTGCCCCAGTGTCTGAGGGACCCTCCTGCATTGCCAGGCCAAACCAAAGTTCCCTGGGTCAGGAAAATGGAGCCATCAGCCTACAATCTTGCTGGGCCACAGGACAGAGGATGAATTACTAGGTGAGACCAGCCATGGGGTTGCTGCAGGGCCCAGTACCTTCAGCTTAGGGAGGAACAGGGGCCCTTTCTAGAGACACATGGCTGCCATCTGCTGGAAAGGTTCTATCACTGCGTCTCACAAAATCACGACTGCCAAACTGTAGCAAATAAATCTGTGTCCTGGGGTGAACTGTCCTTTTGAAAATAGGGTTCCAGCTGGGCGCGGGTGGCTCAGCCTGTAATCCTAGCGACTCAGGAGGCTCATGATCTGAGGCTCATGGTTTGAAGGCAGCTCAGGCAGAAAAGTCCCTATGAGTATCTCATCTCCAATTAACCACTCAAAAACCAGAAGTAACACTATGGTTCAAGTGGTAGAGCACTAGCCTTGAGCACAAAGCAGATCAGGAACTGTGCCCAGGGCCCTGAGTTCAAGCCTCAGGATTGGCATACACACACAAAAAAGGTAGAAAATAGGGTGCCACTGGTCTTTCCATGGCTGCCTTCTGAAGGATGCAGCCAACCCATCATGTCTAGAAAAGCTACGTATCATTACATGCTGGGGCCAGGTTACTGCCTGATGCCTTCTGCCTTCCCCACCTTCCCACCTTGAGCGAGGACCAGCGTCGGGAGCGGTAGCTGCACTGCAGGCACTTGAAGAGCTGTGGGTCTCCCGCCTCGTGGGAGTTGACGTGGAAGCGTAGGTCCTCATGGGACAGGAAGCGGGAACCGCAGATCCGGCACAGATAGGGCCTCAGAAGAGGTTTGGGTGATTTGTAGTAGTACCTGGTGGAAGGGTGTGGGCGGGTCTTGCTGGGCTGTGAGTTCTGAGGCACCACCACCCTCCCTTTACCTCTGTTCTGCATACTTGCGATACTTCTTGCCTAGGAAGCGCCTGGAGGGTCGTCCCCGCCGGCGGGGTGGGACATCGGGCTCATCTGACTGGCTCACACCTGGCTCCACAAGGCTCTTGCTTGCCTTGTCTGGGGCTACCAGGTGTCCTGGGCCGGAAGAGCTGGGAGCTTCAGGATCTGGAGGGCTCTGTCCACTCTGGGAACTCACAAGAGGCTCACCCACACCTGCCACAGACAAGCAGCTCATAATCATCCAGACAGAGCGGGCCAGATGTGGACAGAGAGCTGGACACCAGCCAACCTCTTCTTTCTAGTCAGTTCACAGAGGGGCCTGTCCATATGCCCCCCTCTCCTAAGCTAATGCCTCCAGCCCAGCACAGTTGACACAGGATGCTGTCCAGAGCAAGAGGAAGAGCTGGGGGCCACCCTGTCCAGAGAACTGGGCTCTGGCCTCAGCTCACTTTCCAACTGGCTGTGCACCCTAAGGCAAAACCACTCCTTTCCTGAGTTCCATTTGACCTTACAGGACATTTCAGGCCAGGGGAGGCAACAACAGCAGGACTTTAATTCTGGTACTCTTTCGAGAGACTGGTCAGAAGATTTCAAGTCTTATCCACTTGAGTGTGTGGAAAATACTACTTTAAAAATTAAGGGGCTGGGGCTGGGAAGGTGGCTCATGCCTGTAATCCTAGCTACTTAGGAGGCTGAGATCTGAGGACTACAGTTCAAAGCCAGCCTGGGCAGGAAAGTCCATGAGACTCTTATCTCCAATTAATTACCAAAAAACGGAAGTAGCACTGTGGCTCAAGTGGGAGGGCACTAGCTTTGAGCCTAAGAAGCTCACGGACAGTGCTCAGGTGGGGTTGAAGCCCAGAACAGGGGCTTCAATAAGATCTCCAAACTGCAAAGACACAAGACCACCAGATACCTTTCTGTGTATGGTTTTTTTTGTGTTTTTTGTTTTTGCCAGTCCTGGTGCCTGAACTCAGGGCCTGGACACTGTTCATGAGCTTCTTTTGCTCAAGGCTAGCACTCTACCACTTAAGCTATACAGACTTCCGGCTTTTTCTGCATATGTGATATTGAGGAATTGAACCCAGGGCTTCATGCATGCTAAGTAAGCACTCTGCCACTATGCCACAATCCCAGCCCCTCTGTGTATGTTTAACCCTACAAGCCACCCTTAGAAGGCAGGTGCCCCCCTCCATTGGAATAAGGAACAGGAGCCCAATGGACAAAGTGAGAAGCTCTTGGTTACGCAGTGCATGAGTGGCACTCACACCCATGACAGGCTCCCCATTCAGCTGAATGCTGGAGCCAAGGCTCCTTGGACAGTCTCAGTTTAAGCCTTGTTTGTTCTTATTTTGCTGTTTTAAACCTTTCCTGCTTAGTTTCCCCCCTCCCCTGCTCCTGGGGCATGAACTCAGGGCCTAAACACTGTCCCTGAGCTCTACCATTTGAGCCATAGCGTCACTTTGGCTTTTTGAGTTTATTGGAGAGAAGAGTCTCATGGGGACTTTTCTGCTCGGGCTGGCTTTGAACTGTGACCTTCAGATCTTAGCCTCCTGGGTAGCTAGGATTACAGGTGTGAGCCACCAGCGCCCGGCTTTCCTGCTTCTTCTGCTGTGACAAGTCACCAGTAGATGTGCCTCCGTGAAGCCTTTAAGTCCCTGGCTGGTGCCAGGAGGGCTCTGCTGAGCACTTGTGGGCTGGCTGGTTTGAGACTGTCACTTCGTACACTTATTCTCCAAGAGCCTTCCATAAGCAGCAGGGAGTGAGGCCACCCTGCCACCCGCACAGCCCTCCCCAGATCAAGTCTCACCACCCAGGAGGTCCGAGGTCTCCAGGCGAGGCAGCTTCCGGGGCCGGCCAGGTCTCCTCCGGGGTCTTGGGGTACTGGGGGTGGGTCGCTGAAGCCGTAGCTGCCGGCCTCGGGGCTCATCTTCAGCTGGATTGTAGTCACTGTCCTCTGTGGAGACAGGGAAAGGACAGTGCTGGACCAGCCTTTCCAGCCCTAACCCCAGCCCAGATCCTCTGCAAGACCACTTCCACATCCCGCCCACTCCTCCTTCAAGCCCACCCAAGTGAGCACCCCTACAAGTACTTACTCTGCACCTTTCCTGACATTAGCCTGTCCAGTGACACCTGGCTGCGAGACACTTAAAATGTGCCTTGTGTCCCCAAGACATAGGTAGGTGCAAAATATGCACTGGATTCCAAAAATTAGTGTAAGAAATAAAAGTAAGCTGGGAGTAATGGCACACACCTGCAGTCCAGCACTTGGGAGGCTGAATAAAGATCTCAAGTTCAAGGTAAGCCTGAGCTGTACTTGGGGGACTTGTGTCTCTGTCTCTCTCCCTCTTGCATACACACACACACACACACACACACACAGTGAAATAGCTAATACTTTTCTAATAATTGTTTACTGAACTAATACTTCACATATTAGATATATAACATAAACAGTTAATCTTTTTTTCTAGCAAAATAATGAAATTATTTTTTTCTTTTTTTTTGCTGGTTTGGACTTGATTTCAGGGACTGGGCTCCATCCCTGAGTCTCTCTGTGCCCAAGGCCAGCACTCTACCACTTGAGCCACAGCATCACTTCTGACATTTTCTGAGTCGTTTATTGGAGATAAGCCTCTCAGGGACTTTCCTGCCCGGGCTGGCTTTGAGCCATGATCCTTAGATCTCTGCCTCCAAAGAAGCTAGTATTACAGGCAGGAGCCCTTGTTGTCTGGTGATTTATTTTTTTCTTTTTGGTGCTACTAGGGTTTGAACTAAGGGACCTGTGATTGCTAAGCAGGTGCTACACACTTGAGAGAGGCCTTGCGCCCTTTACGGTTCATTTATTTTTTGGATAGTCTTTCAGTATTGCCTGGGGTTAGGCTCAGACTTCAGTCTTCTACCTACAAGTTCTGGGTAGTTTGGACCACAGGTGTTCATGACTTCACCTAGACTGCTGTGGATATAGGGTCTTGTTAACATTTTGCTGTGGCTAGCTGTAAAATCTCCATCTTCCAGATCTCTGTCCTGAGTAGATGGCATCAGTCACAGACCGCCACCATACCTGGCTATTTCCCCGAGTCTTTCTTTCAGATAAATGAGGCCCCTTATTTATTTTCTTTGGTGCACAGCCTACACAACCGCACAGAAATCCCTGTCTCTTATAACAGAGGTGCAGGAATCCAGTCACTGTAGATGGGAATGGGGACACGGGACTTGGAGGCACAGGAGCTTACCCTCCAAGTCATCAATGGCCCCCGCATCTACGATGTCATCATCCTCCTCCTCTTCTGGACCCTCCTCCTCTGGGGTCTTGGTGGCGGCGGTGTCCCCCTTCCGCATACGTCCCTTTTTACCAGCTGTGGACGCTGCTGCTGCCACCAGGGAGGGAGAGACAGGCTTGCCATGTGAGGCCCAGTACCCCAGCCCCACTGGGCCACCCACACCAGGCAGATGCTGTGTGCACACCTGGACGGAGGTGCCGCTCACGCATGTGCCGCAGCAGCGTGGCCTTGGTGCTGCTCCGGTACTGGCACATCTTGCACTTGAACTGCTGCACCACCACCACCTCCATCAGGGCCTCCAGGCTCTGTAGGTCCAGCTCCTCAGCGCCAGGGGCTGGGAGGGGCTGGGGTAGGGAGCTAGATCCAGCCGCTGCCTCCTCAGAAGGCTCTAGACTTGTGGATGTGGACGTGGGGCCATCTGCCAGGGCCTCGATGGCTGCCAGGCTGTGGGCCAGGCTGGAAGTGGACATTGCTGATGTCATGGGGGCACCTGGGAGTAGGAGAAGGTGGGGGAGATTATACAGAGGGCAGGGCTGGCTGTGACCTCCAGATGCCCCTCTGGGGATCCCAGAACCAAGTCCCCTGCCAGGAGGGAAACTCAACCGAGAGCAATGGGGAACCTGTCAAGCTTGCACGGGACCTTTGCTTGCTATAGGGCCTGCAGTAGGGTCTTACCATCATCTGGGCCCTGCAGGATGAGGTACCGTGTGGTCTCAGCCCCGCCATCTTCAGCACTGGTCACGGTGATACAGCCTGGTAGAGATAGGAGGTCATCCTGGGAGGGCCTCCAGCTGTCTCTGCACCCTAGACCCTACTGGGCAACTGGAGACCAGCTGCACTGATCCTCTGAGCCTCAGGTGTCCCCAACAGGGCTAGTGTGAGGACTGGTACAGGTCACCTGCTGGCCCAGGCACCAGAATGGCAGTGCTACCACAGCAGTCCGTCCTTCCTCTGCTCCAAACTTCAAGGTCAAGCCTAGGCCCTGCACTTCTCTTTCTCGTTTTTGTGCCAGTTCTGGAGCTTGAACTCAGGGCCCGGGTGCTGTTCCTCAGCTCTTGTGCTCAAGACTAGTGCTCTACCACTTGAACCATAGCTCTTCCAGCTTTGCCCTGCTCAATCCTTTCTTCCTTTTTTTTTTTTTTTGGGGGGGGGTGGTCGTGGGGCTTAAACTCTGGGCCTGGGTGCTGTCCCTCAGCTCTTCAGCTCAAGGCGAGTGCTCTACCACTTAAGCCACAGCGCCACTTCCAGTTTTCTGAGTGGTTTATTGGAGATGAGTCTCACTGAGTTTCCTGCCTGGGCTGGCTTTGAATAGCAATCCTCATATCTCCATCTCCTGAGTAGCTAGGATTAGAGGTGTGAGCCACTGATGCCCGGCTTCCTTTCACTTTTTTCTTTCTCCCTTCTTTCCTTTCCTTTTGTGTATCAGTACTGGAGCTTGAACTCAGGGCCTGGGCATTGTCTCTTAGGTTTGCCACTCAAGATTAGCATTCTACCACCTGAACACAGTTCTACTTCTAGCTTTTTGCTTGTTAATTGGAGAAAAGAATCTCACAGACATTTCTGCCCAGGCTGGCTTCAAATGGCAATCCTCAAATCTCAGCCGCCTGAGTAGCTAGAATTATAAGTCAGAGCCACTGGGCCCAGCTCTCTCAACCACTTTCTCAGGGTGTGCCTAAGGACTGTGTGAGGCACTCAGATCTCACGAATGGGAGCAGGCTCAGGGTGGCACTTCACAGCATGGGTCTGGGGTCACCTCAGGACTCACTCTGGATGAGGTCAGGCCCAATGGTGGACTCAATGATCTTGTCAATAGCTGAGCCAAGGTCTGAGGAGGAAGCCGTGCAGTCCGCCACCAGCATGTTGGGGTCTGGGAGGGCGCTGGAGTGTACCAGGACTGTGGGGCCACCTGGTAGCTCTGCTACAGTCCCCTGAGACACCGAAGATGAATCTGGGAGGTAGCCATGAGGTAGGGGGTCCGTGCTGGAACTGCTCTCAGACACCTCTTCCTGGAGGGGGGGCAGGGGGAGAAACATGGGGTTCAGGTGCCAGAAGTGGGCCCAGGGAAGGCAACCTGCCAGCTCCCTCCACCTGCTAGCTCTGGCTCCTGAGCCCTAGGATACAACAGGGGGGCAACACACATGCTCAACTGCACAGAGGGCCAGTGGCAGAAGCTCTCCATGCAAAGCGCACCATGAAGTCACAGGACTCCCAGTGGTGTTCAGAGGCTCTTCATACCCCACACCACAGCCAGATGGAGTGAGCTTCATTGGGCTTTTGCATAACTCATTCAATAGGCCTGAAGTTCTTCCCAGTCCCACCCATGACTCTGCTCACCCTCATTTGGCACTTCTAGGAAGCCAACCCTGACCCCAAGGCCAAGGCAGGACCTCTTCATCTGCAGTCCCGTGGGTCCCCATCACTGAACTGGCAGGCTGGGTTTGTCCTCTGGGACAGTTTTCCCATGTGGAACCAATTTCTTAGCCCTTTGCAACCTCAGGTCCCCATGCCAACTGCTCTCCACAGAGGTCTTATCCTCACTGGCCTCAGAGTCTAGCACATTCTGGACACCAGGCAGCCCCATTCTTATTTTACCCGGGACTTGAGCACTATCTCAGAGGTAACAAGGGCCAGACCTTGAGTGCTTCCTGTGTGCTGAGCACTGCTTGAATTCCTTTGCATCCAGTTAAACCTCATGAAAACTACTTGAGGCAGGTGTATCTGTTATTCCCGCTCTACAGATGAGCAATATGAGAGTTACACGTTGGTAGTCATGATCACAGACCTACCAAGATGCAGGGCCAGAAAGAGATGATTCATAAGTGTGTTTCCCACTTGACACATGGGGTAACTGAGGCTGAAAGAGGTGTCAAGAGTGAGAGAGAGACAGGGCCAAGACTCGAATCAAGACACTGCTTCCCAGAGTGGGAGGCCGCCGGATAGTACTGTGGATTTGAATCCCGGGGCTGTTGGCACTGTGCTGTGCCTCAGTTTCCCTTTATGTACGGTGAGGGAGGGCAGCGGTAGTATGTGCCTTACAAGGTATGAAGCTAAAGAGAAGACCCATGGCAGGGGTTGGACAGAGTGTCTGGTTCAGAAGCGATAAATGCTAACTTCACCACAAGCTAATCCTGCAGACGCCTGCTCGGGCCGCACGGTCCGTCCGCCTTCTTCACCCATGCCTTCCCGCCCGTCCATACCAGAGAGCGGCTGCCGCTGTCCGAGCTCTGCCCCACGCCAGAGTCGTCCGCCTCGGCCGGCCCCAGGGCCGTGGCGGAATCGCTGCTGTCGGCAGACACGGCTTCCGAGGTGCCCACCCCCAGGCCGCTCTCCGAGGGCTCCTCGGGCCGGCCAGGCCGAGGGGTCGCGTCGCTACTGCTCTCCACCTCGTTTTCCTCCATGGGCTCGGGAACCGGACTGCCAGGGGGAAGCGGGGACGGGGGATTTCACTCTGCGAGGAGAGGGGAGGAGAGCTGCGACCAACCGGCCAACTCCCCGGCCGCCACGACCCGCCCGGCGCCGCCCGGGCGCCCATTTCGCAGATGCAAAGACTGAGTCTCCGACGGGGTGGGGTTTTGTGGTGTTTCGAGAAAAGAAGCTTCCGGAAGACCAGCCTGGCCTCCCGGGCGGGCGCCGTTCCGGGTGAGGTGGGTCAGTGGCGGGTAATCGTGGCCACACAGAATGGTTGGCCCTATGGCCCCCGGCGCGGTGGTTCAGTCCTCCGGCCCCCCGCGACCCCCGAGTGCTGGGTCGGTGGTACAGTCCACAGGCCACCCCCCCCCCCCGGGGTCAGTGGTGAGCTTCTCTCTCCCCCCCCCCCCCCCCTCCGGCTGAAGCGACAGTCTCGGGGCCTGGTGACTAGGGGCTGTCCCCGGCGCTGCCTGAGCTCCAGGCCCGACGCCATCTTGTGGCGGCGCCGCGTTTCCGCTCAGGCAAGTGCGAGAGCGACTAAAGGGCCTGGGACCCCGGGGCCCTGTTCGGACAGCCCCGCCGGCCTGGGACCTCGCCGCCGGGTAGTCCCTAGGCGGGACCCTACATCACAGCAGCGTGCGGGGGAGCATTCTAACCCTACCCGGCGCTTACCTGAGGCTTTTGTCGCCGCGTCTCTCCCCGACTCCGGCATCGACGAGGTCGCCATCCTCTTCCCTCCGCTGCGGAGGGACCCATCGGCTCACTGTGGGCCGGAACTACTTCCACCATCGCCACAGGGAAAGACAGATTTCCAGTGTTCCGGAGGATCACCTGAAGGCCTGAAAGCCATAGTCAGGCCCAGATGTGCCCTAAAGTTTTATGTGATGCCCAGGATGGGCGGCAGGTTCCGCAGGGGCCTAGGGACTACTTTCCGTCGCGGCGGATGGCTACATAGGAAGTGGTTTGACGTCATGCAGGTCCCTTCCTCGCACCGCCGGTGGGGTCCGGCTCTCCTGGGCGTGGCTGCGGGAGCCACGCCCTCTCCTGGAGTGGCTCTGGGGCGAGCCTGCGTCTCTGGGACCCTTAGACTTGGCAGGAAAGAAGTCAATGCTATCGATCGTTTGCCCTGGCATTTCACCGATTACTTAACTCTCGCCTTGAGCGTGATCTACTCCTTCCCAGTTAGACTTGATGTGCTATGTTGGAGTAGAGCCTGTAATTCTCATTGTACAGTTAAGAGGTGGGAAAGGCTGGTCCAAGATGACTTGAAGAGGACTCCTGGGGGCAAATCCGGAAGGCTTGGGTCTGGGGATTGGGAAGGAGTTAATGCCTGCTCTTTAGTGAGCTTTGTTCGTGTACCCCTTACCTGCATAGGTCATAACTCTCACAGCTGTCGTCTGCCCGCTGTAGATAGTATAGGCAAATTTAGGGGTCAGGGACTTAGCTCGGTGGCAAGCTCGGTGTCCTGGGTTCAGTCCTCAGCACCAAGGGGGAAAAAATAGATGTACATATATTTAAAGTCCTTTAGAAAGCATAGACTCCCTCCTCCAGGTGCCCAAAATGTCACCTTCTGTTGAAGCCCATTTTGCAGTGGAAGAGAACCTGAGAGGGAGTAATGCATGTTAAGTTGCTCAAGCTGTTTTCCTTACTTGGAGAACACAAATTTGTGTGTGTGTGTGTGTGTGTGTGCGCGCGCGCGTGCCTGCGGGGGTGTGGGTGGTGGTGGTTGGAGGGGGGGGATCTAAGGAAACTCCTGAGTGGGGGAGGGGAATGTTCTTTGTTTTTGTTTTGGAAACAAAGTCTTGCTGGATAGTCCATGCTTACCTCAAGCTCATCATATAGCTCAGATTGGTCTCAAACTGGTCCTCCTGCATTAGAGGCATTGCTGGGATTATGAGCTTGTGAAAGAGGCTTTGAGTTGTTTGCCTACACCTGAGTATAGAGGAGTTACCAGACCTCTATCTTGGATGAGGACTGAGCTGGGGGCTCTGCAGGGATTAGGCTCCTTCCTCTTCTCCTGGTCAACCAGCAACAGCAGCAAGTCTGCAGAGCAGCCCAGGAGAACTCCAATGTGCTGACAGCAGGTTGGTTCCCTCCCAGAGGACTTGATTCCTCAGCCCTACAGAGGCTCTTCCAAGATGGAAGCATATGGGTGTTTCTGACCAAGTCATCCTCCCCAAAAAGGCTGGGGTATCCAAGAGAAACCCAGGAGCACACATTCTCATCCCTAGACCTCACCTTGGCCTTTGCCACCATATTACAAGATTGCCAAGGGTTAGGATAAAGAAATAACCTTATCCCAGAACAGAAGAGACTGAAGCCTAAGATGGCCCAAGGGCTCGAGGCTCCTTGGAAACATGTCAAAATCCTTTCATTCCAAAGACAGGCACATCCTGCATGTTCTTCTGACTGAAGTCAGAGTTCTCCCCTCTAGAGCACGCCAAGGGGAAGAATTCTGGAAGCAGTGAAGGAAGGGGCTCTGGGTCAGAAGGATGTTTAAGTGAACCACTGGGAAAAATGAAGAGACAAGGAGTCAAGCAGAAAGGAGGCAGGCACTGCCTGTTGGCTGTGTTGTGCTTCCCGTTCAGAAAGGAGGACATGTTGATCTGTGTTTTTGTTGTTGTTGCTGACACAAAATGCCTGAGAAAAATGGAAGGAAAAAGAGATTTAATTTGGCTCACAGTTTCCGAGGCTTCAGCTGATGGCTGGCTTGCTGGCTCTATTACTTTCAGGCAATGCAGAAACCTGGAGGAAGGCCGCGTGACAGAAAGCTGCATCCAGAGACCAGAAGTTCTCTTCCATCCCCTCCCTCCTACTCCCTTCAAGAGGGCCTTACCTAAGAGCCTTTCAGTTATGAACTTATCCATGGACTAACTGATAGATACAGTTAGTGCCCTCAAGATCCATTAATGACTACTCAGGAGGCTGAGATATGAGAATGGTGGTTCATAGCCAGCCCGGATAGGAAAGTCTATGAGGCCCTTATCTCAGTTAACTTCCAGAAAACCGAAAGTGGGACTGTGGCTCAAGTGGTAAGAGTGCTCACCTTGAGCTGAAGACCTGAGGGACAGCACCCAGGCCCAGAGTTCAGGCCCCACCACCCACCAAAAAAAAAAAAAAAATCCAATAATACTGGGTGCTGGTGGCTCATGCCTGTAATCCTAGCTGCTCAGCAGTTCAAAGCCAGCCTGAGCAGGAAAGTCCACCAGATTATCTCCAGGTAATCACCAGAAAGCCGGAAGTGGTGCTGTGACTCAAAGTGCTAGAGTGCTAGCCCTGAGCAAAAAGAGCTCAGGGACAGTGCCCTGGCCCTGAGTTCAAGCCCCTTGACTCACACACTCACACACACACACACACACACACACACACGAAGAACCAATAACTTTTCAGTAGTGCCATTAGCCATTAGCAACAAGCCTTCAGCCAGCACAGCAACCATTTGGGAAGAACACTTCCTATCCAACCATCACAAAAGATTATGGTCTTTCCTGTAGAGAGGAGGAGAAAGCTGAAGCTAAGAAAGGTGGTGACTGGCTCAAGGTCACACAGCCAAGAGAGGGGCTGGCCTGTAGACCTAGGTGTATCTCCCTCCCTCCCCTCCCCCCACGTTGTGGGGCCTGAACTCTGCGTCTAGGCACTGTCCCTCAGCTCTTCAGCTCAAGGCTAGCACTCTACCACTTGAGCCACAGCACCACTTCTGGCTTTTTCTGCTTATGTGGTGCTAAGGAATCGAACCCAGGGCTTCATACATGCAAGGCAAGCGCTCTACCACTGAGCCACCTTCCCAGCCCCAACCTAGGTGTATCTTATTCAAAAGCTGTGGGGGATTAAGTAGATTTAGTAATCCTAACACTCAAAGCGCTTTATTTATTTGTTTTTTTAATATATGCTGGTACTGGCACTTAAATTCAGTGCCTTGGGCTCTTGCTTGGCATTTTTGCTTAATGCTGGCATTCTACCACTTGAGCCATACCTCCACTTCTGGCTTTTTTGCTAGCTAATTGGAGAGAAGAGTCTCATAGATTTTTCTGACTGGGTTGGCTTCAAACCTTAGTCTTCATATCTCAGCCTCCTGAGTAGCTAGGGTTATAGGTGGAAGCCACTGGCAGCTAGCAGGCTAGTCTTGAATTTTCTGTATAGCTGAGGCAGAGATCAACGTGTTCATTCCAGTGTTGAATTACAGGTGCGAATTACCATACCCTGCCTCTAAGCACTTCATCTATATTAATTTTTAGCCCAACCACCTTATTAGGTAGCTGATATTATTTTTTCTTGAAATATGAAGAAATGGAGGCACAGAATGGTAAAGAATACACCCGAGTAAGGAATGGAGCCACAGCTAAAGAACAAGTAGTCTGCAGACTCCATGCTTTTCAAATTGCTCTACCATTTCTCATGCACAAATAGTAATGCCGTGTTAGGGAATAATTTACTTTTTTTCCTTAGGTATTTTCACATTTTACAGATGATGAAACTGAAGTCCAGAGAGAAGGAGCAACATATTCAGTCACACAGCAGTTTCCTGGTCTAATAGAAAAGCTGTGAGTCCAGGGCATACTCCTCCTGCAGCAGTTAGTAATCCTAAGATTACTTATAGTACTTGTGCTTGTTTATTATATATTGTATAGTGAATGTTTATTAAGCACTTATACCAGATGCTGCCAGGTGCTTTAAGCTGTAATGATATTAGATCCTCTTAGTATTTTCATGTTACTGATGAGGAGACAGCGGCTCAGGAGTGACTTGTGTAAGGACATGCACTTACTGGTCAGCTCTGCTGGGATTCAAACCATAGCTTCCTGGCTCCTTTGGTCACAGTGACTACCCAGGGACACCACACTGCGGAGAGCAGGCAGGCAGCAGGTGGTGCTCTGGGGCTCATGGCTACCTTCTCCATCAACCTCCATCTATGGGGTTAGCGAAACCTGTTTTTAAAGATCTATTTATAGCTTAGACTACACCATCACTTGGTATAATGAGCCCCTTAACTTGATTCCCTGTGGTGTAAATTAAGGCTTCCTTTTATTTGTCCTAAATCTTCCAGGATTGAAGGGAGAGTAGGTGGGGAGTGGAAGAAGGCCCTAGGACCAGAATGCTTGGATGAAGAAAATAAGCTGAAGTGTAAATGGTGTTTCCTGTTTGTAGATGATTTGAACTTCTGGCACAGGTGGCAGGTCACAGGTCTGCAAACATCTCACACGAGGGGCGGGCAGGGCCTGAGTTCTCACTCCCTTTTACTTTCTCTCTTCCCTAGGGTATCTCCAATATTTAGCCCAGTTTTGCAGACCAACAAAGATAATAGGTATCTATTTGTGTGTGAATGAATAGATGAGCTTTCATTTTATCTTCATATGTATGTGTGTATGTATGTTTGCATGCATGCATGTATGTATGCATGTATTACAAGACCAGTCCCAGCTGGCCCCTGAACTAATGATCCTCCTACCTTCTAGCTGCTAGGATTAGAGGAAGGAACCCACCATATATGTTGGCCCCCTCCTGGTATGGACAGGGAAATAGATTATCAGTAGTCTGGTCAAGATGACAGTTCCCATGCCAGGTGGTTTAAAAGCAGGAAGTTAATATGAGGAATTAGCCACAAAGTTATTTGATGGCAAAAATAGCAAGTAGGGGAGGAGCTGGCAACCTGAGATTTCAACCACAGCCTCCCATAGGTGGACCCTCAGGCACTGCCTAGCAGGAGCCAAATCTAGGGAATCACAGCAGCAAAAGTACTCCTACCTACTCCTCCCTGAGAACAGGGAGAAATACCCTGGTTTCTGTGAGCTCCTTGCCTTCCAGTTTCTCACCAGGGCTCCCATTGGCCAAACCAAGGCCAAAGCAGGCGGTGAGAGAGCCCAGGCAGCGTGGTAAGCCCAGGTCAGCCCCTGCCCTGTGGAGTGGAGCTCCTCTAAGGTGCTCCACATGCCTGTCACAGCATGTGCCGCAGGATGACCTGGCCGGTTCCCAGCCCCTCGGTGGACTGAGCTTCCCAAAGCCAGACTTGGGTCAGATTTGTTTTCCTGATTGGCAGAAACTGGTTGTTGAGCGAGTCAACACTTCGTACAATGACATGGAGCAAGGACCTCTAGAGTGTGAGCAAACCGAGGGCCCCCAAATCCCAGCGTCTACAGAGCCATGCTGTTTGGCCTTGGATGGGTGTTCTAGGCCCCCACCATGCAAAGGCATTTAACTCTACACGCCCATGTCCCTCACCTGAAAATGAAGGATGATATTAATGTTTCACATGCTCTCCATGGAGGTTCAGTGACCTTGTATGGAAAGGAGTGTTCAGTACTGTCAAGTATGGTGCCTGGCCCAGTGGCCAAACTCTGACTGGGAGGCTCAGAGCCATCTCACTAGGCATAGTCACTGGCCCATAGTGGGTGCTCAGTTCATCTCTGTTGGGCCACTGCACAATGGCAGAGTGATGCTTTTCCTCTGTGTGTGTGTGTGTGTGTGTGTGTGTGTGTGTGTGTGTGTGTACCAGTACTAGGGCTTGAACTCAGGGCCTCACACTCTTGGCTTTTTCACTTGAGGCTGACAGTAAACTACCACTTGAGTCACATCTCCACTTCTGGCTCTTTGCTGGTTAATTGAAGATAAGAGTGTCTTGGAGCTGAGTGCCCATGGCTCACGCCTGTAATCCTAGCTACTCAGGAGGCTGACATCTGAGGATCATGGTTCAAAGCCAGCCCAGGCAAGAAAAGTTCTTGGGACTCTTATCTCCAATAAACCACCAGCAAACCAGAAGTGAAGCTGTGGCTCAAGAGGGTAGAGTGTCATCCTTGAGATGAAGAGCTGAAGGACAGTGCCCAGGCCCAGAGTTCAAGCCCCATGACTGAACAAAAAAAGAAAAAGTGTCATGGATTTGTCTGCTAGGCAGGCCCCCAACCTCAATCTTCAGATCTCAGCCTCCTGAGTAGCTAGGATTACAGGTGTGAGCCACCAGTGTCTGGCTTGAGTGATGCTAATCCTGCCCAGAAACCCAGAGCTTTGCAACATACTCCTCTAACTGGCTGTGCAGAGGATGCACGTCCTAAAAGTCCAGCTGATGGACAAAGGACTCTGACTGAACTCTGACTGTCCAGCTCCAAGCTCCTGTTCTTCCCACTGTTCCAGCTGCCTCCCAGAGGGCAGGGGATAGAAACTGAACTCCAAGAACCAATACGGATGCCAGGCTCTGGCTGACTGACAGCTTGAGACCTGGACTTTGACAGCTGTGCTGAGGCTGGCCAGAAGCAAAGAGTGCTAAACTTAGAGCCTGAGAAGAGGAGGAGGAGAGGAGTCTTGATCATAAAGACAAGGGAAGGCTGGGAGCTGCAGCAGAGTGCCAAGGAGGTGCTAAAATGAGTGCCCCCTGTGTGAGGCTCCCTACCCACCTGCTCTGTGACCTTGAGCCAGTCAGCACCTCAGTTCAGTGTCCTCGCTTGTCACACTGGGTCGCCAGGGCTGCGTTTGTCATGGTATTCCACGAGACAGTGCAGGGAGACAGAACTGGGTCAAGTCCAAGACAGCGCTCCAGTGCTAATTAGCTGTCTGTCCTGAGGCAAATCACTTCACCTCTCTGAGTCTTAATCTCCCCATCAACCAAGGAGGGACAGGACCTGCCATAGCAGACCACTGTGAGCATGGAAAGCCAGGCTCTCGGAGTACATTTTCCTTAGTTTAGATTGTGCACCATCACCTTGATTCACCTGATCTCCTTGCCTCACTTTCCTCTCCTGCAAAATAGGGTGAACAGAAGTCCACTCCCAGCCAAGTGCTGGTGGCTTACACCTGTAATCCTGGCTACTCAGGAGGCTGAGATCTGAGGATCATGGTTTGAAGCCAACCCAGCAAGAAAAGTCCCCAAGAGACTCTTCTCTCCAAATTAGCCACTCAAACACTGGAAGTGGCACTGTGGCTCAAGTGATAGAGCACTAGCCTTGAGCACAAAGAGGTTCAGGGACAGTGCCCAGACCCTGAGTCCAAACCCCACAACTGACAAAAAAGAAAAAAGAAAAAAAGTCCACTCCCATGGGGGAGTTGTGATGTTAAATGGTATAATCGCTCTGTGGAGGTCTCTGCCAGGGCAGCTAATGGTGACCAGTGCTACCTGCACGCTGGGCACCACTTTAAACACACCATGCTGTGAAGCAGCTCTCACAGACAGGCAACCGTACTGTCCCCATTTTGATCCTGAGGAACTGAGTAACTCTGAGGCCCTCTGTTTTGCCAGAAGTCTCCGGGTGATAAGTGGAGAGACTGAATCCAGTCTGAGTCCAGCAGACACTTAGTGCCCACTTTCTCCCTAATAGAGGCTGTGTAAATGGAAGCCATCAGATCTGTTGTGTAGGAACATCTCTGCAGATGCAGGAGTGGACTAGATCTTAAATGAGTCCCAGGGGTGGGGCGGAGGACAATGCAGTTCTGCTCAGTTCTGTTAGCTTCCAGCAGGGGGCGCCAGTCCCCCTCCCACCTCCTGCCTGGGGCCTGTGCCTGGCCCAACTCCCATCCCTGTGGAGGGAGGGCTCCCCCACCCCCCAGGTTGGCTGTGCAAAGCCAGAACTTTTCTCCCCAGAGGTGTAGGGTCCTTTCTGGCCCCTTCCAGGTCCTCCCTGTCATCGGGAGCTTGTAGGAATCAGAAACTAGTGGAATACAGTATGGGAGGGAAAAGTCAAATGAGCTGGAGCTAATGCCATCTCTGTACAATATAATAACAACAACAACAAAAACTAGCTTTGAATTAAATATTTACTGAAATAAAATATTTGGATATCAATTTTCAGTGTTTTTATTTTCATTTTGGCAATGTCTGGAAGCTCTAGTATCCATCGATGTTATGTGTTTTTAGCCCTAATAGGATTTCAAATCTTTTTATCATTGCACGAATATAAAATAGTTACTGAAAAAAAATGTAATGTTAAAAAAAAGCAATGTTGAGGGCTGGGTACGTGGCTCAAGTGGTGCAGTGCTTGCCTAGCAAAAAAGTGAGCTGCCAGATGCAGTCTAAGTGGGGGTGGGGGTCTGCCCGAGTGTGCACACCGCAACCCAGTGCAGCGGCTGCTCCACTCAGCACAAGCAGTAACCCCCTTGCTCGCTCACAAGGATGGACCCTGGAGAAAGTCTGCATGGGTTTCTGGGCTGGGAGTTAGAGGACCCAGAGTACCCTGTGTGTGGGTGCCTAGGAACCCCACAGACTCCAGCTGTGGACATTCTTAACCCCTCCCCCACCTTTCCTGTCTTCTTGCTCCATAGAGAGGGCACAGACAGAGGATGACTCCGTTAAAGTTCAGAGTGCTGCCAGGCACCAGTGGCTCACGCCTGTAATCCTAGTTACTAAGGAGGCTGAGGGAGAGATACAGCTTTATTTCTCCAAGCTGCTGGCCAGTTGAATCAACATGCTATTGAATAATCTGTCCTCCCCCGACAGACTCCAAACACCACCTTTGGCATAATTGAATTCCCAGGTGTGTTCAGGTCTATTTCTGGAGTCCCTGTCCTGTCCTGTCCTGTCCCGGTGAGCTCTCTGTCTGGGATTCGGGACTTTTTAGAGCTCCCCAGCTGACTCTGATGTAGTCGGTCTGCAGATGGTGCTCAGCTATGACGAGATATTTTTGTAGATTCTTAGCACTGAAGGAAAAAAAGAAAAGAGTACCACAAAGTTACATTTCACCAGCAAGTGCATCTTCTCCTTCAGAGATTACTGGCTACACTTTTTGTTTAAGAATTCCAGGTAAGGGCTGGGAAGGTGGCTCAGTGGTAGAGCGCTTGCCTAGCATGCTCAAGGCCCTGGGTTCGATTCCTCAGCACCACATAAGCAAACAGAAAAAAGCCGGAAGTGGCGCTGTGGCTCAAGTGGTAGAGCGCTAGCCTTGAGCTAAAGAGCTGAGGGACAGTGCCCAGGCCCAGAGGTTCAGGCCCCACGACCGGACCCCCCCCCCAAAAAAAAAGAATTCCAGGTAAATTAGAGTTAACAGTGGATGGTCATTCTCGCTTATTTTTAGAATAACCCACGGAGAACATGCGCCAGTTGAAGTGCCCAGCTCGATGAATTGTCACTAATTCAACACCTGCACTCATTTCCTCCAGCTGCTGCAAATGAGGTGACTTAAAACAACAGAAACCTCTTTTCTCGTGGTGCGGAGGTCATAGTTCAGGGGCATCCTGGTGTCGCAGGACCCGTCCCTCTGCGAGCTGAGCTCCTTTGCAGGCTGTGGCTCCACTGTTTCCTTGGCTTGGTGGAGGCCTCTCCATGGCCAGCGGCACCTGGCCTTGCCTTCCTCTGTCTCAGACTTCCCTCTTTCCCCCTGCCCTTTATTATTACTTTTTATTTAAATAAGGACCATCAGTCATTGGATTTAGAGTTCATCCTAGATCTCATCTTATTCTTCAGGATTTGTAAATATCTTTTTTCCATATAAGGTCATGTTGGATGTTTTATTAAGCATGGGGGTGGGGGTTGGTAGGGAATAGGGGTGGGTGGGTAGGATGGGGTGGGAGTGGGGGGTGGGGCAGAGAGGAGTAGAAGGTGGTGTCCAACTGGTTTAGGGCACAGTTCAATGGACCACATCCTCTAGTATCCCAGCCCACAGACAGAGGGTGATGTATGGCCCCAGAGGACTCCCTCATGCTGTGTCCAGATGTGGAGTCGCCCCTACCTGACTTCTCATTTTCCTTCAACTGAATTTGGAAGAAGTCTCTGACCTTCCGAGAAGCAGCAGGGACCAGCAGGATGAGCACACAGCCAGGGGTGCTGCTTATGTTTGTGTGTGTATACATTTAAAAAATTTTTTTAATTTTATTTTTTGTGCCAGTCCTGGGCTTCAAACTCACTGTCTCTGAGCTTTTGTGCACAAGGCTAGACCACATTGAGTCACAGTCCGCTTCTGGCTTCTTTTTCGTCGTTGTTGTTGTTGGTTAATTGGAGATAAGAGCCTCATGGACTTTCCTGCCAGGTCTGGCTTTGAACTGTGATCCTGAGAACTCAGCCTCCTGAGTAGCTAGGATGCCAGGCAGGCCTGAGCCACCAGCGCCTGGTTTTTATTTATTTATTTATTTCATATAATACTTCTTTCTGAGCAGAAGGGTTTGGTTGTAGACATCTTCTCTTTTCAGTTCTTAAGCCTCCATCCTTACACCTCTGAAGACCTAGGACATTCTCCCCGATGCTGGAGCCCACAAGGAAGCTATATTGGCTTTTCTCCTCTGGCTGCACCAGCGCCCTCTACCGGATTCCCTGGACTCAGGGCCAGGGAAAGGGTGAGGCTCAGTTGTACACTGCCTAGCATAAGTAAAGCCCAGGGTTCCATCTTTCTTCCCCCTCCTCCCTGTCTCTTTTTCTCTCCCCCCTTTTTTTTTGCCAGTCTTGGGGCTTGAACTCAGGGTCTGGGCACTGTCTCTGAGCTTCTTTTCCTCAAAGCTAGCATTCTGTCACTTGAGCCACAGCACCACTTCTGGCCTTTTCTGTTTATGTGGTATTGAGGAATTGAACCCAGGGCTTATGCACGCTAGGTAAGCATTCTACCAGTAAGATACATTCCCAGCCCCACAGTTCCATTTTTCTGTAACCCCCCTCCTTTTTTTTTTTTTTGGCAGTGCTAGGGTTTGAACTCAGAACCTCATGTTTCTTAGTACTTTAGCCATACCTCCCCTTCTGGCTTTATGTGTGCTGTGTGTGTGTGTGTGTGTGTGTGTGTGTGTGTGTGTGTGTGTGTGATGGGACTTGAATTCTGGACCTGGGTGCTGTCCCTGACCTCTTCAGCTCAAGACTAGCTTTCTACCACTTGAGCCACAGCACTACTTCTGATTTTTTAGTGGTTTATTGGAGGTAAGAGTCTCATGGACTTTCCTTCCCAGGCTGGCTTTGAACCACAATCCTCAGATCTCAGGCTCCTGAGTAGCTAGGATTACAGGTGTGAGTCACTGGCACTCAGTGACTTGTGTATTTTTTTTGCCAAGGCTACCTGTGAATGATGATCCTCCAGATCTCAGCCTCTTGAATAGCCAGAATTAGAGTGAGCCACTAGTGCTTGGGCTCGTCTTTGTTTGGTTATTTTTACTTCTTAAACATTCCTGTCACCCAGGCATTTCCTGAGATTACATGCATGTAATCCCAGCACTCTAAAAGCTGAGACAGAAGGATTGAAAGAGTTTAATCCAGTTTAGTGAGAACTTGTCTCAAAAATGAAGAACCTAAAAAATGCTGTCCCCCTCAGATGAACAAACAGTCTCATATTTGGCTGAAGTTAGTGGATTCCTAAACTCTCCACAGTGTCCTGGCCCTGGGAATCCAGCTCTGGGAGCTGCTGCCCTGCTCCGATTCTTTCAGCTGCCACGTACTGTTCATGCACAGTTCAAGGCCCCCCTCATGCCCGGCTGCCACTTCCGTATGGTCAAGCCAAGGGCAGAGAGGGTACTTGTGACTCTCCGTCAGGCCTGCAGGCTGCTGTGAGCTCAGCCCTCTTGGAGTTGTGCCTTTGGAGGTGGCAGTCTGTGGGAGGGAGAGAGCCTGAACCCTGGGGCAAGGCATGAGGACTGGCACTCTTGCCCCAGGGTGTGTGTGCCCTGCCCTGCCCTACCCCACCATGGATGACTCAAGGTGAACAGGACCTGGCATTCACCCTGTCTAAGCCTCGTCTGCCAATGTCTGGGGCGTTGCCAATTGCCTTCCATTTGTCCTTCAGTGCTATGGCACTGACAGGTGGAGCCCAGATTGGAGATGGTTAAATTAACAAACCTTTGCTCCCTGGCGTTCTCTCGCCCTCTCCCTCCCTCTCCCTCTTCCACTCTCTTTTTCCTTTGTACTGGTTCTGGGGTTTGAACTCAGGGCCTAGGAGCTGTCCCTTCACTTTTTCAATCAAGGCTGGCACGCGACCACTTGAGCTATAGCTTTACATTGAGCTTTTTGCTGGTTAATTGGCAATGATGAGTCTCCTGGATTTTTCTGACCAATGTTGTTCCTCCCATCTCAGCCTCCTGAATAGTTAGGATTATAGGCATGGGCCACGAAGCCCTGCTTTGCTCTTTCTTTTCCACAGAGCAAACTCTTGGCCACCCCACTCAGGTATTGCTGGTGTGGAAACCTTCCCTGACCTCCGCTATCTCCCTCTATGAAGTTGATCACATCCCCTTCCACTATGTACTCTGGAGCCAGACTTCTTGGGTTCCAATCCCTACTGTGCCACTTTCTAGCTGTGTGACCATGGACAAGTGACTTGAACTTCGCTGTGTCTCTATTGCACATCTCGCTGGCTACTTATGAGGCTCCAATGAGATATTAGAGATCACTTCTTAGGATGGTGCCTGGCTCATAGTATGAGCTCAAAAACAGCTGAGTGCAATTACTATTATGCTTCTATATTTAAGAAAATACCTGGGATTACAGTGCACTCAGCAGATAAGGTTCCTGCCTCGGTGATGTTCTTAGCCTAGGGGGAGTGAGATAGACAAACAGGAAATTCAGTGTGAATGATGAAAAAAAGCTCCACAATAAAGGAAGTGGTGGGTTGAGAGGAGTCATGGGAGTGTGGAAGAGGCCCCCTTCCCAGGTGGGGGTAGTCAGCAGGATTTTCCTGGAAGAAACGATGCCTCAGCTGAAATCGAAAAGATGAATAAATAAGATTTAGCTGGGCAAAGGGAGGGGGCGGCCGAGAGGAGAGGCGTGGGAAGGGCAGCCAGCGGCCTGGTGTGTTCCCAGCGGACGGGAGGGAGTGTGGAGTGGGGTCTGCATCCCTTCCTGGTGGTAAGCTCTCTGCAGGACCAGCACCCCACCCCCTTCTACCCAGTAGCACCCAGACTGGCCTTCAGCAGGAGCCCCATGAGGGGCCACCCTATGAGATGAAGGGGGAGAGGCTGCCCTGAGGGAGCGAGCGCAGGCCATCTTTGCCTTAGCTGATCTTGGTGAGCTAGAGCTCTTAGAGCTGGGGGAAGTCAAGTTCATTGTTACTAGCTAGCATCGCTGATTCCTGAGAATCACTAGCTCCTGTAGGGCCCTGCCAGGTGAGGCCTGCGCCTAGGTGTTTCTCACTGGCATCTGCAAGTAGGGCTTTGCTTTTAACATATTCATTCATTCATTTAGTGGTGCTAGGGATGGAACCTGGAGCCACACTGCAGGCCCCTACAAATGATCACACTTGCATGTGGCCCTGAGTTCTAGCCCCAGCACTACCAAGAAAAGAAAGCAAACCCCAGGTTTGACCTCTGTCTTAAACCTCCCTCCCTTAGCTGGGTGCCCCTGGCTCATGCCTGTAATCCTAGCTACTCAGGAGGCTGAGATCTGAGGATCCCGGTTCAAAGCCAGCCTGGACAGGAAAGTTCGTGAGACTCTTTTCTCCAATAAACCACTAGAAAACTGGAAGTGGCGCTATGGCTCAAAAGGTAGAGTGCTTGCCTTGAGCTGAAGAGCGCAGGGACAGCACCCAGGCCCAGAGTTCAAGCCCCACAATGGACAAACAAACAAACAAAAGACCTCCCTCCCTCCTCCTGCCCTTGATTTCATATTTAAATAAGGTCCAGCTGGGCGCTGGTGGCTCACGTCTGTAATCCTAGCTACTCAGGAGGCTGAGATCTGAGGATCACGGTTCAAAGCCAGCCTGGGCAGGAAAGACCTTGAGACTCCTATCTCCAATAAACCACCACAAAACTGGAAGTGGCACTGTAGCTTAAGTGGTAGAGTGCTCGCCTTGAGCTGAAGAGCTGAGGGACAGCGCCTAGGCCCAGAGTTCAAGCCCCACGACCGACAAAAAAAAATAATAATAAATAAATAAAAAATAAGGTCCATTTGTCATTGGACTTAGAGTCTATCATAAATCTTGAGCTAGCATTTCAGACTTTAATTCAGCAGGGCCCGGGGGTGGGGGATGGGGGTGGGCTGGCCTAGGGTTCTGCATTTCCAACAAATTCCCAGGAGTCACTGAGGGCACCGGTCCATGAGTAGACACGGGGGGCCACACTGCCTCTCCCAGGCCCTGCTGGCAATGACGATGGGGGGGTTGGAGCCAGGTCCTGAAGGGCTTGGCTGGCAGGACGGCGCTCTGGAAGCCCTGTGGAGCTAGGGAAGCTCTCAGAGCATGGCCAGGGATGGCTGACCAAGGAGTGCAGGTGCGGTGTGCTCAAGAGGCTGAGCTAGTACAGTGACAGGAGAGAGGGGCAGGGTTGAAGCTCAGGCAGAGGAAGGGGGGGGGTTATACCTGTGTGCCCTCTGTGCCAGTAACCACCCCCAGCCCCTCTAAATGGAAGTGCATTGGAAGAGGCAGTCAAAAGCTAGGCACCAGCAGTTCATGCCTGTCACCCTGTCAGGAGGCTGAGATCTGAGGATCACAGTTCAAAGCCAGCACAGACAGGAGAGTCTGTGAGACTTATTTCCAATAAACTACCAAAAAAGGCAGAAATGGAATTGTGATTGCAGTGCTAGAGTGCTAGCAAAAGAAACTGGGACATAGTGCCCAGGCCCTGAGTTCAAGCCCAGGATCTGCACAAAACAAACAACTAAAGAGGCAGTCAAGTTGAAATAAGATCATTAGGCCAGCCCCATATCACTCCGAGCAATGTCCTTAAGAGGAAACGAGGACACAAATGTAGGAAGGGAAGGCCACATGAAGACACAGGGAGAAGATGACCATCTACAAACAAAACAAGATGGCATTCACAGACGCAGCCAGCCAGCACCTTGATCTTGGACTCCAGGCTTCTAGAACTGTGCTGTTTCTGTCATCCAGGCTTTGGTTTTTTTTGTCATGGCAGTGCTGGTAAGCTCACAGTTTGAAAAGGATGGATTTAAGAGGATTGTCCGGGTTATCAATTCCTTGTATGTCACAGGGACTGTGGGATTACACACAGCTGGTTTATGAAGACCTAGGAAGAGAAGGTACCATAAATAGAAAGGAAGCAGGAGGGGGAGTCCAGGCCCAGGCCCAGGGAGTAGTGGATTGGAAGATGTTCTCCTGGAGGCTGATGGTATCTGCATCAAAAGCCTGGCGTCCTGGGGGTAGAGGAGAAGGAAGAGAATGGTTCTGTGAACCTTGAGACCCTTGGTTGCAACAATCAAAACTGGTTCCAGCTGGGCCCTGGTGGCTCATGCCTGTAATCCTAGCAACACAAGGTCTGAGGATTGTGGTTCAAAGCCAGCCCAGGCAGGTAAATCCGTAAAGCCTTTCTATCGCCAATTAATCACCAAAAAGCACTATGCCATTCCCTCTTGAGAACTGTGACTAACAGCTCTCCTTTCTTTTCTTTTTGTGCCGGTCCTGGGGCTTGGACATAAGTGGTGTGTGCAACTCAGGGCACCATCCCTGAGATTCTTCCGTTCAAGACACTTGAGCCACAGCGCCACTTCTGGCCATTTCTGGGTAGTTCATTGGAGGTAAGAGTCTCACGGACTTTTCTGCCCAGGCTGGCTTTAGAACCACAATCCTCAGACCTCAGCTTCCTGAGTAGGATTACAGGAGTAAGCTACTGGCACCTGGCTAACAACTCTCTTTTCAATGGCAGTTGTCTCTTGATTTGTTGGCTCCACTGTGTCTGAACAGAATAAAATCCCAGGTACAGTCTGAACAGAATAAAATCCCAGGTACAATGAACAACAATGGGGGCTTGGCGGGGCCAGCTGTAAGGTGGAGCTCTCCCGGGCTGGCTTTTTCACGCCCTCTAGAGGTGAGGGGAGGGTTCTTTCCAGACAGCCAACCTGCAGAGAGGCTCAGAGCTCCCACACTAAGGACCAAAGCATTCTGTTCTCTTTAAGTCAGAGCCTGGAGCTGGCAAAGCATCATTGTCACCACAGTAAGAGGCAATGGGAGGTAAGTAAAGCCAACTCTCTACGGAAAAGAACATTCCAGAGCTCACAGACATCTTTAACCTTGCAAGGAGAAGCAGCCTCCTATTGGACCCTGTCCCATGGGGATGCATGCACATGACTCTAGGTTGAGCTACAGAATGCTCCTACCCAGAGCTTGGACTCTTGGGAGACTTGATGATGTACTGACTCACAAGCAAGAGGTGCTACCGAGCTGGGTGTTGGTGACTCATACCTGTAATCCTAATTGCTAAAGGAGTCTGAGGTCTTAGGATCATGGTTTGAGGCCAGCCTGGGCAGCAAAGTCCATGAGACTTCCAACTAGCCACCAAAAAAGCTAGAAGTGGGGCTGTGGGTCAACTGGTCAAGTGTTAGCCTTGAGAGAAAAAGCTTAGGGACAGAGCCCAGGCCCTGAGTTTAAGTCCCCAGTAGAAAAGGGGGAGAAAGAAACTGAGGTTCCTGGAAGGAAATTCAATGACCCAAGGTCACACAGTTCAAGTCCAAGTGTGCCAGATCCCAGGCTAGCCCCTTCTTCTCCCAGCTGTCCCCTGGCTGGCCAGGAACCTCTCCTGTGTGCCTGCCTTGCTCTCTTCCCACTGGAGTAATTTCCCATGGGCCCCTCAACAGGAGCAGGCCTGGAACTGCGGCTTCCAGACCCTGCCTAGCTCCCGGAGCTCCTGCTCCGCAGGCCTTCCCGCCTATCCACACAGAGCTGCGCCATCTTTCCTTCATCCCCCAGCGCGCCCCGAGCTTCAGGTGTGAGTCCCAGCGCTGCGGGAAGTTCAGCTCAGCAAATCTCAGCAGGCTTTGTGAATATCTTAGTTCTTATTTTCCCAGTGCTACAGGCACTGGGAGGGGGCGAGGGGGGCTGGAACTCAATATGCAAATGTATGCAGATAGCATCTAAATAAGGGTGTCCCGGGATTAATGGGCAGAACGGGCAATCAGAGAGCAGGCCTAGCCCAGCCTAGGGCTCCGCAGTGCCACAGTGGGAAAGCTCTCTCTCTCTAAGCCTTGTTCTTTGAAGCAATGTGACGTCAGCATGGGGGAAGGAAGGGCTGCGGAAATTCGTTCTGGATATTTCCTGGCCAAGGGTTCTGAATTGCTTCAGTTATGTTGGGGTGGTGAAGTCTCCAAACCTCAGCTGGGGGAGGGGGTGTTGGTAGGGGTGAGGGGAGGGAGGCACGGAAGCTGTCCCTGTGGTGATTTCTAAACCAGGGGATCTTGCTAACTAACACCCACCACCCACTTCCGCCCCGCCCCCCCGCCCCCCATTACTGAATCAGAATCTCTTATATTATTTTTTTAAAGCTTCCAACTTTTGGCAAGCGCTGATGTAAATCAGGGGGTTTTATTCTGGAATCTTTTCGAGGGTGTGTGTGTGTGTGTGTGTGTGTGTGTGGTGTAACAATAGTCTCAACCCTAACTGCACATTAGAGTTGTTGGAGCTTTTAAAAAGATATACCAATGTAAGCTGGGTGCTGGTGGCTCATGCCTGTAATGCTAGCTACTAAAGAAGCTGAGATCTGAGGATCACGGTTCAGAGCCAGCCTGGGCAGGAAAGTCCGTGAGACTCTTATCTCCAATAAACCACCAGAAAACCAGAAGTGGCGCTGAGGCTCAAATGGTAGAGCATTAGCCTTGAGCTGAAGCGCTGAGGGACAGTGTCCAGGCCCAAAGTTCAAGCCCCACAACTGGAAAACAAAACAAACAAAAAGACCCAAAAACAAAAAACAAAACAAAACAATATAGCAAAGATGGTGGGAGTGACATGCAGTCATCACTGGCCAAAAGAAAAATCTCGGGCAGGGGCTGGAGGTGTAGCTCAGTGGCAAAGCACTTGCCCCCATATGCGTGGCCCTGATTTCCAAGCCCAGCACTACCAAGAAAAGAAAGGAAATCCCCAGTGATTTCAATGGGCAGCCGAATTTGAGAAGCATGGCTGGGCACCTGCTATACCTGAGTGTTCTTCAGGGCTATATTTAGCCCAGGCCCAGTACAGCCCTCCCCGGTCTTCTGTAGCCAGAATCAGTGTGCAGATGGCCTGTATTAGTACAACAGCAGCATTGTAAAAACACTGACATATTCCTCGACCTGTTTGTCACCAGTACCGCATTGCAGTTTCTCACTTCACTCCCAGACTCCCGGACCTAAGGAAGTCAGTTCTGACTTGTGAGGGCTCCTTAAGTCCTGAGTGCAAAACACTTGGCCCCTAGCTAGATAATACTGTGGTGAGGAGCCGTCAGCTTTCTGGTCAGAAAGGCCTTGATTTTGGCAACTGATTTTGGTACTAGCTGTGTGGCTTTGGGTAACTGGTTTTATCTTTCTGAGCCTCAGTTTTCCCTATTTGGAAATTTAGTCAAGAAGGGGGAGCCAAAGCCCTTGGTCTAGGTGGAGGGACACAGGTTTACTAGGACAGAAATCTCACGCAGTCGTGTGTAGGGCAGGGACAGCCCAGGCAAAGATTTGGATTTCTAGAAAGTTCTTTTTTTTGGGTCCGGTTGTGGGGCCTGAACTCTGGGCCTGGGCGCTGTCCCTCAGCTCTTCAGCTCAAGGCTAGCGCTCTACCACTTGAGCCACAGCACCACT
>NW_012267229.1:23951027-23959223 GCF_000151885.1 Dipodomys ordii
TGGTCATGGGGCCTGAACTCTGGGCCTGGGCGATGTCCCTCAGCTCTTCAGCTCAAGGCTAGCGCCCTACCACTGGAGCCACAGCGCCACTTCCAGCTTTTTCTGTTTATGTGGTGCTGAGGAATTGAACCCAGGGCCTCATGCTTGCAAGGCATGCACTCTACCGCTGAGCTACCTTCCCAACCCCAAGTTTTGGATTCTTTACAAAAATAAAAAAAAGAAAGAAATCAACATGTGCCTGTGGTCCTGCCCCTCCCATTCACCCAGGGGACATTTGGCAACGTTTGGCAACATTTCTGGTTGCCACAACTGGCAGGGGGAGGTGCTCCAGGCATCTCGGGGGCAGAGTGGCTGAGGATGCTTCTGGACATCCTATGCTGATCACGACAGTGTTTCAAACAAGGAAAGATCCAGCCCCAAATATCTAAAGTGCTAAGTTTCAGAAACATGGCATATGTACATAGCAATGAAAGATTCTGGTCAGTGCCCACTTCTACCCAGAGAAAGAACCCAGGCTTGGAGGGGTTCTCCATTTCCCAACACATGCCGCTCTTGAACCAGGCACCAGCTGCTCATGCCTGGAATCCTAGCTACAACATGAGACTCTTATCTCCAATTAGCCACCAAAAAGCTGGCAATGGAAGTATGGCTCAAGTGGTACAGCACCCGCCCCAGGACTGGCATGCACACACACACACACACACACACACACACACACACACACACACACACACACACACACATCCAAAACCTATGTGGGAGGAGAGCAGGGAATGAGGCTCAAGTCTGTAATCCTAGCTACTCAGGAGACTAAGATAGGAGATTCAAACACAGTCCAGATTTTTTTTTTGGGGGGGGTCGGTCATGGGGCCTGAACTCTGGGCTTGGGTGCTGTCCCTGTGCTCTTCAGCTCAAGGCGAGCACTCTACCGCTTGAGCCACAGTGCCACTTCCATTTTCTAGTCGTTTATTGGAGATAAGAGTCTCACAGACTTTCCTGCCCAGGCTGGCTTTGAACCTGGATCTTCAGATCTCAGCTTCCTGAGTAATTAGGAGTATAGGTGTGAGCCACTGGTGCCTAGAGAGGATTTCCGCCCCCCCCCCCATATCAAAGGCAGCCTTTTGCAGATGCATTTGGGATACACCTGCTTGGCTGGGACCCCAAGCCCCTTCTTACCCATCCACCCTCAGCCTCCCTTCATTCCCGAACCTCAACTTTGCACCTTCCTAGGAGACAACATTCTCTGGCCTGAAAGAACATTCGCTGGTGGTTTCCTACCTTTTATTCATACTCTTGTTTCATCCCCCTCCTATACCGTTTAGTGTTTCTACTGTGCAGCCAGCTGAATGTCCCACAGGGCTTCGTCCCATCCAGCCTGGCTCCTGAGCACTGGCCCTTCCCTGCCTCCGATGGCTTCCTCCACTGACTTCCTTCTGGCCAAAGGCAGTGACTTGATTTAGCACGGGATCTGGAGTCAGCAGGCCAAGCAAGGAACTCTTGTCACTCCCTCGCTGTGTGACCTTGAGAAACTTAAAGCACTTTGCTGAGCCATGTATGGTGCTTATACCTGTAATCCTAGCAATTGGGAGGCAGAGACAGGAGGATCTCAAGTGCCAGGTCAGCCAAAGCTATATAGCAAGACTCTATCTCAAAAAACAAAAATAGCTGGGCACTGGTGGCTCATACCTGTCCTCCATCTGCTCCCCTGACATCTTCCTGGGTATCAGTCAGTGTCACCTGTGCCTGTGGGCATCCTGGACATCCATTCATCCAGCACGATGACCCCTCTTTTTGTCTAGTTGTGTCCATTGGCATTGGCCTGTGACCTTTATGGGGAGGGGGAATCTTTCTGACTCCATCATCAGGGCTTATGAGAATTAGGGAGTCTTGTCATGATAAGTCCCAGCTCTTGACAACAGGGAGACAGAGAGAGGCCCCTCATATAACACCACTGTGTAGTTGGTCTGCTGGTGTCAGTTTCATGTCCCTATGGCATCCTGGGTATCCTGAGACCATAGTACACGGTATTGGGGTGGAGGGAGATGATGGGACATGGGGGGAGAAGGTGGTTGAACATTTGTATTAGAAAGAAAAAAGAGCTCACACACAGAGATGGGAAATATTTGTTTTAAATAGGAAATACAAAAGTATTAATATTCTATTAAAAATCCTTTCCTACTTAAAAGGAAAAACAAAAAAGAAAGATGAGTGTAAAACATGGGGATTGTCTCAGGCTGGGAGCCAGTGGGAGAGGGGGAGGGGATGAATATTGAATACTGAATATGAATATTGAAGTATTTCATCTGAATATATAAAATAGAATAATGAAGCCCATTAAAATTGTTTTAAAAATAGGGGGCTGGGAGAATAAGAAAGAATAACAGAAGGAATGAGTTTGATCTAAGTGCATTTTATGCATGTATGGAAATATGACAATGAAACAATATAAGCTAATAGAGAGAGGGAGGGAGGGAGGGAGGGAGAGAAAGAGAGAGAGAGAGAGAGAGAGAGGTGCCAGTAGCTCATGCCTGTAATCCTAGCTACTCAGGAGGCTGAGATGTGAGTATCATGGTTTGAAGCCAGCCCAGACAGAAAAGTCTGTGAAACTCTTATCCTTAATAAACTACCAAAAAGCTGAAAGTAGAACTGTGGCTCAAGTGATAGAGTGCTAGACAGCACAAAAGCTCAGGGACAGCACCCAAGCCCTGAGTTCAAACTTTAGGAATGGCATGAGAGAGAGAGAGAGACAGACAGACAGACACAGAGAGAGAAAGGGAGAGAGTGAGAGAGGAAACTGGAAAAAGAGGTAGAACACTTGTGAAACGTTCTAGGTTCAATCCCCAGTCCTGCAAAAATTGTCCAGCCATGAGGACTGTTCTTTGCCCTATTTTAATTAAGTAATTAGCTAATCAATTAATTGTGGTGTGGTGTTGCTGCTGGGCCTTGGGCACGCTGGGCACACATTCTACCACAGAGACACCCCCCCCACATTTTACAGATAAAGAAATGGAGGCTCAGAGAGACAAAGTGACTTTCCTCAGGCCACACAGGCAGTAAGAGGTAAAAGCTGGGATCAGATTCCATAGTGGATACCGACGTTCCTGTGGACGGCACTCCACACAGGTGAGCTGGAGACATGACTTAGTGATGTTCAGGCCTCTAAGAGTCACTGGGGGACTGCCATCACCCTAGGCGTGGGACAGGAGGCGTGCCTGTGGTGGGAAGTGGATCCTGAGTGATCTCGCACCTGAGGCAGTGTCTTGTCTACACACCTTTCTGCTTCCTCCTGGACTTGAGGAGTGTCTCCTCTATATCCTGCCAGAGCCTCTCAGGCTGAGCACCTGCCTATAGCAGGTTTGGGACAAGCAGACTTGGAGTTCCCCCATCCTAGGCAGAGGCAGTGATTCCTCATCTCCTGAGGCTAACCCTGGTCTGGGGGCCTAGAGTTATTAATAGCAGCCTGCAGGACTGTGTCATCCGGCTGGTGACTCAGGGATCCAGGGTGAGGCCCCTCTCCGTCCTGCAGGGGCCTCCACCTGCCCAGGGCTTAGAGTCCACACTACAACTTCAGCCTGGACACTGGGGTTGTGATGGCCTTCCTCCACTCCAGGGGCACAGCTTGCTCTTAGCCTCTCCTCCTTGGCTGAACTCTCTTGTGGTCTTGGAGGGAGGGGGAGGGGAAATGGGGAAGGGGATGTGGTAACCAGCACCACTTCCTGCCACGGTAGTGTTGAAAGCTAAGCTCCCTCAAGTTCCCCCTTGATGAGGTCTGGGGGATGGGAGGAGTGAAGGAGGAAGTGAGGAGTGGGGAAAGGAAGGTTCTCGCTTGGGACAATGCTAGGAATCAAGTCTTAGGGGCCCTGGGAAGTGTTTTCTCTCTCTGATCACCTAAAATTAGCAGCTCTCCTAAAGGACAGCAGTCCAGAATAGCCTTGCACACGGGCCACGGGCCAAGCAACTTAACCTTGGCCCTTAGGATGAGGGAAGTACTGCTATTGCTCCCCCTTCACAGATGGGGAAACTGAGGCACCAGTTTCCAGGCAAGTGACTGGCAGAGCTGAGATTTGACTCTGAGATTCTTTTTTTGTTTGGGGTTATTTTTAACTGTATTTTTTTTGTCTTTTCTTTTTTGGTACTGGGGATCAAACCCAGGACGTTGCACTTGCTAGGCAAGTGCTTTGCCACTGAGCTACATCCCAGCCCTAGAGCTGAGATTTGAACGTAGATGGCCTGGTTTAAGAGTGGGAGCTTGTGGCAACTGTTCCTTATTGTCCACAGATTGCTGGGTGGCCACTGTGGGCTTTGTTTCCTCATCTGTATAATGGAGGTAACTGGAGAAGATAAAGCATCTCTCTGTGTGGTGTTTATCTTTCTGGTAAATACCTACTCCCCCAATTTCACCCCTACTGGGCTCAGCTCCATGAGTAAGGTGACCAGGGCTACCTTGGGGTCCTTGTGTAGGCCCACGGCTAAGCCCAGAGCCTGGTCCCTACAGGTCAACAAGTATTTGTTGAGCGAATAGCCTTTCCATGTTTGGAAGATCATCATCAATAGTGATGAAAGTTTTGGATTCTTTTTTTTTTTTTTTGCTGGTCATGGGGCCTGAACTCTGGGCCTGGGCGATGTCCCTCAGCTCTTCAGCTCAAGGCTAGCGCCCTACCACTGGAGCCACAGCGCCACTTCCAGCTTTTTCTGTTTATGTGGTGCTGAGGAATTGAACCCAGGGCCTCATGCTTGCAAGGCATGCACTCTACCGCTGAGCTACCTTCCCAACCCCAAGTTTTGGATTCTTTACAAAAATAAAAAAAAGAAAGAAATCAACATGTGCCTGTGGTCCTGCCCCTCCCATTCACCCAGGGGACATTTGGCAACGTTTGGCAACATTTCTGGTTGCCACAACTGGCAGGGGGAGGTGCTCCAGGCATCTCGGGGGCAGAGTGGCTGAGGATGCTTCTGGACATCCTATGCTGATCACGACAGTGTTTCAAACAAGGAAAGATCCAGCCCCAAATATCTAAAGTGCTAAGTTTCAGAAACATGGCATATGTACATAGCAATGAAAGATTCTGGTCAGTGCCCACTTCTACCCAGAGAAAGAACCCAGGCTTGGAGGGGTTCTCCATTTCCCAACACATGCCGCTCTTGAACCAGGCACCAGCTGCTCATGCCTGGAATCCTAGCTACAACATGAGACTCTTATCTCCAATTAGCCACCAAAAAGCTGGCAATGGAAGTATGGCTCAAGTGGTACAGCACCCGCCCCAGGACTGGCATGCACACACACACACACACACACACACACACACACACACACACACACACACACACACACATCCAAAACCTATGTGGGAGGAGAGCAGGGAATGAGGCTCAAGTCTGTAATCCTAGCTACTCAGGAGACTAAGATAGGAGATTCAAACACAGTCCAGATTTTTTTTTTGGGGGGGGTCGGTCATGGGGCCTGAACTCTGGGCTTGGGTGCTGTCCCTGTGCTCTTCAGCTCAAGGCGAGCACTCTACCGCTTGAGCCACAGTGCCACTTCCATTTTCTAGTCGTTTATTGGAGATAAGAGTCTCACAGACTTTCCTGCCCAGGCTGGCTTTGAACCGGGATCCTCAGATCTCAGCTTCCTGAGTAGCTAGGATTATAGGCGTGAGCCACCGGTGTCCAGCAAGCCCAGATTCTTTTACTTTATTTATTTATTTTTTGCTGGTCCTGGGGCTCAAATTCGGGGCCTGGGCTCTATTCCTGAGCCTCTCTGTGCTCAAGGCTAGCGTTCTACCACTTGAGCCACAGAGCCACTTCCAAGCCTTTTCTGTTTATGTGGTACTGAGGAATTGAACCCAGGGCTTCATGCATGCTAGGCAAGCACTCTACCATTAAGCCAAGTTCCCAGCCCCAGCCCAGACTCTTATCTCCAATTAACCAGCAAAAAGTTAGAAATGGAGGTATGGCTCAAGTGGTAGATCATTTACCTAGCATGCATAAGAATTAGACCTCTACTATCACAAAAATAAATAAATGTAATCAAGGGTGAGTACAAAGCATACACTCAACTTACATTATGAACAGAGAACTTGATAAAAAGAAAAAAAAAGCCCAGAAGGAGGAAGACACTTGCTTAGGGTTAAAACCCAAGACCCGGGTCTCCTGATCGGAGGCTGCCATTCCCATTCCCGTCTTTGCCTTCAGGGTTGGCAGCAATGATCGCCATCTATTGGGGATTTACATACTCTATGACTTTGATCTCATTTTAGGGACAAAGGTTTTTTGTTGTTTTTATTCCTCCTACAGCCAAGGAAACAAATCTAGGATGGCAAGGACATTTGCCTGAGGCCCGAATAAGCTATCTGCGAATTCACAGATGCCAACTCTTCCCTTTACTACTACCTTAAAGAATCGCTGTGCCCAAGACAGGGGCTCCCCCTGTGGAATTCCCCAATTCCTGCCTGTCAGAGCCCACTGTCCCTCCCCCCTCCATGGATCTGAGAGAGGAAGCTGAGTCAGGAAGGCTTTCCAGGAGAGGAAAGAGAAGGGGTGCTGCAGAATTACAAGGACATGCCCTGCCCTGAGCTGGCGCTGGACCCTCTCCTTCCCTTACCCACAAGCTCTGCAATCTGCAAAAGCCAGCCCCTTCCCAGAGTGCTGTGGTTTCCTGTGGGCCCAGGGTCCTGCCTGACTTTGGCAGGGGCAGGGGACAGTGGAGGAGGTGATGTAAGCCTTCTCTTGGCTTTCTTATGCTGGAGGTACCACACACACACACACACACACACACACACACTCACTCACTCACTCACCAATACACTTGAGTCAGCAGCCACCCACCGGGGAGGGGCGGGGTCTCTGATTCAGTCCTGGTGCCTCTTTAAAGCCCCTGTGCCAGAGAAGTTGCCACCAGATACTTCTACCTTCACCATGGGCCCCTCTCAGCCCCTGGTCCTGGTGTTCCTGGTGCTGGGCTGCTGCTCAGCTGCCCCACGCCAGCACCAGCCAACCTTTGTGGTCTTCCCCAGGGACCTGAGGACGACCAACCTCACTGACATCCAGCTGGCACAGGTAGACAATCGCCCTTGTGGGGAGCCAGGGAGACCTGGCCAGCAAGGTGTCCAGTATCCCTGAGAAAAAGCATAGACCTCTGAGATGCTTTAGGGCCATGTTGGAGGATCTGGACAGACATGGCTGGGAAGGAACGGTGGGAAATGGTGCAGGTGTATGTGTGTGTGTGGGTGCTATGGAGGGTTCTAGAATAGGCAGGGGTTGGTAGTGGCAGGGGCGCTTTGAGATTGGCATGACCCAGATTCCTCAGGAGGGAAGGAGCTGAGGGTGTGGGTGGGAGGCAGCACTCTTGGATGGATGCACATTGGTGTGGTAGGTTAGCACCTTATGGACGGTCCCTAAGCCCCTGGGGGGGGGGGAGGTCCTGACGCCCTCCACCCGCAGGAATACCTGTACCGCTACGGCTACACGCGGGTGGCTGAGATGCAGGGGGAGAAGCTGTCCCTGCGCCCCGCGCTGCTGCTGCTCCAGAAGCAGCTGTCCCTGCCCCAGACGGGGGAGTTGGACAGCAAAACCCTGGAGGCCATTCGGGCCCCGCGCTGCGGCGTCCCAGACCTGGGCAGATTCCAGACCTTCGAGGGCGACCTCAAGTGGCACCACCGCAACATCACGTACTGGTGAGTGGCGGGGCCGGCAGGAGGGCTGGGCGGGGGCTGGGCGGGGGGCGGGCCTGCACCTGCGCCCGCCCCTCCCTCCTCCCTCCCTCCCTCCCTCCTTGGAATGGGGCTTGAAATCGGGGCCGGCTTTTTTGCTAACGTCTGGCGCTCCACCGCTTGAGCCACAGCTCCGCACCTGACTTTCTGGTGCTTCAGTGGAGGGGAGGGCCTCCCGGACTTTCCCCGCCAGGCCTGGCTCCCCCCCCCCGCGGGTGGGGTGACAGGGGTGCGGCGCGGGCGCGGGGCTCCGGCCGCCCGGTCCTCCCCTCCCACCCGGCTCCTGCGGCTTTTCAGGATCCAGAGCTACTCGGAAGACTTGCCGCGCGAGGTGATCGAGGACGCCTTCGCCCGGGCCTTCGCGGTGTGGAGCGCGGTGACCCCGCTCAGCTTCACCCGCGTGTACGGCCGCGAGGCCGACATCGTCATCCAGTTCGGCGTGGCGGGTGAGCACGGCGCGGCCGCGCGGGCCGTGGGGGGGGGTTGT
>NW_012267229.1:23959533-24013296 GCF_000151885.1 Dipodomys ordii
CCCCGTTCCGTCCTCCGCAGTGGTTCCCACCTATTTCGGAAACGCCAATGGCGCGCCGTGCCACTTCCCCTTCACCTTCGAGGGCCGCACGTACCGGGCCTGCACCACGGACGGACGCACGGACGACGCCCCGTGGTGCAGCACCACGGCCAACTACGACACCGACCGCCAGTTCGGCTTCTGCCCCAGCGAGAGTGAGCGCGGCGTCAGGGGAGGGGGCGCCCGGACCTCAGGGACCCCCATTTTAGGGGCCTCTGAGGGGCCGGAACCTTCGGTGCTGATCTAAGGGGGGCTCTCATTTTAGGGGAGCACTGAGGGGCCGGAACCTTAGGTGCTGATCCACCTCCTCCGCTGGGCTGTTTCCTCCTCTCTAGAGTGGGGAACGGGGTGGGGGGCCCTCGGGCTCAGCGTTGGGGTCTCCTCAGGGCTCTACACGCAGCATGGCAACGCGGATGGCAAGCCCTGCGTGTTTCCATTCATCTTCGAGGGCCGCTCCTACTCCGCCTGCACCACCGCGGGCCGCTCCGACGGCTACCGCTGGTGCGCCACCACGGCCAACTACGACCAGGACAAGCTGTATGGCTTCTGTCCCACCCGAGGTACCGACTCTCTCCCCCCAACCCCCGCCTTCACAGGGCTCCCAAAATGAGACTCTTCCTCATTTCTCCACTCCCCGTCTGACCACATTCCTATACCAACCCCGCCCCCTCGATCACGTGACCATATTTTGCTTGCCCTGCAGCCTCTTTGATATCTGATCCCCACCTCTGCTCTTTAGTATTTCCTGGTGCAGCCATGCTCCACAGCATCCCTTGGGGCTTTTAAAAATAGACCACTCTATGACTTGTTTCCAGAAATTAAACACATTAATATATAAGCAAAAATAAATACACAAAAGTAGATCACGGAGCCAGGCAGGGCTCATGCCTTGTCATCCAAGCTACTCAGGAGGCTGAGATCTGAGGATCATGATTTGAAGCCAGTCTGTGCAGAAAACTCTGTGAGACTCTTCAATTAACTACCAAAAAGCCGAAAGTGGAGCCAGTGGCTCAAAGTGGTAAAGTTCCAGCTTTGAGCAACACAGCCAAGTGAGGGCGAGAAACCATGTGTACCTCAGCATGGGCACGCTTGCATGAGCACTCACATCACCAAGACTCTCTAGCTCTTAAGTTTGCCTTGCCTGGCACCTTACTGGATCCACCTACCCGGCTTACCCAAGACCCTGGGGTCTCTCTAGCTGACTCCACTGTGATCGGGGGCAACGCGGCGGGAGAGCTGTGCACCTTCCCCTTCACCTTCCTGGGCAAGGACTACTCCACTTGTACCAGCGAGGGGCGCAGCGATGGGCGCCTCTGGTGCGCCACCACCTCCAGCTTCGACAATGACAAGAAGTGGGGCTTTTGCCCTGATCAAGGTGGGTGAGGTTGTGAGGCTTGGGGGCTGGAGGCTGCAGCCCCCTCTTTCCACCGTGGTGGTGGTGGTGGTGGTGGTGATGGTGGAGTGGCTGGGCTTGGCTCGGCTCAGCTTGGCAGAGCTCAAGCCTCAGGCTCCCTCTTCCCTCCAGGGTACAGCCTGTTCCTAGTGGCAGCCCATGAGTTTGGACATGCGCTGGGCTTAGATCACTCATCTGTGCCAGAGGCTCTCATGTACCCCATGTACCGTTTCCTTGAGGGCTCCCCCCTGCATGAGGACGATGTAAAGGGCATCCAGCATCTCTACGGTGAGCCCTGGTGGAAGGAGCTTAGGGAAGGGTGTAGCCCAGCCACTGGACCAGAAGATGAAAGTGAGGAAAAGAAGGGAGGGGTGTATTCGAACATTTCTGGGATAGGGCCTAGGCTCTCTCTTTGCCAGGTGAGGAGTTGGAGATGGTACTGGCTGAAGAACTCAGACCTAGCCAGGTGTTGGTGGCTCATGCTTACAACCCTAGCTACTCAGGAGGTTGAAGACAGGAAGATCAAGATTAGAAGCCAGCCCAGGCAGAAGAGCTTTCCAGACTTCCATCTCCAGTTAACCAGCAAAAATATAAGTTAGAAGCCTGGTGCTGGTGGCTCACACCTGTAATCCTAGCTACCCAGCAGGTTGACATCTGAGGATCACAGTTCAAAGCCACAGGTCAAAGCCAGTGAGACTCTTATCTCCAATGAACATCAGAAAACCAGAAGTTGAGCTGTGGCTCAAAGCAGTAGAGTGCTAGCCTTGAGCAAAAAAGCTCAGGGACACTGCCCAGACCCTGAGTTCATGACCCCCCCTACGCACACACACACACACACACACACACACACACACAAAACTCTGAGGTGTAGCTCAAGTGGTAGAGTGCTAGCTGTAAGCCACCCATCCCAGCAAGTTTGAGGCTCTGAGTTCAAGTCCCAGTACCTATAACAAAACAAAACAAACCCCTAGATTCTAGGGGAAGTTAGACCTAGGTTCAAGGGTTTAGTTCAGCAGTACAGTACTTGTCTAGCATGCAGGAGGCCTTGGGTTCTACCCCACCATTAAAACTAAAATACCCCCCTAACCAATCCCAAATAGTCCAGCCACTCCAAAATAGATTTTGGGTATATCAGTTTGTCCCTTGATTTCCTAATTTGCAGAGTGGGGTTAATGATTGACAATAGTCTGGCCTCACAGGGTCTCAGAGAGATGCCTGGCTTACGGGAGGCATCACGTTGGCTCACACCTGTAATCGTAGCTCCTCAGTAGGCATCACATGCTTGGTGCTTTTGCTGTTATCACTTCTCATGACCTGGTATTAGTGCCTCATTTTTTAAAAAGTGGGGCGATTGAAGCGTCTCATCCAGTCTTTCTTTGAAGATCAAAGGAGCCAGTTTATAAAGTGAGTTTATAAAGCTGTTAGCACTGTATGACATGGCGAAAAGACACACTTTCTCTCCTGGTCTGGAACGGGACAGAAGGGGTTCTGCCTGTCTTCTGTCCACAAGGCCTAGCTAGCCCCGAGTCTCATACAGCCCAGAAATGGCTAACACCTGCATGATTGAAAGCCTAGTTAGAGTATGGGAAACAGTGGGGAGGGAAGGCAGGCTCCATCCTCTGAGTGAGGAGAGTTCAAAGGGGATGGGGATGGGGGAAAGAAACTTCTACAGAATGGGGGTGTCTGAGCCACTGTCTCTCTTTAGGTCCTGGCCCTGCACCAGGTCCAAGGCCTCCAACCACCGCTGCACCTGAGCCACAGCCCACGGCACCCTTAACAGCCTGCCCCAGCCTGCCTCCCACTGCCTACCCCACATCCGGCCCTACAGGGCCCCCCTCAGCTGGCCCTACAAGGCCCCCCACGGCCGGGCCTACTGGCCCCCCGACGGCTGGCCCTTCCCAGGCTCCTACAGCGCCTGTGGACCCGGCCGACGATCCCTGCCAGGTGCACATTTTTGATGCCATCGCGGAGATCGGATCCGTCCTGCATTTCTTCAAGGAGGGGTGAGGAGGGGGGGGGATTCGGATCTCAGACCTCTCGACCTCAGGGGTCGCGGGGGGCGGGGGTCAGGCTCAGCGCTCCGCGTTTCCTTTCCGTGTTCGCAGGCGGTACTGGCGACTGACCTCGGCCGGAGGGCGCCGGCTGCAGGGTCCCTTCCGGATCGCCGACACCTGGCCGGCGCTGCCCGCCAGGCTGGACTCCGCGTTTGAGGATCCGCTGTCCAAGAAGATTTTCTTTTTCTCGGGTCAGTGCCCCTTCCCGGCGGGGGCGACTTAACGCCGCCTGAGGGGAGAGGCTCTGCGCCCCGGGGCCTGGCCTCCCCCGCGCCCCCTGCGACCCACGCCCCTCCTTCCCGCAGGACGCCACGTGTGGGTGTACTCGGGCGCGTCGGTGCTGGGCCCGAGGCGCCTGGACAAGCTGGGCCTGGGCCCCGAGGTGGCCCGCGTGGCCGGGGTCCTCCCCCGCGGAGGGGGGAAGGCGCTGCTGTTCGCGGGCCAGCGCTTCTGGAGGTGAGTGCCGCCGGCCGCCGGCAGGGGGAGCCCGAGCGCCGCCCGCCCGCGGGCCCAGCACGCGTCCATCCCTCTGCTTCCTCCTTGCAGGCTGGACCTGAAGATGCAGAAGGTGGATCCCCAGAGCGCTACTGACTTGGACAGGATGTTCCCCGGGGTGCCCTGGAACACGCACGACATCTTCCAGTACCGAGGTGAGGGTGCAGGCCGGGGCGGGGCTCTCTGGTCTTAGAGGGGGGCCAGGTTCTCAGCAGGGTAAAAAGGTATACAGCCAGGGGGTACAGGCAGGGCAAGGACCCCATTTCCTGCATCCCAGGCTAGAAGCTGTTCTCTGGCCTGGGTCATGTGGTTGACAGAGACTCTTTCCATATGTGTCCTGGAGTTTGAACTCAGGGCCTGGGCTCTGTCCTTTGGCTTTTTTTGATCAAAGCTAATGCTCTACTACTTGAGCTACAGCTTCACTTTGAGCTTTTTGGTGGTTTGATTGGAGATAGGAGTTCCATGGGATTTTTTGACCTGACTGTGTTTGAACTGTGAACCACAGAACTCAGTCTCCTGAGTAGCTAGGATTCTAGGTGTGAGCCAGCAGTGCTCAGCGCCTGTATTAGACAATAGTTGCCAAGTGCCTATAGTATGTCAGGCACTGGGATGCCACTAAGAATATAACAGGAATGACACAATTCATGGCTGTGTGTCTTCAGGCAAGGCACTGCTACTCTGTTTCCCTAGCTGTAAATTTGAGATGACAGCAACAGTTAGATTTTCTTTCTCTTTTGCACTGGCCCAAACCCATCACTTGAGAAGGTATTGATTCTAGTCTTTTCTTTCTTCTTCTTCTTCTTTTTGTTTTTTTTGTTGGTCATGGGGCTTGAACTCTGGGCCTGAGTGCTGTCCCTCAGCTCTTCAGCTCAAGGCTAGTGCTCTACCATTTGAGCTACAGCGCCATTTCCAGTTTTCTGGTGTTTATTGGAGATAAGAGTTTCACAGACTTTCCTGCCTGGGCTGGCTTTGAACCACAATCCTCAGATCTCAGCCTCCTGAGTAGCTAGGATTATAGGCGTGAGCCACCTGGCGCCCGGCTCTAGTCTTTTCTTAATCTATCATTTTTCATTATTGCCTTTGCAAACACCTCAGCAAACACAATTGGCTGTCCGTCACCTTTAGTGGATTCTCTGGGCATAGGGAGATGTTTGGACTGGAGGGAAATAGTCCTGAGGTGTCCCCAAGCCCATTCTAAGGTCTGAGAGAAAACCAGGATCTGAGCTGGGTGCTGGTGGCTCATGCCTGGAATCCTAGATACTCTGGAGGCTGAGATCTGAGGGTTGTGGCTCAAAGCCAGCCTGGACAGAAAAGCCCAATTAATCAGTAAAAAGCCAGGATTATAACTATTATAACTATGTATGGCTCAAGCAGAAATGCTAAGTGAGAGCACAAGGCTGAGTTCAATCCTCAGTATTAGCAGAGAGAGAGAGAGAGAGAGAGAGAGAGTAGGATCTGACCACCCCTTCCACTGTGTACCTTGGTCTTGGTGTTTTCCTCTTCAAACTGCTGGCATTCACTCTGCTCTACCTACACTGGTTGCCCTTTGAATAGATCAAGGTCATTCCTAGCTTTGCACCTCTGCCAGTTCCCTCTGGAAAGCTTTCTCCATAATTCTCACCAGTCTTCTCCCCCCCCACCTCTCCATCTTTTCCCTCTCTCTGTCTCTTTCTCTCCCTCTCCTCCCTCTCTCTGTCTCTTTCTTCCCCTCCCTCTCTCTCCCCCTACCTCTCTTTCTCCCTCTCTCATTATGATCTTTCAGGTCATAATGCCACAGTCTCATAGGCTGTCTCGGATACCTGTTATTTGTTTACTTGTTTCTATTTCGTCCATAGCTTTCTACATTGTCATACCAATCTCATTTCCAGATTTGTTTGGCAATTGCTTTCTTGCCCCATTAAACGGTGAGCACCAAAAGAGTTGAGTTGTGCCCGCACTTTTTCTTCGTTGTATTCCTAGCCACCTCCCGCAGCATTAGACATATAGTAGGCACTCAGTAAATATTGGTTGAAAATGAATGAACGAATGGGTTTGTTTAGTGAATGCACATGGAATGAATTGTCCTGAGCACTAAAATAGGCCATCAGCTCATTCATCTGCTGGTTCATTCACAAAATGTGTACAGAGTGCCTACTTCGTGCCAGGCTCTGTGCCTGTGGTTTGAGCTATGGGGTCTGTGCCCTCCACATCATCCAGGCAGGCGGTGGAGATGGAAGCGTGATGTGAAAACCTTGGAAGGATCTAGAAAATCCAGGAGGGGTGATTGTAGAGCTCTTGCTCTTGTCTCTAGTGGGTGTCAGCGGGCGGGCAGGGATGGCCTCTAGACTGATGCTTGCTATTCCTCTGCAGAAAAAGCCTACTTCTGTCAAGACCGTTTCTTCTGGCGTGTGAGTTCCCGCGAAGAGGTGAACCAGGTGGATCAAGTGGGCTACGTGACCTTTGACATCCTGCAGTGCCCTGAGGAGTAGGGCTTCCTTCTTGCTTCAGCGGCACCGCATGGGTCTCTACCAGGACCATTCTCATGGGGAGGAATGAGCCAGTTTGCTGGATACAAACTGGTGATGTGTTCTGGAGGCCGGAAGGAGGAGAGGTGGGCTGGGCCTTCTCTTCACCCCTTCCTTTTTTGTTGGTCTGTTTCTAATAAATTTAGATGGTGTAACCTTTAGGAGTAGTTTGTGTTCAAGTGTACATGTTCATAGGTGTGTGTGTATTCCATTGATAGAGTGCTACTATGGGCCAGGCTCTGCTTGAGGCTCTTCATAAACATTGACATACACAGTCCTTCCTATTGGTGTCATTATTTCTTATTGGGAAGGTGTCATGTGATTATTTCTCTTGCCCAGCTGAGGAAATGACTAAGCTATTCATTTCATCAGACATTCATTGAGCCCCTCTGTAGAGACAGACTCTAGGTTAGACACTGGGAGGAGAGAAATGAACTGGATTTCAGATCTGCCTTCATGAACCTGGAATCTCATAGTGGTTCTCAAATGCTAGAGCTTGTCACAGAGTTGCAAACACAGATCCGGGCTCCAGTTCTGAGAGTACAACTTAGTTAGACGGGATGATTCTGGGGCAGGTGGCAGTGGCTTTATGCTTGTAGAGTCCTTGATTCTTGTGTGTGTGTGTGTGCACGCGCGTGTTTGTGTTTGTGTACGTTGCTCCTGGTGTTTGAACTTAGGCCTTGGGTAATAACTCTGAGTTTTTGTGCTCAATGCTAGCACTCTACCACTTGAGTCACAGCTCCACTTCTGGCTTTTTGGTGGTTAATTGGAAATAAGAGTCTCATGGACTTTCAAATGGCAATCCTCAGATCTCAGCCTCTTTAGTATCTAGGATTACAGGTGTGAGCCACAAGCACCCAGCTGAGAGTCCTTGATTCTTCAATAGTGGGTTTTGTTGTATGTATGTGTATGTGTGTATATGGGGGGAAAGTGAGGGAGAGAGAGGGAGAGGGAGAGCGACACACACAGAAAGATACAAAGAGGGAGACTGAGAGAGAGAGAGGCAGAGAGATTGAGCAGTGCATTGTATTTGAGGTTGGAGATTGCTCCTAAGCAAGATGATCTTTCACCAGGGACTCACATGGTAGGGGTGAGCAAGTGGGTCTTTGGGTTCAGGGGAGCCAGCCTTCTAGAGGAGGAGCCATCCAAATCTTCAACCTGAGAACGTCCCACTCTAACCCTCACGGGCCTGTGGCACGGACATGGATAAGCATGGATAAGCTGCCAACTGTAGCATCTTTCTCATATGCTGATAAACTGACCAAGCCCTCAGTGCCTTGGAGTCAGGCAGTGGGTAAGTAAAGTATGGCTAAGGTGCCAGGTAGCTCAGTGGCTCACGCCTGTAATCCTAGCTACTCAGGAAGCTGAGATCTGAGGATCGCAGTTCAAAGCCAACCCAGGCAGAAAGGTCCATGAGACTTTTATCTCCAACTAACCACTAAAAAAGCTAGAAATGGAGCTGTAGCTCAAGTGATAGAGAGCTAGCCTTGAGCAAAAGAGCTGAGGGCCAGCACCTAGACCCTGAGTTCAAGCCCCAGGATTGACACAAAAAATACGGCTGAGGTAAGGAAGATAAAAGAGGGCTTTCCACAGGATGGCAGTATCAGTTCTGGTTTATCACCTGTAGAGCCAGGCTACATGTGCTTTGTGTGGGCTCAAACAATTCTGTGAGACAGGCACTACTGTGCCCTCAGAGAGACTTTGTTGTTGTTGGTTTTTTTTTTTGTTTTTTTTTTCGGTTATGAGCTTGAACTCTGGGCCTGGATCCTATCCTGAGCTCTTCAGCTCAAGGTGAGCACTCTACCACTTAAGCCACAGCGTCACTTTCGGTTTTCTGGTGGTTAATTGGAGATAAGAGCCTCATAGACTTTCCTGTCTGGACTGGCTTTGAACGGAGATCCTCAGAGCTCAGCCTCCTGAGTAGCTAGGATTACAAGCACGGGTTCTGGCAGAGGGACGTTTTTGTGATGAGGTTCTTCCTAGGTAGCCCAGGCTGGTCTCAAACTTTCAGTTCTCCTGCCTCAGCCTCTCTCCTGCTAGGATTATATTTGTACATTGTCCTGCTTGGCTCATAGGTACTGTTGTTTATTTCTTTATTATTTTTTAATGGAAGTATTGAGGGTTTGAAGGAAAGCCCTTGAGCTTGATAGGAAAGTATCGTGGTAGAGGAGCCATGTACTTGGCCCCTTTTTAGCTTTTAGACCATTTGGTTTTTATAGGGTTTCCTCTGGGGCCAGCTTGAACCATGTTTCACCTACTTCCAGTGGCTGGAGCTATAGGCACCACAGACATAGCTTATTAAATATTTTTTTCTGGGACTGGAAATGTGGTTTAGCATGCATGAAGCCTTGGGTTCGGTTTCTCAGTACCACACACAAAAAAGGCTGGAAATGGCGCTCTGGCTCAAGTGGTGAGTGCTAGCCTTTAGCAAAAGAAGCTCAGGGACAGCGACCAGGCCCTGAGTTCAAGACCCAGGACTGGCAACAATTTTTTTTCTTTTTTTTTTTTGGGTCCGGTCGTGGGGCCTGAACTCTGGGCCTGGGCGCTGTCCCTCAGCTCTTCAGCTCAAGGCTAGCGCTCTACCACTTGAGCCACAGCGCCACTTCCGGCTTTTTTCTTTTTGCTTATGTGGTGCTGAGGAATCAAACCCAGGGCCTCAGGCATGCAAGGCAAGTGCTCTACCACTGAGCCACCTTCCTAGCCCAATTTTTTTTTTCTTAATTGGGCACCAGTGGCTCATGCCTGTAATCCTAGCTACTCAGGAGGCTCAGATCTCAGGATCAGGGTTCAAAACCAGCCCCGAAAGGAAACTGTGAGACTCTTCTCTCCAATAAACCACTCAAAAAAGCTGGGAGTGTGGCTGTGGTCCAAGTGGTAGAGTGCTCTCCTTGAGTAAAAGAAGCTCAGGGACAGCATCCAGGCCCAAAGTTCAAGGACCAGCAAAAAACCCTTTTATTTTCTTTGGGCCAGTACTCGGGCTTGAACTAGGGGCTTCACACTGTCCCTTGGCTTCCCCACTCAAGGCTGGCATTCTACCACTTGAGCTTCACCTCCACTTCTAGCATTTTACTGGCAATATGAGTTTCATAGGTTTATCTGTCTGGACTGGCTTCCAACCACGACCCTCAGATCTCAGATCTCAGTCTTCCGTGTAGGGAGAATTACAGGCATGAGCTACTGGTGCCTGGCTCCTCAGCTCATTTGTAGAGAGGGGAGCTCACTAATTTTTTGTGCCACAGCTGCTTAGCCTCTGTGATCCTCTTGATCTCTGCTTCTGGAGTAGCTGGGATTACAGGTGTGAGTCACCATGTCTGGTGTACTATTGCAAGCATGCCAACCTGCTGTGTGTCAGATGGCAGCTCACAGCCAGTGAGTGGTGATTGGGGGCCCTGATGTGATTCTTGGAGAAGAAAAATAAAAGCAGGAAGGTTTGGGGAATGGGGGGTGGCTCACAACTTGAGTGTGTGTGGGCAGCAGGCAGGTAAGAGGGGAGCAGAGGGAATTCTGGGATGGTCAAGATAGGAGGCAGGGCAAAGCCAGACTGAGGAAGGCAGAATTGATTCCATCGGGCAGCAGATGGAGGGGTGGGCAAGTGGACTCATGGACTTGACTGGATCTGACTCGTCTTTTGGACACAGAGCTCAGGCAGGAGTTGAAGTGAGAGAGGAGAGCCTCTTTCTCCTAGTTTGTCCTTCACTGTTGGCATATAAAAGCATTCTTTTTTTTTTTTCTTGCCGTTCCCCAGGCTTGAACTCAGGGCCTGGGTACTATCCCTGAGCTTCTTCTGCCCAAGGCCAGCACTCTACCACTTGAGCCACAGCACCACTTCCAGCTTTCTCTGTGTATGTGGTACTAAGGAATCGAACCCAGGGCTTCATGCATGCTTGGCAAGCACTCTACCACTAAACCACAATCCCAGCCCTACAAGCATTCTTTAATACATTTTGTTTAAAATCCCTCTCTACCATTTCTTCCTAGATTCGGTTCTACTCCCCGTCCCCACCCCACCCCCATTCAGAAACTTCTCTTTGTGGTCTCTGCTCTCAGCCTCCACTTCCTCAGTTCCCATTCTCTCCCCAACCACCACTCTGTCCCACCCACCATGCCTGAATCAGCGTCTTCAAAGCCACTGTGGCCTCTGTATATCCCCCATGAGCACGTGGGACACAGTCCACCCTGCCCTCTGGAAATTCCTTCCTTACTTGGCCTCTGGAACATTCCCTCCTCCTGGTTCTTCTCTTATTTCACTGGTTCCCCTTTCCCACCTCTAAATGGCAGTGCACTCTTATGCACAATTCTTGCATCCGTCTCTCCTCTGTGTCCACTTGGTCCTTGTGATCTTACCTAGCCCCGCTCCCCCAGCTTTGAGAAGCATCTCTATGCTAGAGAGTCCAAAATTGACACCCCAGCCCTAGCCTCTCCCCTAAGCTCCAGACCCTGCCTAGATGTTTCTTTTACATCGCTGCTTTGATATCTACTAGATATTTCTACCTAACAGGTCCAAAACCAACTCTCAGGCTCCTTTTTTTTTTTTTTTTTTGCACACGGGGCTTGAACTCAGGGCCTGGGCACTGTCCCTGAGCTCTTTTGCTCAAGGCTAGCACTCTACCATGTGGAAACACAGTTCCACTTCCAGTTTTTGGTGATTAATTGGAGATAAGAGTCTCATGGGGACTTTTCTGCATAGGCTGGCTTTGAACTATGATCCTCAGATCTCAGCCTCTGGAGTATCTAGGATTACAGGTATGAGCCACTGGTACTCAGCCTCTGGCTCCACTTTCCAAGTCTGCTTGTCATTATTTTCTCTCTGTCTCTGTCTCTGTCTCTCTTTCTCTGTGTACGCCGGTACTGGAGCTTGCACTCAAGGTCTCATGCTCTCAACTTGACTTTTTTTTGCTCTAGGCTGGTACTCTACCACTTGATCCAGGTTTTTGCTGGTTAATTAAAAATAAGTCTCTTGGATTTGTCTGCCCAGGATGGTTTCAAACCAGAATTCTCACATCTCAGCCTCCTCCGTAGTTAGGATTACAGGGTAAACAACTGGTCCCTGGCTCAGTTGTCACTAACCATCTGTGTGTGTGTGTGTGTGTGTGTGTGTGTGTGTGTGTGTACACCCATCCTGGGGCTTGAACTCAGGGCCTGGGTGCTGTCCCTGGGCTCTTTTGCTCCAAGCTCACTCTACCACTTGAGCCACAGCTCTACTCCCAGCTTTTGTGGTGGTTAATTGGAGATAAGAATCTCACAGACGTTCCTGCTTGGGCTGGCTTCAAATAGGGATCCTCAGATCTCAACCTCTTGAGCTAGCTAGGATTATAGGCATGAGCTTCCAGGGCCCAGCTTTGGATTCTTTTGTTTAATGTTATACTTGAGCCTTCCATCCATATTGTCTGTAAACAATGGTGTATTCTTAGTGCTAGGTGATATTTTGTGTGAAACATACCACAAATGATCTCATTAACATTGGTAGACATTTGGGTAGATTTGTTTAAGGCTCATTGTGAATAATGCCACTATGAAGATACTCTTAAATACAATACACAAACACACAGGCTTTCAGAGCACCCAAACAGCCACTTCTGAGTAGGTACCTAGGAGTGAAATTGTATTATGCTCACCTTTGGTCCTCAGCTCCACCCACACCTGGGCCCCCTCCCATTCCTGGAGTTCCTGCCATACCCCTGGCCCCTCCCTCTCTCTGCCCAGACCCACCTGAACTCCCATCTACCTCACTTTCTATCCTTCAGACCCTCCTGCCCTCTGGATGGGGACAGAGGCCATGTGCTCCCTCTTGGGGGAAATATGGCTCCTCTAATAAACCTTATAATTTTTCTCCTGTGCGTGCCTGCCTCTGCGTGGACCCTGGGATGGCTATGTGGGCTCCTCCTTCAGAGTATATGTCTCCAGCAACACCAACACGACTGAACTGTTTCCTAGTGTGATTTTGCCTCCCCAACACTCTCCTACAGTTAGAGTTTCCAGAGGCCCTCTTGGATTCCACTCACATGCCATGTAGGCTCTGCTGCCTTCACTTCCAGACCTTCTCTGGAATCAGGTGGCTGCTACCTCTCTAGGCAGGCCACTGTCTCCTGGGGGCCTTCAGGGGGCTCCTCACTAGACTTCAACTGTCCACTCCTGCTCTTTAATCCCATGTCTACTTAGCTGCCAGAGGGACCAGTCTTGCTAAAATAGAAATTGAAATGCTGGACACTGGTGGCTCACACCTGCAATCCTAGCTACTCAAGAGGCTGAGCTTTGAGGATCCCAGTTCAAAGCCTGCCCGGGAAAGGATACCATATTCTTAGCTCCAATGAACTACCCAAAGGCTGGAAGTGGCACTGTGGCTTAAGTGGTATAGTGCTAGCCTTGAGCAAAAAAGCACAGGGTCAGTGTTCAGGGTCTGAGTTCAAGCCCTAGAACGAGTACATGCACATACATATATTCTCACTGTCTCTTGTGTCTCACGCATATTCACACACAAACACACATACAGATACACACACACACAAATTACATCATGTCATTACCCAGACTGAAAATACCAGTGGTATCCCTTTCCAATTAAGAACCCAAGCTCCTCCCCTAAGACTTAAAAAAAGAAAAGAAAAAATCTGATCTGCCTCCCTCCCCTCCCTCAGCTACTATCAGTCTCTTCTCCACTCTGTTCCAGACACAATGGCCATCTTGCTGCTCTTGATCGGTGCAGGCTTGTGCTCACCCCACAAGGCCTCTGCATTTGCTACTTCACCCCCAGGCTTTTGCACAGCTGGCTCCTCTCCTGTGAGGTCTCAGCTGAAATATCTTCGGAGAGCCTTTCAGGGGCCACCATGAAAGCAGCTCCCCCTCCCCCACCCCAGCGCCAAACTCCACGACCCTGTTTTTTCCTTAACAGATATATGATGGTGTGTTTGCTCACTCACACTTCCTTCCTTCTCTCCTCATTAGAACACAGGCCACAAGAGGACAAGAAGCCAGTTCCTCTCACTCACTGTGTCCTCAGTGGCCCAGCCTGGCACCATTGCCTGAAACACTGGAGGCCATCAACCTGCTGAATGAATGGGTGAGTCGACGGGACAGGTGTCTGGGACACCAGCAGAGGCTGCCCCGGGCCGCGGGAGCCACACACCGGGCCTCCCCGGGAGGAATGACTCCAGGTGGGTGGGCTCCCCAGGTGGGTCCGAGAGCCCAGGGCCTCGGAGAGCCGTGGCCCGATTCTGGGAGGCCCCGCGCAGCGGGCACTAGGACCCTGCGCGGCGCGGGGCGGGCGCGGGGCGGGGGGCGGGGGGCGGCGGGCGGGCGGGAGCCGCTCTGTCTCGCTCGGGGAGCCCGGCTGCGGCCACTTGTGCGATCCAGGCCGCGCCGCCGGCAGGCCCCGCTCCGCGCCATGAGCCGCAGGTTCACGGTCACCTCGCTGCCCGCTGCGGCGCCCGCCCGCACCCCTGATCCCGAGTCGCGCAGACATTCAGTCGCGGACCCCCGCCACCTCCCGGGGGAAGACGTCAAAGGTAGAGGCCGCAGGGGCGGGGCCACCGCAGGGGGCGGGGTCGCGGTGGGCGGGGTCGCGGCGTGGGCGGGGCGGGCCTGATGCCGGGAGCGGAGGGGCTGAAATGGGGAGTGGGGGGGTCCCCCCAGAGAAGAGAGAGCAGTGGGGACCCACCGAGGGACTAGGGGCGCCCGAGCGGAAAGTATGAGGGGGCGTGGCCAGAGCCGATGTGGGCGGGGCCACGCTGCGGAGCGGGGCCGCCGAGCGTTGGGGCTCAGGGGGCGGGGTGGGGGCGAAGGAGGGGACGATCCCGCCGCGGAGGGGTTGGGGTCTCGGCGGGGAATAGGCCGAGGTGACCGTGAAGAGGCGGGGTACCTCCAGTAGGAGACGTAAGAGGGAGGCAGACGAGATCAGGGGAAAGGGGGACTGTGTGCTTGAGGGGTGTGTCCAGACCCGAGGGGAGGAGGCGGGGCTCGGTCGATGTGGAGACCCCCGGAAAGCGCGACCCGCGGGAAGGGGTTGGGCTAGGGAAGATGGGAACCGGGCCGGGGGGGACAGGAATTAAGGCCACCGAGGCAGGTGCCAGGTGGGCGGGCCCTCGGTGTCTGGTGGATCCTTCGCTCTTCCACCTGGGGGAAAGGGTAGACAGGGAAGTTAGTTTGAATCCCGAGCAGCTAGATCTCGGGTAACCCCTACGTCCTGATCTTGGGGAACTCGGCTCTCTCTGTCCTGTAGCTACCCCGAGGGGTAGGGAGAGGCCAGGGCAGGCGGGGTGGGGGCGTCTTCCTCACCAGCCCAAAGCCGTGGTAATGGAAGTTACACGCGGGGTTCAGGGGTCCGGGATCCTCTCACCCCGGCGGCGGAGAGCATCTCTCCCGCAGGGGGCACTTACGAGGCGTCCTCTTCCTAGCTCTGCGCCCCTAGACTGGAAGGAACGAGGCCAATCGGCTTGGAGTGACCTGGCGCGGGGAGGGGGTTGTGGGGAATGTGCCTCCAGGGCCCGCCAGGGGTCGCTGCCGAGCCGCGGGTGAGCTCGTCCTGCCCGGAGCAAGCCCATGGGCCCACACCCCCAGGGGTCCTCAGGGGTTTCCTGGCCAACCTCTTCACCGCATAGATGGACAAGTCCGGGCCCGGACTTCCGCAGGGCCCCAGCCCTACGAACTGAGCGCTTCCTGGATGCGGACACTGGGATTTTTTTGGCCTGTCTGTCCTGGAATTTGTCTTGTTCCTTTTCGCATTTTTCATAAATGGCCTATCAGCCTTCCAGAATTAAAAAAAAAAAAAAAAGTCAGCAATCTGGAGGCATTCTCCACGCCTCCTCTTCTCTCACCAAATGTAATTGGTCCTCATGACTTGGCCACTGACCTCCCAAACTGATCCAGGATCTGTCTGCATTTGTCTCCTGTCACTGTCCTCCTGGTCCAAGCCTTCCATATCTCACAGGGCTCTGATTACAGCCTCCTCGCTGCTGTCTCTACCTCCAGGCCTGCTCTAATCATCCCACACACAGGGTGCCCTGCACTGTGAAGGCCTTCAGTCTGTCATTCAAATTCTTTCTTTTTCTGTTCCTGATTTATATATCTATCTCTGTCCACTTACCACCTCCATAAGCCAGGAAAACTCCTACTCCTCCTATGAGTTATAGCTCATTTCATCCCCTCCACAAGTCCTTCCTACCGTCCCTCCCTCCCAGGTAGTGCTGGCCATTCCTTTCCAGCCCACTCACTGGAGCACACATTCCAATGGATGGCGGTTATTTACCCCTCTGTCTCTTCATTAGAACATCTCAAGGTCAGGCACCCTATCCTTATATCTTTGTGTTCTGAGATCCAGACCCAGAGCTTGTCTTTTAGTAGACACTCAGGGCTCTACAGACAAAGTGGCTCTGCATCCCAGTCCCTCACCTGGAAACAAGATGGCCATGTACTGTGTCCCAAGGTGATTGTTCAGTCTTTCCACTCATACTGTCGTTTCTGCACAGTTGAAGTAAAACATAGTGCCAGGTTTTGTGCAAATGTGTGTGCAAGATATGTGTGCAATACTATGTGCTTGTGGCTGTGTGTGTGTGTGCACACACATGCACCTCAGTGGCTCAGTGCTTATGTGTGTCACTGTATTGCTAGTGTGTCGATGGGCTTGCTGGTGGGTGTATTTCTGTGTCTGTCTGTGGGATGGGCACCTCCGCATAAGCTTGCACTTGAAGTTCCATCTTGGGAATGGTTTGAGTGACATTTAACCTCTCAAGCCTGAGATGGCCTCAGGTATCTCCTCCTTAAAGGTCACCCTGTGGGGAATTAGACAAGGGCACCCAGGGGAATGCAGCATCTGGTGGAGCCTTTTTCACAGCTGTTCTTGTGTCAGCCTTCTGGTCCCAGAGAGATGTTCTCCCACCTCTTGTCCCAGGCCCAAAGGGAGGGGTGAGAGTGACGGGGGGGGGGAGACTGCAGGGCACAGGTATGTGAGCATTGGCCTTTACTCTAGGCCCAGGGACTAGAGCTTGCCCCTTGGGATGCTCTCTGCTGCCAAAATAGCAGCTCTCAGGGGCAGTGTGACTCACAGAGGGTGGGAGAGGCCACTTAGAGGCTGAGCCCTGGTCTGACCCACCATTAACCCCGGGCTGCAGTCCACCTCGTGTCTCAGCTGCTCACCTGTTCCACAGGAAGACTGATGGTGACCTGGTTGAATACAGGTGGGCCTGGGACCAACTGTTACAATGCTGAAATATCCCCCCTCCATTAATTTAGGTCCCACGCTGTGCCTAAGTTTCTCAGGAGTTAGGAAACTGGAAAGAGCCATAGGACAGACAGGACTCATGTTGAGGGGGAGGGAGTGTATTTTAGGCTAGGGGGATGGAGCAAGACCAAAGACAGCCATGTTCTCGCTCAGATCCTATGGTGGTGTTGCCTTGGGCACTTTGCTTCTCTCCCCAGGCCTCAGTGTAAATTGACAAGAATGGCCCTTCCAGCTATAGAAAACTAGGAGTTTCCAGGTGTGGGTGGCTCATGCTTATAATCCTAGCTACTCAGGAGGCTGAGATCTGAGGATCAAGGTTCAAAGCCAGCCTAAGCAGGAAAGTTTGTGAGTCTCCAATTAACCACCAGAAAATCCAGAAGTGGAGCTGTGCCTTAGGTGGTAGAGTGCTTGCCTTGAGAAAAAGAACTTAGGGACATTGTCCAGGCCCCAATGCCAGCGTGCGTGTACACACACACACACACACACACACACACACACACACACACACAAATGCTAAGTGTTTCTGATCACCTAGAAGGGTCAAGCTGTCTGCATCCCCCATAACCATGTGGAAGCCTCACATCTCAATCTCTCAATCTGTAAATTGGGAAGGATGCTGCTATCATTTACTCTCCCCCCTCCCTTCCTCCTCCTCTCTCCCCCTCCCTCTTCGTCTCTCATACACAATCTGGAGATCTCTGTCCAAGAAGTTTTCTGGTTGTTGTAGCCTCAGTTTCATAGGACTCAGCACCTCACTGCCCAGTACCTCAGCCCAAGGTGAGCCGGGATTCTCCATGGCAACAAACTGGTTATGAACGGGCTGCAGTTGCCATGGTGACAAGTCTCTTTCTCTCTCTTTCTCTCATCCCCCTCCTCTCTACTTCTCTCTTCTCAATGAACCAGAGTGATCTGCAGGCCTTAGCTCTCCAGGTGGGATGGGGGTGGGGCTGGGGTCAGTGAGAGGGGGTCTGGATTGGGAAAAGGGGAGAGATAGGCTGAGTCTGCAGGGGAATAGGGGGGCTGTTGGGGTTCTGTTGCTATGGTGACAGGGCTGCAGCCTGTTAATTAAGCCCCCGGTTGCCAGGGAGACGGTGGTGGTTGACGTGCTTGCAGTGAGCCCTGTGTGTGTGTGTGGAGGGGGTGCTATGCACCGGACTCATCAATTCACTGCTAGGATTTGGAGTCTGGAGGATGGGGCATGCAGATGGGGGGAAGTTGGAAGGAAGAGAGAGCTCAGGGCCTTTGCTCCAGACCACCACAGCTAAGGGTAGGTGGGCAGGTTGTGGGGTAGTGCCATGGAGATATGGGTGGGTAGGGATTGAACCTGAGAGAGAACATACACTTCCTGCTGGGGAAAAAAAGACCAAGTCAGCTGACTGCAGTTTTCTCCGGATGCCCACCCCCCCTGCTTCTGATTCAGTGGATGGAGCCTTGGGCTAGAGGTTGGGGAGCTGAATTCTAGTCCCCAGTGTCACAAGTTTACTCCATGAAGAAAATTCCTTCTGTTCTATTTCCATTCCCAGACTCCAGTGTCACTATAAGTGGTTAGTGGGGGAAAATATGTATAAAGTCTCTGATCAAGGGAGAACAGCTTCTCTGAGCTTTTTTTTTCCTGTCTGAGAAGCATAAGGTGGGAGGGGTATAAATTGTAGAGATTCAGAGTTCAAAAATAGGACCCTGCCCAGCTCTGCATTTTTTGTGTTGCTTTAATGAGAGCATTCTGTTAGCATTACATCTTCTGAGGGCTCTGGAACCCAGAGCTTTGGGTGGAGAAAGTACTGAGTGGGCAGCCTTGTGCCTGGGTCTTAGAGCTGAGGGCCATTTCTTACTGACCAAAGCCACACTAGCAATAGAGGTGTTCACCACAGAAAGTTGGTATCATCCCAGAATAAGGCTCAGTCTCCTTGAGAGGTGAGGGGTTTAAGAATTGAAGATTGGGGTCTTCCTCTGGGACTGTATCATACTTGGTCTGGAGCCCAAAGGAAGAACTTTGTGACTCTAGTCTAAGACTCATTGTCAGAAAGCATAGGATTATGAATCCTTATCCCTTTCAGTTTACAAATGAGGATACTGAGGCCCAGAGGTCCAGGGGCACACAGACTTTGGAGGGGATCTCAGGATAAAACCACAATCCATGAATCCCAGATCAAAACTCAAAAATCAAGAGATCAAAACTCCAGTGAGGGAGGATGGATAGAGCTTCAAGAGAAATCACCCCAACCTCCTAGAGTGCTAGATTTTCCTGATGTTGGGTCACTCCCCGAGTGGCCTGGAGTTGCACTAGCTCTGGGACGCAAATGGAGGAAAATACTTCCCAGAGGAACATCCCAGACCTGGGATTGCTGTGGAACTTTGGCAACTTGTCTTTTTCCACAGTATTTCTCACACAAGCATACTTGACATGTGTTCCTGTGTTACGCATCTCTGCAGAGTAATGGAAGACCACACTGTTGCTGCTGCTGCTGCTGCTGCTCCTGGGGGTGGAGTGTTGAGAAATTCTTGAAAAATGGTCTTTCTACCGCTATCCTTTCCTCACCTATCACCAATCCCAAACCATCTGTGTGTGTATGTGTGTGTGTGTGTGTGTTTCTCTTTGGGAGAGTCTAAAGGGTTGGCAGGGTGTCCACAAAGCTGCATGGTAGTGATACCTCATGGCTGAGACCCTCGGAGACACCTGCAAAAGCCTTCATGGCTGACCCAACCTGAGACCAAATTTGTGTGAAGAAAAAAGAAAAAGAAAATTATGGGTACTGTCCATGGTTCTGAAACAGCCTGCCTTCTAAAGGTTTTAGTGGCTGTGAACAACTCCTGGGTACCATCGAAGGTCTTCAGTCGTGAGGCAAAAGGCCCCTCTAACCCTGAAGATCTGAAGCCTGAGTATCAAAGGGGCAAAGTTCATTTTAGACTCAATCCCTGATGTTTTCTTTTTAGGAGCTGGGGAATTAGAGGCTGCTGAGCAGCTTAACTGTGACCCTGCTTCCCTCTCTCCCCATCTCCCATCCCCTCCTCTTCTTTTCTTCTCTCTCCCTTCTTCCCTCCCTTTCCTATTTTGAGACAAGTTTTGCTATATAGTCCCAGGCTGGCCTCAAACTCGGGATCCTTCTGCTCCAGCTTCTTAAATGCTGAGATTACAGGGGTACATTACTATACTCAGCTCCTTCCTTTTAATCAAGGGCAAGACTAATTTACAAGGGGGTCCTGTTAGAAGAAAGCCCTAAATTAGAGTAAAAAGAGTGAGGTTCTAGGCTGAATTCCATCATTCACTAGCGTTATGCCCATAGGCAAACGTCTTCCCTCTTTGGTTCTTCGTGTTTTGCACATAGAGAAGGTAAGCTGAGCATGGTGCAGGATGACCCATCCTCACCCAATCCTGTAGCCCTGGGAATCGAGAGGACCAGCATTGGCAATGGGGCTGTGAAGACATTTTCCCTTCATTTACTCCTGCCCTCGTGTGTTTAGCTTCCAGAGACGCCAAGGGCCCAAACTTCAGATGTCCCTTTCCTGAGAAGTCTCCACCATTGGCTCCAGCCCGGATTCTAGGGTGCCAATGCATCTGAGGATAATCAAAACCCTCTCTGTGTGTGGAGGGGAGAGGGACTGGTTTTAGCCGAGGAGGGGGGAACATGGACAGCATGTCAACTCTGGAAGCCTCAGAAAGCAATCCTGGATTAGGGGATTAGACAACTCCCGCCCCAGGAGAAAATCTGGTCCCCAACAGTCAAGCAGCCCAGTTTCCCCTCCCCCACCCGGTTCCTGGCCAGCCCGGGCCCCAGCCCGTCCTCCCCAGAGGCTGCACCATCCTGGGTGGAAAATAAATACTCCCCCAAACCCCGGTGTTGCCTCCTCTCCCACCCTAGGCCCATTCTCCCCTGTCTGAAAGTCCCCGTGTGCATTCCAGAGACTTGCCTTGGGGGTGAGGTGCTGACACGCCTGTCCGTTCTAAGCAGCGGGAGAGAGTTCTCTGTAACTCGCCCATTTACAACCAGGAGGGGCCAGACAGACAGCCCAGTGACCGACCCCCCCCCCCCGGGGCGCAGCCCAGCGCGCTTCGCCTCTAAGGCCTTGGGCTCTGCATCTCTCCCGCTCCAGCCTCCGGCTTCTCTTCCCCGCAGGCCTCTCCAGCTCGGCAGACCGACTCCCCGAGGGCCCCAGATTCCACGGCAGCGCCCTTCACCGCGCCAGTCCCCCTTATCTTCCCTCGGGGGAGGGTGACCCCAGACCCCCCAGTCAGGCAGCCGCTGCGGGGCCGCCTCCCCGCGGCCGCGACCTAGTTCCCTGCCGTTATTTTTAGGGCGCGGGATGGCACCTGCCCACGTGCCGGGCCCCGCCTGCGCCGGAGAGAGAGAGAGAGTGGGGGGGGGGGAGCTGCGTCTGCTGGGGGAGGTGAGGGCTGCGCTCCCCCCCCCCCCCCCCCCCCCCCCCCCCCCCCCCCCCCGCCCCCCCCCCCCCCCCCAGCCCGCCAGTGGCTCACGCCTCCTGCATACGGGATGAGGTGAGCCGCGCCGCGGCTGCGAGGGGGCGCGCGCGGGTGTGAGCGTGTGTCCGTGCGAGAGTGTGTGCGCCGGGCGGGCGGGCACTGCAGCTTCTTCCTCCGTGGAGCGGAGAGCGAGCGAGCGAGCGAGAGCTAGAGCGGGCGGGCGGGCGGCGGGCGGGCGGCGGGAGCGGCCAAGGCGGGCAGAGGGGTGCGGGCAAAGCCGCGCGCAGCATCCCCGGCCCGGAGCCGCGCCGCCACCATGCTAAACAACCTGACGGACTGCGAGGACGGCGACGGGGGAGCCAACCCCGGTAAGCGGTGGTCCGGAGGCGCCGGGGAGGGGAGGGGGCGGCTCCGGGTGGGAGGCGGAGCGGGGGCCGCCGCCTGCAGAAAAGCCCCGGGGCGGCGGACGCGCGGCGGCCCCAGCCTCGCTCCATTGGAATGCGCCAGGCGCTGTCCGAGGTGCTGGAACGCGCCGCGCCCGGGGGGCAGAACGGGGCCGGAGGGGTGGTCGTGATTAGCGGCCTGGGGGGCGGGGGGGGCCAGACTTGGGTTAACTGAGCCGAGGAAGCGGCAGGAAGGGGATGGGAAATCTAGAGTGGGCTGACATGCAGCTCGACGGGTTGGGGGTGGGGGGGTGGGGATGGCTCCTTTCCCCGATGAGGGACCCGGGCGTCCTGGCGCAGAGCGGGGACCGGCGGCGCCTGGGGGCGCAGTCTGCTGCAGTCCCTCGCTCTGAGCCTTCCAGATGGAAGGCGGGGGAAAGGTGGCCGTGATGCTTGGGAGCATGTGACAGCCCCCCGTCTGGGCCGAGGTGTCCCCTCAGGGGACACTTGGTGCAATCCAGACCCCTCCCCCGAGGCTTCCCGAGTTCCCACCTCAGTCTGAAGCTACCTCCTCTAGATTTCCAGCTCTACTTTGCGCAATCTCCTCTCCTGGCCGTTTCCCCGTGGGTTCCTATGCAGGACGAGAAGCTCCATCACCCTCCTTTCTTCCCTCTCGCCCCTTCTCTTGGTATCCCGGGGCCAGCGGTGTGGTTTCCAGGGCGGGGTAGGGAAGAGTCTTTCTAGATAGCTATCTTAGCTTTCGTGATGGGAGGCCGCAGACACGGGGTCCCAGCCACCGAATCCCCGCTCCGCAGCACCGACACTGCGGACACTGCTGCGGTGGGTGCGGAGATTTGTCAGAAGCTAAGGGGCGCCCAGCGAGTGCTTTTGCTGTTCCTGATCGCCCCCTTCCTCCCCCGCGGCCTCCCGGTTCCGAGGTCTTGGGGCCAGCCAGCCCCTCGGGTTCCCAAGCGCCCCCCCCCGCCGCCCCCCAGCGGCCTCAGCCATCCATCACGGCTGTCAGCCGCCCCCAGCCCCCACCCTCCGGTGGCGCGGCGTCCCTTGCGCAGTAGCGCGCCTCCCGCGCCTGCTGTCTGCGCTCAGCGCCTTCAAACGCTCCCTTGGGCATTGCTTGACCCTCTGGGCCGAGTCCCGCAGACCTCTGGGTGCGGGAGATGGCTGAAGGGGTCCCCCAAGGCCCCCCCAAAACAAACGTAATCTTCCAGACATTGGCAGATTTGACTCTGGGATCCTCCATTCTGGATCCCAAGTCAGGGCTAAATGGGGGCTTGAAAAGGTTAGGACATCAGAGGTCCCAAATCCTTTGCCGGAGAGCCCTCCCCCTCCCCGTTTATCCCCGGGGCTGGGTCCTGTACAGGAGCCAGCACTGCCCTGCTGCCCAGCTCATCCATCTCTCCAGTGACCCTGAGGTCACCTCATCCGATCGCCGTCTCCACCCGCGGGCTTCAGCTGGAGGGGGAGGGGGTTTGCCAAAAAGCCTGTCTGCAGCAGCTCCAGAAGTCCCAAAGGCAGTGCCCAGGGAGCAAGGAGGTGTCGTTTCCTTCTGGAATCCCCTTCCATTTTGGGACAGGGGCTCCGCCTGGGAGGTAATCTCTCTGCTCCCCCACCCCCCCCATTTAGCCTGATCTCCTAGCACCTGCTTTCTCTACCAAAGCTTCAGTGGGCCTCTAGATTTCCCTGGGGTCTCTGGAGGCCTAGCAAAGAGGCATCTATGTGTGGGCAATAGGAGTCGAATGAGGAACTCTTTTCGGTTGTCCTCCCTCCCTATTAGTTTCTAAACACCGTAGCCAGAGCCCATCTGGAGACCTTTCTATAGATAGGGTCCAGGACTTGGAACTGGAGTGGACAGAATCTGCGTCAGGCATTCTGGGTCCCAGAGGGGAAAGGCCTCCTGGGATCCTAGAGGAAGTGGTAGGAGTTGCTGAAGACTTTCTGAGCTTGAAGAGAGAGACGAAAAGCCCCTGGAATCGGAATCTAGGTTCTTGGAGCTGGATGGGAGGACCCGGATGCTGACCTCCGGGAAGAGGTCTTCTCTGGGCCAAAGAACACCCTAAGGATCTTGTCCCAGGCGTCTACTTCTCCTTTTCCCTTGAGGTCTGAGCCCCCTCTGCCTCCCCAAGCCGGCCTAGGGATTCCCCCAGGTCCAGCCCTAGGCCCGGGGGAGGCCCCCTAACCCTCCGCCGCTCTCCAGTTTCCTCCCCGGGAGCCCTGGCCGCCACAGCTTAATTGAAAGCCGATTCGGGCTGAGAGCTCCCAGGGGGCGGGGCGGGGAGGGCTCAGCCTCCGTCTGGCCCGGCCTCCCTCCCCGTTGGGGCCACTCGGCTCTCCCCCACCACTCCGACTCTCTGTTTCCCCTTTGCCGTCCTGTTCCTTGGAGAACTCAGAAGCTCCCTCCCCACCCTGCCTTCCCCCCTTCCCCCCCTCCCCTCCTCAACTGGTGCGCCTGGCGTTGGGGGGGGGGGACGAAATCGGCCTTTGGCTGTGGTGACAAGGCCAGGAGCCTGGCGTCCCGCCCAGACAGCGGATGGAAAGGCGGGACGCGGGACGAGCTTACCGAGCCGCCCCCCTTCCCTGCCCTCTTCTCCTGGCGGGGATTTGGCCTGTCGTCTGGCTCTGCGCGGCCGCGCCCGCCGCGTTACATAAGCGGCTGCGGGCGCGTGGCCGGCTCCGCTCTCCGCGCAGCGCTTTTGGCCCGCGCGGTCACCATGGAGACCAGAGTCGGGCTGCCTAGTTCTGGGGTCTCGGGCCGGGACGCCCTTCTTCTCGCCACCTAGTCACCTCCTGCACCTAGCCCTCCTCCTCCCCCCCCCCTCCGAAAAACAGAAGGGTTTGGGTAAAGGTGTGGAAGGCAGAGGGAGGCACTGGGGAGGTGGGGAGGGCGGGGGGGGTCCCGACGGGAAACAGGGCAGCCCCTAAATCTTGACGTGGAGGATGGACGTGGGGTGAGGAGCACCAGTTGGTTGGGCACCGGAGACTTGTAACAGTGACATTAATAGCTATACTTGTAAGGGTGGGGACACCCAATGTGCATTATTCCAGTGAACCCACTAATCACTCACCCTGAGTTAGGCACAATTGGTACCCCATGGCAAAGAAGACTGGCCTTCAACAAAGCTGAGTCCAGAGCCTAGATTTCCGGGACTCCAGCCCTTTCCTTTGGCTATGGGACGTTTCCTTTCACCTCATGCCCTTGCACCTTCTCTAGTTCCTACATAGTGCATCAAGAACAGGCCAAATCTCGTCAGCAGTTTAAAAGGAGAGAGACGCTGGGCACCAGTAACACACAGTCATAATTCTAGCTACTCAGGAGGGTGAGATCTGAGAATCATGGTTCAAAGCCAAGCCAGGAAAATCCTTGAGACTCTTACATTCAGTTAACCAGCAAAAAGCCAGAGTGGAACCATGGTTCAAGCAATAAAATGCCAGCCTTGAATGAAAAGCTGAGCCAGCACTTAGACCTTGAATCCAAGCCACAGTACTGGCACAAAACAAAAACAAAGCAAAACAAAACAAAAAAAGCCAGACACCGGTGGCTCACACCTGTAATCCTAGCTACTCAGAAGACTGAGATCTGAGGATTGTAGTTCAAAGCTAGCATGTGCAAGAAAGTCCACAAGACTTTTACTTCCAGTAAACCACCAGAAAGCTACAAGTGAAGCTGTGCCTCAAGCAGTAGAGTGTACATTAGCCTCCAGCAAAAGCAGCTCAGGGACAGCACCTAGACCATGAATCAAGCCCCAGAACTGGGGGGGGGGGGAGAGAGACAGAGACAGAGACAGACAGACACAGACACAGAGACACAGAGAGAGGGGGGAGGGATGGGGGAGACAGAGACAGAGACACATAGAGAACCTACCTATCTACCTACCTACCTCAACACTCTGTTGTCTGGCTCCAGACAGCTGTTTTGAGACCCTGGAGTATGAAGGAAGACCTTAGAGAATCCACATCTATGCATCTATGATGTAGTAGACTCCAATGGGAAAGGAGGAGTCACATTCATAGGAAGTCACCCATGTAAGAAAAAAGAGCTGGTGGTGACCCCCTATATTAGGCACCCAGGCTGTCTGGATAGATGAGGTGGTGAAGGAGGCTGGGTGGCAGTGAGTTTCCCTGGCATCGATGCAGCTTTATGTCTAGTCATTTTTAGTCAGGGTGAGATCAGGCGGGTCATGCTGTGGACACGGGCCCTAGCTCGGTGACTGAGGCAGGTTTCCGGGAGGCAGGGAGAAGGATGCAGAGAATTTGAATAGGGAATGGGGGGGGGAGGACTGCCAAGAGATAAGAGATGCCAAGTCCCAAAAGGCCTCCATCTCACTTGGGATTGGTCAGTGAGGAATCTCCCCAGGGGCATTTTCAGAGGGTTGTCTACTGCTGGGATTCAGCCCTGGGGCTGAGGAAGGTTGATGGGGCTGAGGGGATGTGTCCAATGGACACCTTAGATCTTTCTGAAGGACTCTTCCTTTGCTGCAGAGACTCTCCTTGAGTGAGTGATCATCTGGATACGTGGCTTATCCCTCACCCTCACTTGTACACCCCAGCCTAGCTAGGCAGACCCTATCCATATACCCAGTGGCATCTGGACATATCCACCTGAGGACCTTACAGTGTCTAATCCTCAACTACATTTGGCATCTTCGTCACTCTGACTTTATTAAGGACCACCATCATCCACCCATTCACCCATGGTAGAAACCCCAGGCATTACCTTCTATTCTTCTTTTTCTTCCCAGACATGTGGCATAAAAAAATGTGCCAGTGATTCTTGAGTCTGCCCATTCAGCGCCCCGCATTACTGCAGTCAGGATCTTAACCGTCCTTGCCTGGGTTACTGAAACTTTCTGTATTGCTTTCTGTTTCTGTATCGCTCTAAAACGCATCTCGCTTCATGGTACCTCTGAAACGGTTCCATGATTGTCCATCCACACATGAGGTCTAGATTCTTTAATGTGGTCTGCTCATTCTTTAAGGACTCTGCACCTTACCTTCTCAGGCAGGTCTTTTGCCGATCCATTGGTCATTCTTTAGCTGCTTCCTCACTCCCCATACACACACAGCCCCCTTCCTCAGACTCAGCCAGATCCTACTTCATTCAGCATCTCGAACTCACCTCTGAGCCATTGAACATGCTCTTCTGCTGTTCTGTCTGCCTGGAGAACCCCCTCCCGTCACCTCCCAGTCTAGTTCTTACTCATCCTTTGGTTCACAGCTGACACGTCACTTCCTCTAGGAAGCCTTCTGTGACCTCCCATCCTGGACTGAGCACCCTCCTGAGTTCCCACAGTGCCTTATTCATCTTTCTGCTTGGACTTTATCACTCTGGATTGGAAATTCCTGGTTACTGCTTGGCTCCCTGGCCTGGGTCTGGTTTCCTAAGGGCAGAGACAGTCTTTTTCTGTGTTTTGTTCCCTCTCTATTCCTGTGTTGGCACATGGTAGAAATCTAGATGACTGACAAGGAGGGGGATAGAGGTACCAGAAGGGAGTCAGTCACATTTCCAAGAGGTGGAGTGAGTGTCTTTGGGGCTTCGGGCTGTATTGTCTTCTTGCCTTCCTCCCCAGGAGAGATCATGTCTGCCCCAAACACCAATTATGTTCAAGAAGAGACCTCTGAAGAGTCTGATGGTCCCCTGGTGACCTAGAACCCACAGGAGCAGGAAAACACTCACCTGTTCACTGAATACCCAGAACATACCAGGCAGGGTGTGGGCTCCATGTACATTCTACAAAGAAGGTGCCCCCCTTCTCCAGGATATGACCCAAGGAGGCCCGGGTTCCCGAAGCCACACTACTGTGTGTCTGGGTGGCTAGGGAGTAACAGTGAGTGCCAGGCCCCTGACTTGTGTGCTTTCTCAGGCGATGGCAACCCCAAGGAAAGCAGTCCCTTCATCAACAGCACCGACACAGAGAAGGGAAAGGAGTACGATGGGAAGAACATGGCCCTGTTTGAGGTGAGAAACTCAGGTGGCTGGACCAGAGCTCATCAGCTGCTCTCTCCCTCCCTGGGAAGAGTAGCCTCCTCTGCATCCTCCTCCCTCAGCTCCAGCCCTCCTTTACCCTCCTTCTCCCCCTCTGCTCAGATCACCCACATTTCCCTCCTCAATTCCACCCCTTTCCCCTCTTACCCCAACTTCAGTAGTTTGGCCTCCATCTTCCTACCATCCAGTTTACCCCCTCCACACTCACCCATATCCCAAAATCTGGTCCCCCCAGCTTCCTAACACAGATGCCTTTCCTCCTTAGGAGGAGATGGACACCAGCCCCATGGTGTCCTCCCTGCTCAGCGGCCTGGCCAACTACACCAACCTGCCCCAGGGAAGCAGGGAGCATGAAGAGGCAGAAAACAATGAGGGTGGAAAAAAGAAGCCGGTGCAGGTGGGGCCTTGGGGGAGAAGAAGTGGGGTGGGGAGGGAGGCTAGGGGAGGATTCTGTTGGAGGGATGGATGACAGGGCAGGGAGGAGGAGGAGGAGATGAAGAGGAGGAGGGAGGCCATGGATGGTGGAGGAAGAGGGGTGGGGATGGAGGCTGGAGGAGGCAAGAAGGGTATGTCACCAGAGGGAAGCAGAATGAAGGGATGGGGCGGGGGAGAATGGAGGGAGGGAGGTGGAGGAAGAGTAGGCCGGAGTGTTGGTGGGAATGAGTTGCGGTGGTAGGGACTGATGCAGGCCTTCTTGGCAGGCCCCGCGCATGGGCACGTTCATGGGCGTGTACCTCCCATGCCTGCAGAACATCTTTGGCGTCATTCTCTTCCTGCGGCTCACCTGGGTGGTGGGCATTGCAGGCATCATGGAGTCCTTCTGCATGGTCTTCATCTGCTGCTCCTGTGTGAGTGATGCCCCTCCCCTGCCCGGCCTGACAGCTGGGTCTTGGCAGAGGCCTGGGGGTGGGAGGTAGGGAGGGTGGAAGCATGAGACCTGAGCTTTTTATAGGAACCACGGCTTATGATGTTGGGGAGAAAATTAGGTCTGACTTGGTCTTCCTGCTCTGCACAAGCTTGTCCCTGATGGCTATAAACCAGGCTTCACCTAGATCTGTGTGTGTGTGTGTGTGTGTGTGTGTGTGTGTGTGTGTGTGTGTATGTGTATAATTACACAAGGAATGTAGACTCATTGATGAAATGATCAGTGCAAAGAAGAAAAGTCACCTGTCATTCAATAATAGTTAATGTTTTGGAAGGTTCCCCATTTACAGAAAAAAAAATGAGATTATGTCACCAATAGCGTTGTAACAGGATTCTTCTCATCCTCTCTGAGGATTTGTTTTGGGCCATGCTCTCTCAGGATAAACTCCTGAGTCAGCCAGTACTGTTGCAGGCCGGGCCTCCGTGTGAGGCAGACCCCACCACCTATCTCAAACGGGTTTGAGAAGGGAAGCCCTGTGACTTGCCTCGGGTCACAGAGGCTGGGGTGGGCGTGGCCGCGCTGACGTATGCAGAGTCCTCAGGTGTAAGTGGCTCTGCTCTTCCCATTCACACAGTGAATAAGAGGTTTGCTTGAGAAGGAGTTGGCACAAGTAGAACTTGGAAGCGGCCCAGGCAGAAGCTGGAGCAGGAGAAAACCTGTGGGTTTGGCTGGTGTTTCTGGGGTATCTGGCTTGGCCTTGGCCCAGACCACTGTGGCCCCCAGCAGCCACCACTCTGACACTCTTTCCTCACAGACGATGCTCACGGCCATCTCCATGAGTGCGATTGCCACCAATGGTGTAGTGCCTGGTATGTGGGGGAGGTGGGGGGGGCTCCTGGAGGAGGGAGGCGTGATATTGCAGACTGGTGGGAGGCTGGGCTGTGGCCATTTATGGGAGAGATAGGAGCAGCCTATTGCAGAGTGGCAGAGAGCAAAACAGTGGCTAGTGTCCACCTGTCCTCCCTCAGCCTGAGACCCTCCTCTCCACCATCCTATGAGCATGGTAATTAGTGCTGAAAATTTTACATATCCTGGTTGGCTGAGTTTCTGCAAACCCTTTCTGGGGCTGCAGCCTGAGGCCCAGAACAGCCCTGTTCTGCCCTCTGTCTCTCACCCCCTGAGCAGCACAGTGCCCCTCAACCCTCTTTTGTGGTGGTTGTTGTTGGTGGTGGTGGTCCTGGGGCTTGAACTCATTGCCTGGGCGCTGTCCCTGAGCTAGTGCTAGGGACTAGTGCTCTACCACTTGGACCCACAGCGCCACTTCCAGTTTTCTGGTGGTTAATTGGAACTAAGAGTCGCACATACTTTCCTGCCCAGGCTGGCTTTGAACTGTGATCCTTAGAACTCAGCCTCCAGAGTCGTTAGGATGACAGGCATGAGCCACTGGTGCCTGGCTTCTACCCTCTTGTGGACACTTGGTTTTCTCTGCAGCTGGTGGCTCCTACTACATGATTTCCAGGTCTTTGGGCCCAGAATTTGGGGGTGCCGTGGGCCTCTGCTTCTACCTGGGTACAACGTTTGCTGGGGCTATGTACATCCTGGGTACCATCGAGATCCTGCTGGTGAGAGGGGCTGGGGAAGAGGCATGGGGGGGGGAGAGGGCGTGGCATGGAGCGGGGAGGTCCCAGGTTGCTAGTTCACCCATGATCCATACGTACCTCCCAGGGGCCAAGCCACTTTGCAAGGCCAAAGCAGACTCCAATGTGGTCTATTTGAACGAGTTCCCAGTCTAGTTGGGGAGACAAGATACAATAATTATGTAACACAAACAGCTGTGGTTGATCAGGCACCCACTGAGCTCTCAGCACAGTTCCAAGTGCTTTACAGTCATTATCTTGAATCCTTAGAGGTTTAAGTGTCCCGATGCCCATTTTACAAATGAGAAGAAGCTCAGAGAGGTGAGATCACTTGCTCAAGGTCACTCAGCGGTCAGGGAGGTGGCAGAGGTGGGTTGATGAGAGTTAACCTAATGATAGGAATAAGAAGGGCCGTGCCCTACAATACCCACCCTTTGGGGATTGCCTCACACACACCTCGGACTGTGCTGAGGGCTTGGTAGAGCCTGATGGCTCTGGGATCGCAAGACAGAAGAACCCACAAGGAGCCTGTATTGAGGTCTGCTAGATGCCGTGACTCATGGGAGGAAAGCAGCTCGCTGGACTTAGGTCTCTGCTCTTCCTGCCCTTCCTGTAGGGTTCCCTGGTTTTATAGAAAGTGGAGTTGACATCTCTGAGGCCCCCACCCTCTGTGGGCCCCAGGGCTTTACAGTTTATCATTTTATTTTATCCTGATGAGTTTCTCATGAATTAGAAGAGGGCCACTTAGCAGATGAGGAAAGCAAGGCTCCGAGAATTGAAAGAGCATGCAGAGATGGGATCCTCTGTCGTTCTGACTTTGAAATCCTGCTCTTATCTACTATACTGTTATGCCTTGGGGCAATAGAAGTCAAGGTGCTGGAACTTCCAGTCTGGAGTACCACACAATAAATCAGGATGGAGAAAATGAATGGAGAATAGAAAGCACAGGGAGGCAAATAATGAGAGGAAGGCCATATACCTTTGTGATTTAAAAATAAATGTTTAAGCCAGATAACAGTGGAGCACAATGTGATCCTAGCTACTCAGGAGGCTGAAATCTGAGGATTGTGATTCAAAGCTAGCACAGGCAGGAAAGTCTCTGAGACTGTTATTGTCAATTAACCTCCAAAAAGCTGAAGTGGAGCTGTGGCATAAGTGGTAGAGGGCTAGCCTTGAGCAGAAAAAGCTAAAAGGCAGCATCTAGGCCCTGAGTTCCAACCTACGTACTGGCACACAAGCACATACACAAACCTTTAAATGTATAAAAGCAATCCTGGGCAGTGCATAAAACTGGGGACAAATCGAAGTAAAAATAATAAAGGGAGAAAGAAATCATCCAAGTAAAATAATCATTAACACTTTAGTAAATTTTCTCTCTTAGTTTTGTTTTTCTATGTGATGTAGTCTGCCTTTGTAAAATATAACTGTGTCATAAACATTTCCCTGAATAACTAAATGCTCCCTTTACAGAGATAATTTACAAGCAAAAATAACTTCACTGTAAACATATTAAGTTTATTAAAAATTTTAGAAAATGCAGATGTGCAAAGAAGTTAATACTATCCACATTTTGTGCTGGGGTATAACTCAGTGGTAGAGCACTTGCCTAGTAAGTGTAAGCTCCTGAATTAGCTCTGCAGCACTATAAACAGAAAGAAATGAATAAGTAAATAGAAAAATGTTCATTTTCTAAAAACTTCTTATTCTAGTTGAATAATAGAACAATTATTATCCAGATTTTAATAATTCAGGGAAAACTATTGACATTTTGATGTACTTGTAAAGACATGTACATACTCGTGTATGTACATATATCTGTAAATTATCCCCATAGATAACTTTATAAAAATGAGATCATAGGGCTCGAGGGATGACTCAAGTGCTAAGCCCTGATTTTAAACACAGTACCACCAAAACTTGTCATAAGACACATTTTTTTAAAAAAACACTTGATTGTGTTAATCTAATATGACATGGCTAAGTTTTGAGTCATTCAATTTATATACATACATTTGCATTTTTTTCTTGGTGCTAGAAATTTCTTAGCATGTCTTGTGTACATACTGAGCACATGGCTCTATGACTGAACTATATCACATTCCATAATGTCATTTGATACCAGCTCTATCATTTATATGTGGAAGTATCATGATTTATGCACAAGCTATAGTGATGAACATCTAATTTCTCCCTACTTTCCTACAAGAAATAATAAAACAATATAGTCATTAAGATAATTACAGCATCACATTCTGGTGGCTCACACCTGTAATCCTAGCTACTCAGGAGGCTGAGATAATGAGGATCGTGGTTCAAAGCTAGGCCAGGCAGGAAAGTCTGTGAGACTCTTATCTCCAATTAACCACCCAAAAGCCAAAATTAGAGGAGGTGTGACTCAAGAAGTAAAATACCATCCTTGAGTAAAAGCTAAGGACAGTACTCAGGCTCTAGGTTCAAACTCCAGTACCAGCATAGAGAAAAACATAATTAATAGCAATGATAATAGATATAACTAATTGCTCCCAACATCTGTACAAAGCCATTTGTTTTTGTTTTTTCAGTTGCAGGGCTTGAACTCAGGGCCTGGGTGCTGTCCCTAAACTCTTTTGCTTAAGGCTAGCATTCTACCATGTTGAGCCACAGCTCCGTTTGGTTTTCTGGTGGTTTATTGGAGATAAAAGTCTCGGGCTGGGAAGGTGGCTCAGTGGTAGAGCGCTTGCCTTGCATGCATAAGGCCCTGGGTTCAATTCCTCAGCACCACGTATGCAAAAAGAAAAAACCCAGAAGTGGCGCTGTGGCTCAAGTGGTAGAGTGCTAGTCTTGAGCTGAAGAGCTGAGGGACAGCGCCCAGGCCCAGAGTTCAGGCCCCACAACCGGACCCAAAAAAAAAAAAAAAAAAGAATCTCACAGACTTCCCTGCCCAAGCTGGCTTTGAACTGAGATCCTCAGATCTCAGCCTCCTGAGTAGCTAGGATTACAGGCATGAGCCACTGGCTCCCAGCTGCCCTGTTTTTGCAAGCTAGACTGTATCTTCCTTCTTAGCCATTTCCCCATTACTGGGTGCTGCTTCCTGTCTTATAACTACAACTACCTAAGTGGGCATCTTTGCATGCCCCCTCCCCTCCCCAAGCCCTGCCTGTACTTCAAGTTATTTCCCTGATCTTTGCTCCTTTCCTGCAGGCTTATCTCTTCCCAGCTATGGCCATCTTTAAGGCGGAAGATGCCAGCGGAGAGGCAGCTGCCATGTTAAACAACATGCGTGTGTATGGCACCTGTGTGCTCACCTGCATGGCCACGGTGGTATTTGTGGGTGTCAAGTATGTCAACAAGTTTGCTCTGGTCTTCCTGGGTTGCGTCATCCTCTCCATCTTGGCCATCTATGCTGGTGTCATCAAGTCGGCCTTCGACCCACCCAACTTCCCGTGAGTGCTGGCTCTCTGAGCGTAAGGCTTTGTTCCCTTCCTGCCACTCCCAGCCTTATTTTTGGGGTCTGTACATCAGTCTTTAGCCATGTCTCCTCTCTCTGACCCTCATAATTGGGGTGGTTTGGGTTAGGAGCGACCTCTCTTAGGAGGGGAAAAAAAAATCCTCTTCATTTAGGAGTGACCTCTTCAGGGTAGGATGATTTTTCTGGAGCTTGGGATTTCCCTCGGATTATCAGCCGGAGCTGGGCTGAGGAAAACTAATGGGCAAGGACTGCTGTAGGGATGAACACTTGATAGTATTCCAGAGTTTTCTGGACAGAATAACCTCCTGGAGTGTGAGAAGCCCTTACTGTGGGACATCTTTGGGTTGGGATAAGACACAGAGACAGCAGCCCGGGCTCAGATCCCTGTTGCTTTTGTTGTTCTAAGACAAGAGTCTTCTGCGTCCCGCTCTGGCCAGGAGGGCAGTACCCAGAGACGCTGGCCATGCCACAAAAACACACCGATGCACTCAGGTGTTGATTCTCCTACATCAACATGTTAGAATGGCATTGCCAGGCTGGGTGCTGGGGGCTTATGCTTGTAATTCTAGCTACTCGTGAGACTGAGATATGAAGATCACGGTTCAAAACCAGTCCAAACAGGAGAGTCCATGATGTACTTATCTCCAGTAAACTACTCAAAAATAGCTTGAAGGGGCTGGGAGTGTGGCTTAGTGGTGGAGTGCTTGCCTGGCATGCATAAATCCCTGGGTTTGGTTCCTCAGTATACATGAACAGAAAAAGCCCAAAGTGGTGCTGTGGCTCAACTGGTAGAATACTAGCCTTGAACAAATGAAGCTCAGGGACAGTGCCCAGGCCCTGAGTTCAAATCCCAGGACTGGCAAAAAAAATAGCTTGAAGTAGCATTGTGGCTTAAGTGGTAGAGCGCCAGCTTTGAGCAAAAAGCTCAGGGATAGTGCTCAGGTCCCGAGTTCAAGCCCTAGGATTGGCATATAAGAATGGCATAGACAGCTTCAGTGGCTCACTCCTCTAATCCTAGCTAGTCAGGAAGCTGAGAGCTGAGGATCACAGATTAAAGCCAGCTTAGGCAAAAAAAAAAAAAATCCATGAGACTCTTATCTTCAATTAACCAGCAAAAGCCAGCAGCAGAACTATGGCTCAAGTGGTAGAGTGCCAGCCTGAGTACCAAAACTAAGGGACAGTACTTACCCCTGAGTTCAAACCCTACTGCTGCCACAAAAATAAAACAACAACAAAACTCACGCTGATATCCAGACTCTCTCCAAATCAACCAGAGCCTCTGCACGTGGGGCCTTGGCCTCTGTGGGTTGTTTTTGTTTTTTTTTTAAGGCTCCCCTGGTGGTTCTGGTGAAAAGGCAGAACAAGGTCAGGTCTCTCGTCTTGTCTCTCTCTAGGATCTGCCTCCTGGGAAATCGCACTCTGTCTCGCCACGGCTTTGATGTCTGTGCCAAGCTGGCCTGGGAAGGAAATGAGACAGTGACCACAAGGCTCTGGGGCCTTTTCTGCTCCTCCCGCCTCCTCAATGCCACCTGTGATGAGTACTTCACCCAAAACAATGTCACGGAGATCCAGGGCATCCCTGGCGCTGCCAGTGGCCTCATCAAAGGTCTGGGGGAGAGAGGAGGGCCGGTAGCAAGGGAGCACCACGGGGATTGTAGGTCAGGTTAAGGGGCCCGCTTTGGGACTCAGTTGAATTCAATTAGTTTTAATTGAGCACCTACTCTGGGCCATGTTCTGTCCTCATTATAGGGGGGAAGAGATGACAAGTATTTCACTCTAGTAGGGAAGAAAGCCACCAATTTAATTCATATTCACTGGATACCTGCAAAGGACCAACAGTGGGCCAAGTACTGTGAATATAAAGTGTATCTCCCATAGTCCTGGGTCTCAAGGAGTGCAGTGACAGAGATAGATGTGTTAGTAAATAAATTATGGTTCACATGATGTGTACTCAGTGAACAGAGATTCCCAGGGGAGGAGCAAGTGCTTGTGTCTGTGAAGTGACAAGACAAGGCTTTACGTACACACCTGGGAGGCCGCTGAAGGACAAATAAGAGATTTGTCAGTAATACTGAAGAAATAAGGGTACGCCAACACCTCAGAACAGCTTGTGTAACACATGTGGACACAGAAGAGCAGATTGTGTCCGCCCATCCACGAGTAATTTTGTCCGACTAGGGCATAAAGTACAAAGGAAGGAGGGCAAGCCATGATCTGGAGAGACCGGCATGAGCCAGCTTGTGACTGGCCCTGGCAGCCATGTTGAGTTTAGAGTATTTGCCTATGGCAAGAGGACACTGGTGCCATGTGCACAGGAGGATGAGCTGAGCTGACTGAGTGACAGAGGGTGTCAGTGGGAATGGAAAGGGGGTTCTCAATCAGCGCTACCCAGCAGGCATTTGGCTATACTGGGAGATATTTTTGGTCATCCAGCTGGAGAGGTGGATGGGGGCTGATGGTGGACATCCTGGAAATTCGGTCCCCACTGGAAACATGGGAAAATTAAGTCCAGGAGAAATCGAGTAGCGTGTCTAAGATCTGACACGCACGTCAGGATGGTATGGCTAGCTCTCAGGTCTCCTGATTGTGTACCTGTAATCCAAGTTATTCAAGGGGCTGAGATCTCAGGATCAAGACTCAAAGCCAGCCTGGGCAGAAAAGTTCATGGGAGTTTGATCTCCAATTAACCCACCAAAAACCAAAATGGAGGTGTGGCTAAAGAAGTAGAGCACCAGCCATGAGCAAGAAAGCTGACTGAGTGTGAGGACCTGAATTCAAGCCCTAGGACTGGCACAAGCAGACAAATGAACAAACAAACAAACAAGCAAACAAAACCTGGAGGGGTGCTTTGACACTTGGTGGGCAGAGGCCAGGATGTTGCTAAACTCCTACAGGGCCATTGGATAGCCCGCCATAGCAAAGAACCGTGGGGCCCAATATGTCCCTAGGGCCAAGGTAGAGAGATTGTGTATGGGAGAGATGGGACATGTACAAAAATATTAAGCGGCAGCAGTGGGCAGAAAGTAGAGATTGTTTTTTTACTGGGCTTGAACTCTGGGCCTGGGAGCTGTCCCTCAGCTCTTCAGCTCAAGGCTAGCACTCTACCACTTGAGCCACAATGCCACTTCCGGTTTTCTGGTGGTTTATTGGAGATAAGAGTCTCATGGAGGTTCCTGCCCAGGCTGGCTTTGAACTGTGATCCTCAGATCTCAGCCTCCTGAGTAGTTAGGATTCAGGTGTGAGCCACTGGCAGCTGGCCGGTAGAGATATTTTGAAGTTGAGGACAGCATCAAAGCATCTGAATTGCTGCTGATGCCATTACTGAGAAAAGACATACAGAGTGGGTTTTTTTGGAGGGGGAGGGGAGTGATGATCTCAATGATCTCAGGGGGGACATATTTGATCGTCTAAGATAGATCTTCATATATCCATTATTGATCAAACGGTTCCTTTATGAAATCTTTACATATGGCCTGGCCCAAAGCAAGAGTGTAGGAAATGTTGTTGGAAAGAAGGTAGAACCAAGGCCCAGGGGGAGGGAGATTTCATTGGCCTTGAGTTTTACTTTTTGCCTATCACTTTCCCTTGGTCCTAAAGCTCTGATCTCCTGACCTCTGGCCTTTCTCTTGAGCATCTCTCTTCCCCCACAGAGAACCTCTGGAGCTCCTACCTGACCAAGGGGGTCATTGTGGAAAAGCATGGGATGCCTTCTGTGGACCTGGTAGATGGCGCTCCTGTTGACATGGACCACCCTTATGTCTTCAGTGATATGACCTCCTACTTCACCCTGCTGGTTGGCATCTACTTCCCCTCTGTCACAGGTGAAGGGGAGCTCAGAGAGGGTGGGCTTCTGTTGGGGAATGGATGGGTAGGCGAGAGTCAGTGAGGTCCGGAAGTCTTTGTCCGAAACTGGACCATAGTAGTGGGAGTCCACAGCGCGGTCCCTTTGGATAGATGGGAGAATTAAGTCCAGAAGAAACCAAGGACTTACATGAGTCAATATCCTTGTCTGGTGTCCCATGGCCTCAGCCCTTGTCTGAGCTTTTCCTCTGCTCACAGGAATCATGGCCGGCTCTAACCGCTCTGGGGACCTCAGGGACGCACAGAAGTCCATCCCCACTGGTACCATCTTGGCCATCGCCACCACCTCTGCTGTCTGTATCCTGCACTGCTGGGCTTGACACTGGCCTGGGTGGGAAGAATTGGAGAGAGGCTGTGGAGGCTGCGGCCTCGCCTGGCTGGTTTAGGAGGGTGTGTGTCGTGGTGGTGTGGGGAACCTCCACGCTTGGGGATTCTCCTTCATCCTCTGCTGCAGACATCAGCTCCGTGGTTCTGTTTGGAGCCTGCATCGAAGGCGTCGTCCTGCGGGACAAGTAAGACGATTAGGGTCAGGCATGTTCTGGGGGATGGGTGGGCATAGGAAGCTGAGTTGTGGGAAACAACACTGCGGGGGGGGGGGAGGCGCCTGTGGGGTCCCTGGCAGGCTTGCCTTGTTAGTGCTGCATGTCTTCTTTCTCACGTCACCAGTTCGAGGTTGCTCGAATGATGTCTCATTTTCAGTAAGAGAACAGCATTTTCCTGAAGTTTAAGCACTGTTCTTTTGTTTGGGTTTTTTTTTAACTGTATTTTTTTTTGTCTTTTCTTTTTTGGTACTGGGGATCGAACCCAGGACGTTGCACTTGCTAGGCAAGCGCTTTGCCACTGAGCTACATCCCAGCCCTAAGCACTGTTCTTTTATTAATCTACTTAACAAATGCTGGATGTCTCTGGGTTTGTCATTGTCCAAGATTCTAGGGGTAGGGAGGTATAAAGGTCTTGGGAAGTTATAACCACACTTGCAAATAGACTTTAAGTAAAGAGCAATAGCAGTGGCCTCAAAGTAGAATAGAGGGTGCCGGAGCCCCAGGGGTGTATAGGCCAGCACCATCTTACAGCACACCCTTTTTATTTTTCTTTTTTCTTTTTTTTTTTTTTTCAGTCGTGGGGCCTGAACTCTGGGCCTGGTGCTGTCCCTCAGCTCTTCAGCTCAAGGCTAGCGCTCTACCACTTGAGCCACAGCACCACTTCCGGCTTTTGTCTTTTTGCTTATGTGGTGCTGAGGAATCGAACCCAGGGCCTCAGGCATGCAAGGCAAGCACTCTACCACTGAGCCACCTTCCCAGCCCTCCTTTTTATTTTTCTTTGGCTAGTCCTGGGACTTGAGCTCAGGGCCTGGGTGCTGTCCCTGATCATCTTTATGCTCAAGGCTAGCGCTCTACCCCTAAGCCATCCCACTACTTCTGGCTTTTTATGAGTAGTTTATTGAAGGTAAGAGTTTCTCAGACTTTCCTGCCCAGGCTGGCTTTGAACCATGTTCCTCAGATCTCAGCCTCCTGAGTAGGTATGATGACAGGCATGATCTACTAGTACCTGGCACATTTCCTTTTTTTTTTTTTTTTTTTTGGTCAGTCGCGGGGCTTGAACTCTGGGCCTGGGCGCTGTCCCTCAGCTCTTTAGTTCTTTAGTTCAAGGCTAGCGCTCTACCACTTGAGCCACAGCACCATATGTGGCTTTTTCTGTGTATGTGGTACTGAGGAATCAAACCCAGGACCTCATGCATGCAAGGCAAGCACTCTACCGCTGAGCCACCATCTCCCACATTTCCTTTTTAAGACGCTTCCGAGAGGAAGTGGGCTGCTTTATAGTCAGTCCTCCTCCACCCCCAAATGGAAAATACACAGCAAAATGACATCTGTATCAAACATGTACAGACTTTTTTCCTTGCTATTATTTCCTAAAGAACGCAGCATAATAACTACTTATATAGCACTTATATTGAATTAGGTATTATGTGGAACCTAGAGAAACACTTCAACCATGCAGGAAAATTGCACTGGTTATGGCAATTACTATGTTTTTGTTTTTGTATGCTGGTATTGGGGCTTGAACTTAGGGTCTGGGTGCTGTCCCTGAGTTTTTGGGCTGAAGGCTAGTGCTCTACCACTTGAGCCACAGCTCCATTCTGGCTTTTTGGTAATTAATTGGCGACAAGAGTCTCATGGGCTTTCCTGCCTGGGCTGGCTTCAAACTGTAATGCTCAGATCTTGGCCTCCTGAGTAGCTACGATTACAGGTGTGAACCACTGGCACCTGGCCCTGCCCATCCTACATTTTCCTTTCTGAGGTGGTATCGTTGTTAGATGGTCATGGCTTATTTTTTACTTTTTTGTTCTTACACCACCAGGAGATGCTGAGGCCTGCTTTTCTCTTGCTCCTATGCTGATATTTGCCCAGGATAATATAACACTAACAATAACCATTTACCTGCTGGGTACTGGAGGCTCACATCTGTAATCCTAGCTACTCAAGAAGCTGAGATCTGAGGATTGCAGTTCGACACCAGCCCAGACAGGAAAGTCCGTGAGACTCTTAACTTCAATACACTACTCAGAAAAAGCCAGAAGTGACACTATAGGTCAAGTGCAGAGCAATAGGCTTGAGCAAAAGAAGCTCAGGAACAGTGCCCAGGCCCTGAGTTCAAGCCCCACCAAAACAAACAAACAAAAAAAGCAAACAAACAGAGAACAACTATAACAACAAAAACATCTACTACAGACACAGTACCTTGTTCTGGACATGGTACTAAAATTTCACATACCATGCTTCCTTTATTCTCACACCAATTACATGACATAGGCTTATAATCATTTTGGAGCTGAGGAAATTGAGACTCAGTAGGGTGACTCGCCAGGGCCCCACCGACAGGACCTGTGCAGGATGTATAGAGCTGTGTGTCTTCTCTGACTCCTCCAGAGCCTCACTCTGTGGTTGGCATACTGCTGGTCCTGCCGTTGGATAGAAGACCTGCCCCGGACTTCCAGGTGGCGTTTCTCAATCTGCATCTCCTGACTTTACTACTCTATTCCAGGTTTGGTGAAGCTGTGAATGGCAACCTGGTGGTGGGCACCCTGGCCTGGCCATCTCCCTGGGTCATTGTCATCGGCTCCTTCTTCTCCACCTGTGGGGCTGGGCTGCAGAGCCTCACGGGGGCCCCGCGCCTGCTGCAGGCCATCTCCAGGGATGGCATTGTGCCCTTCCTGCAGGTCAGTGTGGGCAGGGGAACAGTGGTTCCCAGGCAGACCACCCAGCTAGAACCCTCCTCAAACTGGGGCCACACCCAGCCTCGAGCCCCCTCCTGGGCACTTGTGCTCAGCACTGTACTAAGAGAGATGGATGGGTAGACCTTACTTGGGATTTTGGCCCACAGTCAAAGCCTTCTTTTCTGCTCTTAGGAGAAAAATAAATGTGCCTCTTCTAGCTCCAGCATTAATCAGGGACTCAGAGAGGCTGTCAAAGGGTGATGCTTTTTTTTTTTAAAAAAAAAAGATTTATAGCTTGGTAGCCCACACCTATAATCTTAGCTACTTAATAGGCTGGTTTGAAGTGTGGGCAGACAAATCTAAAAGACTCTTATCTTCAATTAGCCAGCAAAAAGCCTGTAGTAAAGGCATGGCACAGTGGTAGAGCTCGTGTGAAAAAGCCAAGGGAGACTGAGAGGCCCTGAGTTCAAGCCCCAGTATCAGCACAATAAATGACTTATGAGCACACGGTCACAGACACTAACTGAACTCTCGACAGCTCCTCTTCCATCTGCCGCACTGGAGCATCTTCCTCCCTCAGGGGTCATCTGAACATCGTTGCACCAGGGTATTCATGTCAAAGGGGGCAAGGCACAGCAGAAACCTTCTCTCTCTGCTTCCTGATGCTCAAGCCTAGGAGAGACAGACAAAATTTTCATAAGGCCTCAGCCCTTTGATAATGGTTGCTCTGTCCCTAGGTCTTTGGCCATGGCAAAGCCAATGGAGAGCCAACCTGGGCACTGCTGCTGACTGCTTGCATCTGTGAGATCGGCATCCTCATTGCCTCTCTGGATGAGGTCGCCCCCATCCTGTCCATGTGCGTGCCTATCCTCGTGTCCTCTGTGTGGACTCCCTGGGCCTCTCTACCTGGAGACATGACAACCCATTCAAACACCTTACAGCCCCAGAAAGGGCCTTGCTGGTCAAAGCAGTCCATCCTTTGCTCTATAGAGAAGCACCCCCCCCCACGGTGTATAATACACCAGGGTGTATTATAAAGAGACATGACCTTTGAACTCCTTTCTTACACACCAAAGTGTGATTAGCCGCCTTTCAATTTATTCCCCCTCGGTCCCTCTCTTTCCTTTTATGTCTCCATTTCTGTTTCTGTGACCTGCCTCCTGAGGTCTTCCTGTGTTCTAGGTTCTTCCTAATGTGCTACATGTTTGTGAACTTGGCCTGTGCGGTGCAGACGCTGCTTCGGACGCCCAACTGGAGGCCACGTTTTCGATATTACCACTGGTGGGTGTCTCTGTCCCCCACTGCCATCCCCAAAATCATTTCTGACCTCCACCCAGGGCCCCATGTCCCCTAGGAGTCCAAACCTAAATGTGGCATCCATTTCCTCCAGCATTTGTAGCCAACTAGCATGACAAAGACCCCAGAGAGGATCTTTTAATTCTAAATAATAATACAACACAATCAGAAACAGCCATCCCTGTCTCTGATGCTCAGACCCTTACAAGATGGTATGGAGGTTAAGAGTCAGCCTGACCTGAATTCAAAACACGACTTCCACTTCCTGCCTGTGAAGAACTGGCCTAGTGCCGTAGTGTCACTGAAACTCAATTTCCCTGCTCGTGAAATGGACATGGTCACGGTCACTGTACTGCTTTTCTGGGGTCTTGGTGAGCACCCCAGGAAAATGCTTTTCTTCTTCTTCTTCTTCTTTTTTTTTTGGTTGGTCATGGGGCCTGAACTCTGGGACTGGGTGCTGTCCCTGAGCTCTTCAGCTCAAGGCTAGTGCTCTACCACTTGAGCCACGGTGCTACTTCTGCCTGTGTGATGCTGAAGAATCAAACCCAGGGCCTCATACATGCAAAGCAAGCACTCTACCACTGAGCCACCTTCCCAGCCCAGGAAAATGCTTATCCCAAGGAGCTGAAGGTCTTTCTTAATGGCTTAGTGCTTGGACATGCATCCTATAAAAAGGAAACTGAACTCAAATAGGGGACAGACAGGACTGATCCAGGTCACCCAGCAAGACTTGGGGGTAACACAGCTAGCAGCAGGGAAGCCCCGCACTTCCTGGTGTTTCTGCATTGCTGGTGGCTTCTTCCTGGGGCTTCCTCTAGCGTCTCTAGAGCCCTGTCTCAGAGCCCACCCAGCTGGGGCTCTCTGGCAGTGTTAAGACATGGGAGAAGGGACCGTGGTGACTCAGGAGTCAGGTGGAGCTGTGCTGTCTGTGGCTCAAAGATCTCATGGCGACAGTAGTGTGAGATCCCCTAGACCTGACTGTAGTCCCCATGTCTTGGCCAGCAACCACTCCTAACTCTTGTTAGTCAGTCCATCTCCAGCCACAGCCCTGCCAGGGCTCAGAGTCTGGTCTCTCTTTGTCCAGGACCCTCTCGTTCTTGGGCATGAGCCTCTGCCTGGCCCTCATGTTCATCTGCTCCTGGTATTACGCCCTTGTGGCCATGCTCATTGCTGGCCTCATCTACAAATACATCGAGTACCGTGGGTAGGTGTGGGGATGGGGCCTGTAAGGCTGAAGGGTACAAGGTGGAGGGAGGAGCAGAAAAGGGTGCTGTGGTTGGGATGTTGGGCATCAGGGAATGAGTGACTTGAAGTGGATTAGGGGATGGGACAGAGGCGTTGGGAAGTGGACAGAAAGGGTAAGATAGTAGATTTAGAAGGGATTTTCTATGATAACAGCCAAGACTGGATTGAATCAAGTAGCAAGAGCAACACGGTCACCCTCTGTGTGCTAGGGCACTCTAGGGAGTGACGGCCATGCTCTAGACAGCCTGTTCTGTGCGGATGGGTTTCCCTGCCATTCCCTGGCTTTCTGGCCTCATGTGATGATCTCCTTTCTGGTCTCCAGGGCAGAGAAGGAGTGGGGTGATGGGATCCGAGGGCTGTCTCTCAGTGCTGCTCGCTACGCCCTCTTACGCCTGGAGGAAGGGCCCCCCCACACCAAGAACTGGAGGTGAGTGGTAGGGGACTCAAGTAGAGACAGACTGGAGCAGGGCTACACTTATTCTACTTGTTTTGTTTTGCTGAGTGGTATCACACAACCCTGGCTTCTCTTGGCCATATCAAGGCTGAACTGATTTCTAGACATTGGTTCTCCAAATCGACTCACCATGCCAACCTCCCAACCCTGTGCTCACCTATTCATTCATTCATTCTATCCTGTGTTCAGAAAGTTTGTGAATGCATGATCTATAGCAAGCCCTTTCCTGTCTTGGGGATGTAGTGAGCGCACAGATCTGTGCAGAAGGTGCCACTGGTGACAGATAAATATTAGAGCATGTAGAATTTGTTCTCTTGCTTTGAGAGCTAAGTGGAGGAAGGGAGAATCTTTCTCCTAAGAGATTCTAGATTTCTCCCTCCATTTTTATTTACCTGAAGATCAGAGGCCAGAGAGGACCCAGACTTTTTCTCTGCTACCCTGCCTGGTACTTCTTAACTGGCTGTTCTGAAAACCCAGGGCTCCATGCCCAGCCCTCCATCCCTATCCCCAGGTTCCATCTTGCCAAGAGAATGGCAGAACTCTGGATTCTACCTAGGACCTGGCTGCCTGTCCTCATGTTGGCCAAACTGAGATTTCCAGACATTGGGTTTTACATTATGGGCTCTAATTCCCAAATAATCAGCACAGGGTCTAGTCTGGAACATGTTCTTGGAGAAGGTTATTAGATTGAGGGAGGGGTTGGAGGACTGTGATAGTTAAGGGAGTACTATAGAACGATGTGTAAGTGTGTATGTGGACGGGACAGGAGCTGGGATGGATGGATGTGTGAATGTCCAGTGGGTGGTGGATACGTGGGTGATTGAGAGACTAATCCATTGAAGGTAAATTAATAAGGAGGAGAGTGAATGATGGGAGGATAAAATGGATGAGTGGGTGGCTGAATGGATAGACAGATGAGCATGGTGGATGGAGAGATGGCAGGTGAGGGTGGATGGATACGTGGGAAAGATGGTTGGCTTGTCACTCAGGAAAATGGATGCAGGATGTTCAGGTGCTGGGCACAGGTGGCTGGGGCACAGGGCACAATGGTCAGGTGAGCTGTGGATGGGTGTGTGGTGGGTGGCCGGTTGATGAGTCACATGACTTCACCCTCTTCAGGCCCCAGCTCTTGGTGCTGGTGCGCGTGGACCAGGACCAGAATGTGGTGCACCCACAGCTGCTCTCTCTGACCTCCCAGCTCAAGGCAGGGAAGGGCTTGACCATTGTGGGCTCTGTCCTTGAGGGCACCTTTCTGGACAACCATCCCCAGGCCCAGCGAGCAGAGGAGGTGAGCAGGGCTGTGGGAGGTTGGGGGAGGCCAGGACACTCAGGGAAAGTCTTTGCCTGTCTATACTTTCCTTCCTTGCGCCTTGGGATCAAAGACTCAGGTGCCTGTCCCCATGTTACCTGCTCTCGTCTCCATCCACAGGGTCCGTGCCTGCATGCACGGCATGTGTGGCCACTGTGGGCCGGGGCAGCAGGTGTCTGCGTATGGTGCACTGGGGGGTATTTGGAACCTGGTGGGTTCTGGCCTGCAGCTCAGGCCTTTCTCCCCTTAGGATTGTGAATAGGAGTCGAAAGGGAAAAGAGGGCCTGAGGGAGACCAAGGGAGACAGGGGAGGGGCACCTCTAATGGCTTGTGACAGTTGCTGCTTCTGCCTCACTGAGCCGTTCACACCAATCTGTCAGGGCCCTGAGCTGCAGGCCCCGACTGGTCAGTACAATTCAACATGCAGTGACTGAGTGTGCTTGTGGACCAGGCACTGGGCTAGGCACCAGGGAAGAGGAGATGTTTAAGAGCAAGTGCCAGCTGGGCGCTGGTGGCTCACGCCTGGAATCCTAGCTACTTAGGAGGCTGAGATCTGAGGATCAGAGTTTGAAGCCAGCTCAGGTAGGAAAGTTCGTGAGACTCTTATCTCCAACTAACCAGCAAGAAAAGCTGGAAATGGAGCTGGAGCTCAAGTGGTAGAGTGCCAGTCTTGAGTGTGCAAAAGATAAGGGAGAATGTGATGTGAGGCCCTGAGTTCAAGCTTCAGTGCTAGCCCCCAAAGCGACCACTGGTGGAGAGGATGGCACATTTGCAGAAGGCTTCAACCCTGTTGGCTGCCGATGCGTGCTGAGGTAGGGCTCATAGAAGTGGAGCCGTGCAATGTTTGAGTGTGATGACTGCCACACGGGTAGCAAGCTCTCACACGCATGTGTGCGATCACTCTTCCTGTTCCTAAGTGGGGTGGCTGTCATGACCCCCCATTTGGCAGATAAGGACAGAGGTTGGGTGACTTGCCCAAGATCATAGCCAGGAGGTGACAGAGATGGAAATTAACCTCTCTCTGTTTGACATCAAGGCCCTGGTTGAGAGAGTTAGGGGTGAATAAGACTTCCTGGACCAGACTCCCCACAATAACAGCCATGTGTCCTTCAGCAAGCCTTAATTTCTTTAAGCCTCAATTTCCTCATTGATGAAACGGGAATAAGAAAATAAAAACCACTTTTCTCCTAGTGTAGACTAAACATGCCCTTCAAGAGTTTATCATTATTGTTAAAATAAAATGGTTTTGGTCAAGTGCTGGTGACTCACACCTGTAATCCGACTTATTTAAGAGGCTAAGATGTGAGGACTGTGATTCAAAGCCTGCCCAGGAAAGTTCATGAGACTCTTATCTCCAATTAACCAGCAAAAAAGGCAGAAATGGAGCTGTGGCTCACGTGGTAGAGCACTAGCCTTGAGCTAAGGGACAGCACTCAGGCCTTGAGTTCAAGCTCCAGTCATGGCACACACACACACACACACACACACACAATGGTTTGCAAGCTCCAGTCATGGCGCGCGCACACACACACACACACACACACACACACAATGGTTTGTCTGGCCACACAGAGAAACTCAGCTTAATTCTTGTGTAGGTGGAGGGTGGTGACATTTGGGCGGGGCGAGCCCGGACGTAATGTACAGCGAGGACAAAAGGTGTCGGGGGCTGAGGAGATGTGTCAGGCGAGGGGGCTTTGTGAGCCACAGCAGGGTGGAAGGAAGGGAGGGGGCAGTCATGATTCATTGGCAGGAACGAGGACCGTAGGTGATGGGGAGCCATGCAGCATTCTGGTGCCAGAACTGAGCTTCAGGAAGATAGGGGTGAATGGAGGGAAGGTGGGAGAGAGGCTGCTAGGGACCCAATACGTTGCCAGGACACTGAGGCTGCTCCTCTCCACTGCCCCCTCCCCCCACCCCCAGTCGATCCGGCGCCTGATGGAGGCAGAGAAGGTGAAGGGTTTCTGCCAGGTGGTAATCTCCTCCAACCTGCGTGACGGCGTGTCCCACCTCATCCAGTCTGGGGGCCTCGGAGGACTGCAGCACAACACAGTGCTGGTTGGCTGGCCCCGTAACTGGCGGCAGAAGGAAGATCATCAGACCTGGAGAAACTTCATCGGTGATTCCCGTGGGCTGGGGAGGGCGCCGGCTGGCAGTGGATTTCTCCAAGCTCAGCACATGGGTGGATTCAGCATGGGCACGTGTACCTGGTGCTGGGATTCAGCTGTGAATGGGACAGTCTTGGTACTGGCATGGCCGCCAGGCCCTGGGAGGGGAACAGGGCAGAGCACGGGGGAAGACACAGCTTCAGAGGCAGTGGTCAGGGTCCGAGTCTCAGCTCTGGTCCATCTCCACGCCATGACTGCACTCCTGTGAGTCACCAGACTCTCTGACAATAGAATACAACACCGAAGAGCAGTACAACAGACAGTGACAGAATGGATTCTGAGCACCAGACAAGTCGACGCTTTCTCTAATTTTCCCATTAGTCGTCTGAGAGCCAGACACTGCTCTCTCCATTTTATCAGAGTGACCCTGAGAGATGAAGAGATTCGTCTAGATCACGTAGACAAGGGGCGGCCCTGGTGACTCCAAACAACCCTGTTTCCTTTAAGGAAGGACTCAGCAAACTGACATATTATAGACTCTTAGCCACCAATAGCCAGGTGGTGTCATTGCCATTTGTCAGGTGGGAAACTGAGGCTCAGAGAGGTTGATAGCCTTTTCCACATCCAACAATTACTTGAGGAGAATCCGGCAGATGCTGGCGGCTCAGCCTAAGGCCTAGGCCAGGGGGGCGGGCTGGGGGCTGGGGGGTGGGGGGGAGGAGAGGAGACTTAGTGGTTGCTGCTGGAAGCCAAGGGGACCGAGAGTCACCATCCTCCCTCTGCCTCCTTGACCTCCCCAGAACTGGTCCGGGAAACCACAGCTGGCCACCTGGCCCTGCTGGTCACCAAGAACGTGTCCATGTTCCCCGGGAACCCGGAGCGCTTCTCTGAGGGCAGCATCGACGTCTGGTGGATCGTGCACGACGGAGGCATGCTCATGCTGCTGCCCTTCCTGCTGCGCCACCACAAGGTGGGAGCGCCTGCGAGCACGGTTCAGGGCCAGGGCCAGGGCCAGAGCCGGAGGAGCGACTGCGCGTGCGCGGGCCTGCGAGCACGGTTCAGGGAGCGACTGCGCGTGCGCGTGCGTGTGCCTGCGAGCACGGTTCAGGGCCAGGGCCAGGGCCAGAGCCGGAGGAGCGACTGCGCGTGTGCGTGCATGTGCCTGCGAGCACGGTTCAGGGCCAGGGCCAGGGCCGGAGGAGCGACTGCGCGTGCGCGGGCCTGCGAGCACGGTTCAGGGCCAGAGCTGGAGGAGTGACTGCGTGTGCGTGTGCGTGTGCGTGTGCCTACGAGCACGGTTCAGGGCCAGGGCCAGGGCCGGAGGAGCGACTGCGCGTGCGTGTGCGTGTGCGTGTGCCTGCGAGCACGGTTCAGGGCTAGGGCCAGGGCCCAAGGCCTCGTCCTTCCTCCCCGGTAAGCTCTGACCACCTCCTTCACTCGGGAGGTCAGGAACTGCTGCGTTAACCCCATAACCCGGAGAGGTGCACTGCAAAGAAAGAGGTCAGTGCTCAACCCAGGCAAATATACATGACACTTCAATAGGGGACCCTCAGGCCTGGGCCAGGGGGTCTTTGTGGGGCAGGACTCCTGAGAGGGGGATTCAGGTCATTGGGTATGTGGGAGAGGCAAGGGGACAGGCCCCTTTGACTGAGGTTGCTTTCTTGTTGTTGTTGTTGGTTGTGGGGCTTGAACTCTGGGCCTGGGTGCTGTCTCTGTGCTCTTCAGCTCAAGGCGAGCGCTCTACCTCTTGAGCCATAGCACCACTTCCAGTTTTATTGGCGATAAGTCTCACAGTCTTATCAAGCTGGCTTTGAACCGTGATCCTCAAATCTCAGCCTCCTGAGTAGTTAGGATTGCAGGTGTGAGCCAGCGGCGCCTGGCCTGAGGTTGCTTTTTTGTTTTTTGTTCTTTTTTGAAATGGTACTAGGGCTTGAGCTTGGGGCCCATGGTCACTGTCCCTTAGCTTTTTCTTTCAAGGCTGGTGTTCTACCACTTGAGCCACAACTCTACTTTGGCTTTTTGGCAGTTAATTGGAGATAAGAGTCTAACAGACTTGCCAGGCTGCCTTTGAACCATGATCCTCAGATGTCAGCACCAACCTCCCCTCCCCCGCAGCCCCTAAGCGGCTAGGATTACAAGTGGGAGCCACGGAGTCACTGCCTTGCGCTCAGCCTTCCCGGGTCTCCTTCAATCCTTGCAGGTGTGGCGGAAGTGCAAGATGCGAATCTTCACTGTGGCCCAGATGGATGACAACAGCATCCAGATGAAGAAGGACCTGACCACATTTCTGTACCACTTACGGATCACCGCTGAGGTGGAGGTGGTGGAGATGGTGAGCACCCCACCCTAACAACTGCTCCCCTGATGTTTTTCCTCCTGGCCCCAGCCCCAGGTTGGGCAACCCCAACACCCAGCTCCCTGCCTCCAACTCCCTTTCACGTATGAATCCACACTTTCATAAGATCATTTGTGTGCTGCTTGGCACCAGCAGCTCACACCTGTAATCCCAGTTACTCAGGAGGCTGAGATCTGAGGACTGCAGTTCAAAGCCAGCATAGGCAGAAAAGTCCATAAGACTCTGATCTCCAATTAACCAAAAGAAAGCTGGAAGTGAAGTGTAGCTCAAGTGATAGAGCACCAAGCCCTGAGCCAAAAAAAGCTAAATGACAGCAACTTGGCCCTGAGTTCAAGTCCCAGTACTGGCACAAATAAAACAACAACAACAACAACAATAAGAATAGCAGGTTATAGCCAAGTGTGATGGTGTATACCTCCCACCACATGAGAGGCAGAGACTAGAAGATGGAGTTAAAGGCTAGCCAAGGCTACAAAGTGAGTTCAAGGCCTGCCTGGCTGCAGATCAAGCTCTTGTCTCAAAAAACTAAAAAGAAAAGAAAATGCAAACACAATAGCCATGTCTAATTGTTCTCATTCTACACCAAATACCATTCTGTGTTTCTTGTAAACAGTAATTTACACAACCAACAGCGAGAGAGATATAATTATCAGAATTTCTGTTTATAGATTACAATGTTAAGGTACAGAGAGGTTAAGTAACTGGCCTCACAGCACACAGTAAGTGGCAGAGCGGGATTCAAACCCAGACTGTCTGGCTCTGGGGTTTGCAATCCTGTCCTTTTCGCCATTGATCTTCATTTACCTCTCCATCCACCTGTCTCTCTGTGTATTCATTAACCCGCCTGTCTATTCATCGAGGTATTCATTCACCCACTGCTCCACTCATCTCTGTATGTGTTCATTCATCCTTTTGTTCTTTTTTAAAAAAAAAAAAACCTTTCCCCTTCTATTCACTCAGGTAATGAATGCACTCATTCAGTAGTTCATCATTCGCACCCTGGTCCTGTGCTGGGTGAGCAGGGAGCCAGTTGCCTGCTTCCCCAGGTCGATGCCCTCTCTATTTCATCCTTGCTTTCTACCCTCACCAGCTTTGGAGAGATGTCAGGGCACAGGCAGGCATGAGGGAGGGCCAGCTGCCCACCCCTGAGCTCATGCTGTCCTCCCTTGCCCCCCTTCTTCCCTCCCTCCCCTCACCCCACCCCTGCCTGCCCACAGCACGAGAGCGACATCTCAGCATACACCTATGAGAAGACACTGGTGATGGAGCAGCGTTCCCAGATCCTCAAACAGATGCACTTAACCAAGAACGAGCGGGAGCGGGAGGTGAGGCCGCGCTGGCCTGGCTGGCAGAGCTCACCCTACTGTCCGCTTGGGGTCTGCGCAGGCGTAGGGGAGCTCAGGCCTGGTACCCCTGGCCATCAGCATGGCTACCTTCTCCTTCAATAGCCCTTAACCCGCATACCCCTTGGACATTGGGCTTCCAGCTGTGTTAGTACATGGGCCCTGCCAACTCCCCTAACCATGACAGAGAGACCTTGGCATGTGCCACAGATTTTACCCTCCGTGACCTCTGGGGCCCAAGAGAGAACAGCGGATGCTAAATATGTGAGGGGGAGGTGTGGGCTGCATGTGGGAGGCAAGGGCTCAGGAATAGTTGCAGAGGGTGAGTAACAGATGGATATTTAAAGTCATGGCTGATGGGTAGGAGTTCGGGGCAAACCTCCTAGGGTTTGATTGAGGGGCTTTCAGGGATAATGGTGATGAGCTTCCTATGGGGTAAGCGCTTTCTGGTGTCAGGCACTGGTCCCCTGGAGTATGGATGAAAGATCTACCCCAGGGAGCAGAGTCCTGGGGGAAGTGAGTGATGGCCCCCCAGGCTCAGGGACAGAAGAGCTCCAGGAACTGGGTGCTCGGGGAATGAGGGGCAGGCCCTATGGATGAGGGTGTCCAGTCTCCCAAGGGTGGATATGTGTATTTCTTAGAATGTGGCTGATGAACTCTCAGGGAACTGACAGGGGCCCCTTTGAGCTGGGAAAGGATGGTCTCTCCAAAGACGGGGGGGGGGTGTTAATTTCAGGTTTAGTAAAAATGCTAAGAAGTGAGTGGTATGTGAACCCCGCACAATGAGCTCACACCTGTAATCCCAGCCACTCAGGAGGTGATTCAGAGGATTAGGGCAAAACATTAGCAAGGCCTCATCCAAAAAAATAACAAAGGCGAGAAAGGAATACCACGCCTGTGCTCACACCTGTAATCCTGGCTACTAAGGAGGCTGAGATCTGAGGATTGCAGATCAAAGCCAGCTGGGGCAGAAAGTCTGTGATACTCTTATCTCCACCTAGCTACTAGAAAACGGGAAGTGGCGCTGTGGCTCAAGTGGTAGAGCGCTCGCCTTGAGCTGAAGAGCTGAGGGACGGTGCCCAGGCCCAGAGTTCAAGCCCTACAACTGACCCCCTCCCCCCCAAAAAAAAAGTGAGAAAGGGTATGGCTCAAGTATGAGATTGAGTTCAAAACGGCAGTACTACCAAATTGAAAAAAGAAAAGAAAGAAATCTGACTAGCCAAAACTGATAATAGTTTGAATACAGCACTAAACCCACAGGGCTATGCCAGAGCCTTGCTGTCCAGGTGCATGCCATCTGGTTGATGGCAGGAGATCTGGCCTTTGGAGAGGAGTGGTAAGGTCAGAGGTGTGGTAACTATTCAGTCTTAGCCATCGTCCATTTCTGGAATGTGCCGGTCCTGGCTGAACACGGGCTCTCGCGGTAAGTCTCAATGGGGCCTGGGTGTAGACTCCCAGCAGAACTGGCACCAACCTCTGTCACGCCTTAGATCCAGAGTATCACAGATGAGTCCCGTGGCTCAATCCGGAGAAAGAACCCAGCCAACACTCGGCTCCGCCTCAACGTCCCAGAAGAGACTGCTGGAGACAGCCAGGAGAAGCCAGAGGAGGAGGTGTGCGGCTGGGGTGGTCTGGCTTCAGCTGCTGGGAGCAGAACTTTTGGCCAACCAAAGGACTTACCTGCCTTGGCTTCCTTCATCCCATAGGTGCAACTGATCCACGACCAGAGTGCTCCCAGCTGTCCCAGCAGCTCGCCTTCCCCAGGGGAGGAGCCTGAGGGGGAGGGCGAGACAGATCCGGAGAAAGTGCATCTCACCTGGACCAAGGACAAGTCGGTGGCAGAGAAGAACAAAGGTCCCAGTCCTGTCTCCTCCGAGGGCATCAAGGACTTCTTCAGCATGAAGCCGTATGGGCCTGGGGGTGAAGGGCTGGGCTGAGGGGTGTGGTTCACCTTGGCAGAACCAGTGAGCACAATGGGTCCTCGAAGACCCAGGGTTTCCCCTCTCTGGCCCTGCTTGCTGAGGGCCGGAGGTCTCAGGCTGGGGGTGGGCAGGTGGCAATCACCCAAGGCAGAGGACAATGGCTCATGACCCAGCCTCTTCCTCTTTTGCTGACCCTCTCCTTCTCTCTCTTTTTCTCTGCTTCTCTTGTGTTTCCTGAAGGGAATGGGAGAACTTGTAAGTGTCTCAGCATGTACATTTACTTATTTTTAAATGGTCTCTGCTCTCGTGACCCTCCAAGGCTCTAACCTCTGGAGTCTCTGGATCAGCCACCTTGGAGAGGCCTGCGGTCCGTGCTCCTGGGTCCCCAGGCCCCTGGCCAGGCCGCAGCAGCGCCCTCCGGGCTGGGAGGGTGACCGAGGGTGACCCCTTGCTCCCCCAGGAACCAGTCGAATGTGCGGCGCATGCACACGGCGGTGCGGCTGAACGAGGTCATCGTGGAGAAATCCCGGGACGCCAAGCTCGTGTTGCTCAACATGCCCGGGCCTCCCCGCAACCGCAATGGCGACGAAAACTGTATCCTGGATCTGAGATTGGGAACGCGGGAGGCCGCCGTCGGGGGATTGGGGTCTGAGCGCGGCGGGGGTGGGGGGAGCTCCCGGTCGGGGATCAGCACCGCGGACAGGGCCCCCGGGCTCCGGACGGTCCCGGGAGGGGGGCGGGGTGGGGGAGCGACCCCCTCCCTCGGGAGGGCCGGGGTTTGTCCTTGACCGCGGCCCGCAGACATGGAATTCCTCGAGGTCCTCACCGAGCACCTGGACCGGGTGATGCTGGTCCGCGGCGGCGGCCGCGAGGTCATCACCATCTACTCCTGAGGGCCAGGACCTACCACCCGGGCCGAGCGCGCCCGGCCCGCGGCCCCGGAGCCCTCGCCGCGCCCCCCGCCGCTGTCACCGTTTACATACAGACCCCCGTGCCCGTGCCCTCGCCCCTTTCCCCGCTGCCGGAAGCCCGGAGGCCACGCCCGTCGGGGCTGACTCGGATGGGAGCCCCGAGCGCGCCCCGTCGGCCCGCGGGTCTGCGGGGGCCCAGGCTGCGCGCTGCCCTTTTTCTAAGCCCGGCCTCGGCCCGCGCCGCCGGAGACGTTGCAATAAAGGTCGGGCGGGGGAGGCGCGGAGAGGAGCCGCG
>NW_012267229.1:24013606-24038885 GCF_000151885.1 Dipodomys ordii
CGGCCCGCTCGCCGGCGCTCCTCCCCGTCCCCGGCGCGCCCTCCGCTTCCCTCCCTCCCCTCCAGCTCCCGGCGGAGGCGAGGAGGGGACGGCGGGGAGGCGAGGGGGCCCGGGTCTTTCCGGTTCGCCCCCCGCGGACGCGCTGACTCCTCCCGACGGCTCTCACGCGAGTTGGGGCCCGGGGAGGGGCGGGGGCACCGAGAGAAGCCCGCGGCCGCCGAGGAAGCCCCGCCCTGGTGCCTTCGCGGGGGAGCAGGCGTCTCTCCTCGGACGGCTGGTCGCCTGCTCCCCCGACCCCGTGGCTCCTCGCCAAAGACTGAGATCTCGGAGCGGGAGGGGGCGCCCTCCAGCTACGCAGAGGAAGCGGGGTGAGGCCCCCGCCCCGCCCCTCCACTTCCTCCCGAGCCCGGTCCGTAGTTCCCCAGCTGCAGCTCGTCCGGGCGTGGTGGGGCCGAGCCTGGACCTCCGGCGCCGGCTCCCGGGCACCGGCCGGGGAGGCCGCAGTCACTTGCGCTTGGTTCTCAGCGCGGCTCCGCCCTCATCTAAACTAGGACCCAAGGCCTTCGGCTCCGCCAACTCGAGTGCTTGATGCTTCCGCGCCCCCCGCCGGGTCCGTCGGAGGTGTCTTCTGCCCAACTTAGAGAAGGCTTTTTCGGCCTGCTCCCCTCCGCAGGGCACGGTCACTGAGGGGGACAGGCACTGCATGCTCGTCCAGCGCCTTCTGGGACTGGGAACGGGACCTCCAGCCCCAGGGCCCTGACCCACGCGCCTAGTTAGACATCCTGCCCCTTTCCAGAGCCGGGGCCACTGGCTGCTCCTGACCTCACCACCTTCTTTCCTTCGAGCCCAGGGCAGAGCGCTGCAGCCGGGGCCAGCTAACCGGGTCAGGTGTGGCCAGGCAGGTGTGAAGGTCTGCCGCTCGGCGCAGGCCGAGACCTGACTAGTCCACGCCCTGGGTGGAAAGTTCCAAGCGTTTGACAGCTTCCTGCATCCTTTTGAAAGACCTCCCGTGGAGAACCAGGGGGCTCAGCTTCTAGGCTGAAGTGGTGGGCTGGGCAGAAGGTAGGGGGCTGTATCACCAATTGGGGTACCAAAGTTGCACTATCTGGGCCCAGACTGTCTGGCTGGCAAGAGCAGTTTCTGTTGAGACAAACATCCCACAACAAACACCCGAGTTCTCTGTGCTACATGTGCAATATTTGTTATGAATGTTATCACGTCACTCATCAAATTATCTTTCTAATCACTGTAGCTAGATGTTTCATGTCCATTCAAGTGACTTTTATTCTGAGTGCAATATTTCAATAGCCTTGTAGTGATAGTGTTGCTTTTGTTTTAGATGATCTATGTGCAGGGCAATGCAATGAAGTTGAAAACCCTTGTAAATAGGAGAGATTGCAAGCCAAATCAAGAGTATTTATTATTACAATTATTACTATTATTAGGCCTGCCTTTAATTTTCAGTGTTTCAGTATTCCGCATCCTGCCTCAGTATTGATCTTGTGTTCTTTGTGCCAATATGAAAAGGAGAGGCTCACTTCTTTCCTTTATTGTTGAATGCTCCCATTTAATGCTTTGAGGCTTTTACTGTATTAATTTTTTAGACTCCCGTCTGCACAAAATGCAATAAAAATAATTTTATTATACCCTTCATGGCCTGAGGTGTGCTATTTGGATGCTCCCCAGAGGATTCGGGAGAAACCCCAAACCCTGCTGACAGGCGGTGTGTGGCCATCCCTGGGCTGGGCCCAAGCCCTAGCGTGGAGCGGCTCCTAGGCCACAGGCACTTCCTGGGTGCCAAGTCACACTGTGTCCACCGGGGAGGCAGTGAGCCATTTCTAAGGGAAGTCCGGCCTTGCCGTCACCATTGGTTGCTGCTAACCTAAGAGAGGTTTGTGCCACTTACCCCAACTTTATTATAAAGGCTCTGGAGGGCTCTTTTGAGGTTCAGTGTCTAAGACAGAAGCAACGGAGATGCAAGCAAGATCCCATCCCAGCTGTCATCCAGAAAAGACTTTCACAATTGTCTTCTACTCTCAGAACAAGAGGACCTGCTGTCCACCCAGCACTATTGTGGCCACAGGCCTTCGCTGTCAACTATGCCCACTCTGTAGCAGGTGAGCTGCACATGAAGCCCCAAGTTGGCTGGCCGCAGGCTGAGGACAAGGAGCACACCCTTGGAAAAGTTCCTTGCAATGAGGCAAGAAAGATGAACACAGCACTGACATTTTCATTTTAATTAAAAAGTGATCATTTCATTTCTTTTTTTAAAATAACACGAGTTCCAAAGGGGATGGAGTAACCCACTATATAACACCAACAGGCCAGAACATTAACTGCTGCCATCGAGGATCTTGAAATTAGAAACTATCGTTTGCCTAGCCACTGGTTCGGGATTCAGTACAGCCACAGCCCTCCTCACTCTGCCATGGCCACCCAAGACTCCATCCACAGAGCTCTAGTGAGCATAGTGTTCCCCAGGGACAGGGCAGCTTCCTTTGGCTCCATTCAGAGCAGCAACCAGCCACCCTCTCTCCAATAATCTCATTCTGACTCAAAAGTTATGGACACCATCTTTATCAAGAACATGTTCAAGTACCCAAAGTCTGACATCAAAATGGTCCCTACCCTGCTGCTCAAAAAACATGTAAGAACCCCCGCCCCCCCAAGCCTGAGGTTTTTGAGCCAAAAGCCCAAATCACTGAAATGTTGGATGTCCACTGCCAGATGCCCAGAGCCATCTTCTCAGCCCAACTCCTCCAGGTGCTGACCTTGTTACAGAGAAGAGGGGTGAGCACAGATTCAGCCCAGTTCCCATCAAACTGTTGGTAAATGGAGCTGTCCAGTCCACTGGCGATTCTCCAAAGATATGAAAACAAAACAAAAACAAAAAACGAAGACTCAAACCAACTCTGAAGAAATCACTGCCCTGACACAGACAGAAGAGCTCCTTCTGTGGCCTGCAGGCAGCTGGTGAGTTCTGGAGCACAGCCCCCACGAGGGGGGGGGGGCACAGCACATCTTCCTTGCCGAGACTGCTCCTCTGTGAGTGTGGGCATCACAGCTCTGTTGGACGTGTGAGGAGAAAGCCTTGGTAGGTTCCAAGTGAACAGAGGTGGTGGTTACTGATATGACACATGGCATTCCAGATGCAGCCTTGCTGGGACTTGCTTCTTCCTTTCCTCTCCCAAAGCCAGCAGACAAGGACCAGAGAAACTCATTCTCATAGAAACCAAGCACACACACCTGTACTGCCCAAGCAACCCCGGAGATATTTATTTTCTACTAAAACAAAAAACAATATACTCCCAATTGCAGTATAAATTCTGATTCTGTAAGTAATAAGCAACGCAGCCTTGGGCAGGAGAGGGAGCAGGTGATAGCAACTTAGGACATTTGATGTAGACCTGGAGAGCGCCAACAAACATCCTCCAAACAACTCTACTCAGAATGAGGTGGGCGGTGGCCAGGGGACTGGAGTAGTGGAGCTGTTTAGCCTCAGTAATGCCTCTGGTAAGATCCCATGGGGGCCTGGGGCCTCCCCACCTGTGCTGCAGTTTGGCTAACCAGGTGGGAGAGAGCAGGGCCACTCTGGATCAGAGTGTCCAGAGCCTTCTGTACACTTGGATTGTCAAAGTTAATACCTGTGGAGGATACAGGCCTCTGGCTAGCCATGTTGCTGGCAGGTGTCAGGCGATTAGAAGGCTGGCCAAAGAGCCCTTGGGTAGGAGCCCCAGGCCTGGGACCCATGTTCCGAGCAGATCCTGCCTGTCCCAAAATGTTTGGAGGCTGACTGCCAGAGGCCTGTGATCTTGGCTGAGGCTGGCTGTTTGCTGCTGTGGAAAAATTCTGGTTCTGTGTGTTTCCGGCAACAACTGAGGGGGACGTAGAGCTGCTGCTGGCCACAACTGTGCCACTATTGAAGAGGCTGAGGATTTTGGCCTGAAGCTCTTGCTGGGAGGTGGGGGGTGCAGTTGGAGTGGGTGTAGCGGAGGGGAGCACTTGGCTGCTCTGGAGCGGCTGGGAGCTTGGCTGTGTCTTCAGCGAGGCACCCGAGGTCGCCCCGAGTGATTGGCGGGAAATCGGGCCTGGAAGACAGAAGGGAGGCATCTGGTTGAAAGCACCTCCAAGGGCAGGAGGCCTAGTAGCCAAGGGAAGAACAACAATCATAGTCACATCAATCACACAGTACAGACAATAACATCAATTTCCAAAATGGCCACTTTATGGTATATACTGTTTACAAAAAGCAGCCTTGTTCCCTGGGAGAACTGTATATAAATAAGGGCATAAATAAATGAGGGCATCCCTCCTGGCTACCAAGGAGCCAGCGATGTTAATCCACCCCACTGCCACAATAACAACATAGGGGTGAGAATTCGGGACCCAAATCTAAAGTTATTATCATTACAGTAGTTTTATCAGTATGGATGGCCCATGGGAGAACCCAAAAGATGGGCTTCCCTTCCCTTCCCCACCCAATCAGCCCTGGGCCTGGCACCCTCCCAACAGAGCCTGGGGATTAGAGAAATGCAGAGTCAGAACTTCACCTCGGCCCTGCCACGTAGCTCACCAGGCAGAGAGTCGGTGCTGCTCCTCATAAGCCGCTCCTTTCTCTCTCGCAGATAGTTGATGATCTTGTCTGTCTCTTCGGCAGTGAGATACCTGTTATCTGCCAGCAGATTGATGAGGCTCTGGATGGCTGGAGGGTGCCCTCCACGCACGCCCTCCTCAGGGCCTCCTCGCTCTCTTTCCTGTAGGATGGCTTCATCAGCCATCTTGGCTGCCTGTCTGGCAATCTCTTCACGTTCCTTCTCCCGGCACTCATTCTTGTAGCGTTCATAATTTCTGGCCACTAGCACCATGGCATCTGCCTGGGGCATGTTGCGATGCTCTGTGGGAAGGAATGACACAAATGATTTTCTCCCATGAGGAGAGAGGGCGTGCCCACCTGCTGCCCTCTGCCAAGTCCTTCCTAACCTCCTTAGACTAGAAAGAAAACCATTTCAGTGACAACAGCCACGTGAGGTGGTATGAGCGGGGCTGGGAAGGAGCTGAGAGGTGAGTCGGAATCTTTGGTGGGGAGCACTTGGGCCTTTGTAGAGAGCTATTTCTTTTGGGGGAAATTCCTAGATCACAGACTTGTAGTAAAAACCAAAGAAACATGACAGGCTCCTGCAGATTCAAACAGACCATGTGGGGAGTAGCTGCAGGAGGTAGGCCCAGCAGTCTCTAGACCAGCAGCAGGAGGCCAAAAAGCCCTCTGTACAGCCTGGCTCTCCACTGTGCTCCTTGGGAGAGATCTGCCCTACTGTTTTTTAATTCATCAGTTCAAAAGTAATGAATTAAAATCTACTTGTGGCCCTAAATAACCTCCCTTTCCTACCAGTGGTCAAAGGGCTTTTGGCCAGAACCTTCCGTGTATGTGCTCAGACACCTAGAACAAACTCCCCCCTGGAAATCACTATGTATTCCATGGCCACGTACAGGTACAATGGTCAGGCCAAAACAAGAGTCTGGGTGTGGGGTATGGGGTGAAAGGAAACATCTAGGCTGGAGGAGCCTAGAGGAGGATCCCTGAGCAGGGTATGAGATGATTGAGTCTCACTGCTTAGGGATCAAAACACTAAAAGCTACTTTGGAGGACTTGTCCTGTTGTGTACCTCTTAGGGGCTCAGAACCTTCCCCTATTCTCACAGCTCCTCTGTTCACCTCTCCAGTACACTGTGAAAACAAGGATTCCATCATGTTCAGTGCAGTATGTGCCATACGCATGCCAGAGCTGGATACCACAGGTGAGCCAACTGTGTGTATTTCTTTCCAATTCTCCCCTCAGTGACTTCATGTTGTAGCTTAAAATGGGACACAGTGGGAGTATTTACACTACAGAAACTGGCAAATGCTACAAATCTCACCTTACACAAGAGCTGGTTGTTATATTTTCCCAAGATACTTATTGTACACTGCTAATAACTGAGTGAACAGCAGGCCCAGCACTGCATCACAGAGAATGAGGAGAATGAGAGACAAGGCAATGACTATGTGAGAACCTCCCAGTACACACAGAGAAGGACCCTACCATATTCCAAGTGAAATACACAAATTATTTGCTCCAAACCTACTTCTTATGAATATGGTACAGAATGAATGTACTAGTAACTACTTCTAGGATTCTGACCTACTTGGGCCTTCCTACCTTGTGGAGTTCCAAACATGATGTTGACCGTACAAGAACGGTGAATCTGGTGTTGCTGGGTGATGACAATAGCAAAGGGAGACCCTCCCCTGCTAACATCCTCCAAGGCTTGTGACAGTGACACTTCTGTGTTTAGGAAGATCAAGTCTACAACCATGCCTAGGTCTCGGACCTTCCTCCCAACAGACTCAGCATAATCTCTGTAAGAACAAACAGGTTCCAGGTAAATAGTCCCTCACCAACAATCTGTATGCTACTGTGCCAGTTGCACATGCTCCTACACAGAACTCAAACTCTAGGCCACCTTCAGTGCCCATGAGGCTCCAAAGATTCTAGAACTGTGTGACTTGCCTGAGCTCACACAGGTGTTTCCAGTGGCACAGTATTTAATACCCTTCTTTCTCTTGACTCTCTAGTCCAGTGGTCAATTCTTCCTTAACACAAACCTGCTACCTAACACTTGGTGCTCCCTACCTTTGGGAGCCTACATAGTACAGCTCAAAAAGCGCTGGCTTCAGTGCAACAAAGACTGCTTTGGATTGCGGCCTTAACATTTGCTTGCAATGCCGTGAAGCTTTAAGCAAGTCCCTTTACCTTTTATCAGATGTACTTCTCATCTTGAACCAATGAAATGGGAATAATATAGCTCAACTCCTATGTCATTTCCTTGACTTCTCCTTCAATCTAAATCAGATTGCCATGCTCTCATTAGGATTCTTCACTTATATACTTATTTTTGTCATCTTCTCAACTAGACTGAGTTCCACATAGTGGAAGGCGATGTGTGTATCTGCTTATTAAACCATTATAGCTCCAGTACAAATAATAACAACATGGGATATAATTGCTATGAAGATTAAAAATAATTTGTATAAAAGTACCTAGCATGGGGTAGTACAAAGTGCTCAGAAAATGAAAGCTATTGTCATGCGCCCAGAAAAAGCTACCTATATTCAAAATAGCATGTCTCTGAACAAGGCAAGCCTGCCACTTGGTGTCTCAACACCTATTTCCCTAGTCACTGCCTTGAAATTAGCTCTTTAACCCCAAACTGCAAGAAAACACATGAATTTATTTACTGACCGTCTGGGAAAGAGAACATAGCACCTATCAAGCCTGCAAGCTGCTCTGCCCCCTTCTCCCTTACGTCCTCAAGGAGAGAATGTGAAGAGATAGAAGGGAACAGTGCTATAAACTCTTGCTTGGTTAGCGTGGACACCTAACACTTCTGCAACGCCAGGGGCCTGTCACAAAGCAGGCTTCATTCTTGGCTGACAAATGCAGAGAGCTGCTTTTCAATTATGAGGGATCTCAGGTGCCCCACCAAGGGGGAGCTACTGCTTTTCTGGGCTAGTGGCTACCCTCATTCTTACTTGCAGCTTGCATGGTTCTAGACGGCCTAGCCCACCTGAGCTCTAGGGATAAGAACAGGCTTTAGCCCTCGCCAAAGTGACAGGATCATGGATAGAAAGTAAACCTGGGGAATTTAATAAAAACAACTGTAGATTTTCAGTAGCAGTACTGGGATAGAACAGCTCTCTTTCCAGTAGGTTTGCGGAGCTAAGATGAGACACAACTAGGCCAGTGCCATTCTGCTCTCCAGTGCCATGAGAATGAGGGCAACACCAAGGAAGCCATGCAGAGGTACCAGGAGAAACAAGTCTTGATGATACAGTTTGACCCTGGATGTAGCCTGAGTTTCCCAGTCAAGCAAACTTAAAAATTGCTCCTTTGAAGATAAAGCCAATTTGAATTGGGTTTTCTGTCACCAACAGCTCAAAAAACTCTGCCTTATACTTATGTAATATCAGAATAGCCCAAGTTGTCAACAGAGCTACTAAGTTGGAATCTCAATTTCTGTGTTGACTCTTCTCACTAGAGCTAGGCAAAGGGTTCTTACTTAGTCTGCTTGTTGACCACAATCACAGAACAGTCCACAGGTCTCTCAGCATCAAAGCGTCTTTGAATTTCCTCAAAATATTGACGATAAAGCTCTTCTCTACGCCGTTCCTCACGTTTCAAACGCTCTACAAGATACCAGAGGGAAAAACTTAAATAAAGACTATCTTCTTATAAAATAAGTCACAGGATTCTGAATCAACCAATCTTCAAATCTACTTCCCCAAAATAACCACTATTATTACTGCTTATTATAAGTTCATTAAAAGGAGGCTGTTGGATCAAGGGGCACAGTCTCTTTCTTTCATTCTTTGGCTGATACATACTTCTAGAAAGTGTTATAAATTTATACTTAAGAAAAAGATTGGGACATGGAGGTATGGTGCAAATGATAGAGCCTTAAGCAAAAAAGCCAAGCAAGAGTGTGAGGCCCTGAACTCAAGTCACAGTACTGGAAAAAATAACAGAGGTTAAAGGTGTGGCTCAGGTGGTGCCAGCCAATGAGTGAAAGAATCCAATATGGAGTTCAAGTCCCTGTCTGAGACAAAAACAAAGGAACTAAGTAAAGAAAAAAGAAAAAAAAGGGAGGATCAACCAGTGCCTATTTCTCTACATATTAGTTAGTCAATGCTATTGCTACTCTTTTAATTTTCAGTGAATTTGATAGAATTTTATTATTCAAATGTACATTTCTGTTTGGACAAAATGAGTGACATGCTGGGTGCTAGTAGATCACGTCTGTAATCCCAGCTCCTCAGGAGGCTGACATCTGAGGATCATGGCTCAAAGCCAGCCCAGGCAGGAAAAGTCCTTGAAACTCTTATTTCCAATTAACCACCAGAAAATCAGAAGTGGTGCTGTGGCTAGCCTTGAGCAAAAGAGCTCAGGGACAGTGCCTCGGCCCTGAGTTCAACCCCCATGAATGACGTCCCCCCCCCAAAAAAAAGTGACAAAGTTTTATTACACTTGATCTTAACCAAAAGGCAAGTGATTAAATTTTTGTAACCAATTAAAAATGAGGTTCTTAACCATCTCTACTTGGCCAAGTCTGTATGAAATAATATAAAAATCTTTATAATCAGCCAGAAGTGGAGGTGTGGTTCAGGTGTCAAGTGCTAGCTTTGAGTAATAAAACTTTAGGGACAGCACCCAGGCACTGAGTTCAAGCTCTAGGACTGGCACCAAAAAAAAAAGTATTAAAGATATAGTAAATAAAAATGATAAAAACTCATGTGATTTAAAAAAGGCTATCTGGTCAATGGGCAAAAAAGCAGCATGTAACTACAGTTCCATTCTTTTTTAGCCACACTGAAGTTTTAACTTATGGCTTCATGTTTTCCTGGAGCTCTTCTACTTGAGCCGTATCTCTAGCCCTGCTTTTTGCTGGATGGGAGTCCAAGGCTAGCTTCAAATTGCAACCTTCTGAGTAACTAAGATTATAGGTGTGAGCAACCAGTATACAGGCCTGTTTTCTCTTTTGATGAACTTGTTTAGCCAAGTCATTAACCCAAGTAGTTACCTCTTCTTCTTTTGTAAAGTGTTCCACTGGTAATAGAAACATAACATTTCTCCTCTTTTACCTTTTGCACGAGACTGACTTTCTGGGCCAGGGGGGCCTCGTCCATCAAAGCTGTCTCTGTACCGGTCAAAGTAAGCGTCATCCTTTCTCCTGCAATAGTCATCCATCCGCAGGTATCGGTCATAAGAGCCTTCTCTCCTGAAAAGTTGAGAAAATTTTCACAAAGTTAAAACTTTATCCTATTTTATAAAAACCAGAATTCTTGCCGGGCGCCAGTGGCTCATGCCTGTAATCCTAACTACTTGAAGGCTGAAACCTGAGGATCGCAGTTCAAAGCCAGCCCAGGTAGGAAAGACCATGAGACTATTATCTCCAATAAACCACCAGAGAACCGGAAGTGGCTCTGTAGCTCAAGTAAAGAGTGCTAGCCTTGAGCTGAAGAGTTGAGGGGCAGTGCCCAGGCCCAGAGTTCAAGCCCCACAACCGACAAAACAAAACAAAAAATAAAAAAAAAAAAACAGAATTCTTAAGACCTAGGTCCCTCTAAGACACAAGATTCTGGTGTTAGACAAATGAGACTTGTATCTGGGACTCATTGGTTATCATTTCTGTGGCTATGATTATACTTAAAAAAAATGGAATGGAATATGTATAAAAAGCTCAGCATAGGCCACAATATGTAATAAATGCAAAATAACGTATTTATTTTGAGGAACATCTCATGTCCCCTTCTCTTTTTGTCCATTGGTGCCAGTACTGGGGCTTGTCGTGGTCTCATGTGGCTTTTTTTGAGCAAGGCTGGTACATTCAACACCTGGGGCACAGCTCTGCTTCCAACTCTGTGCTGGTTAAGTGGAGGAACAGGAGTCTTGATTCATCTGTCTGGACAAATTTGAAATATTAATCCTCAGAATTCAGGTTCCTGAGTAGCCAGGATTACAGGTATGAGCCTCAGTAGCTTCCTTATGCTTTTTTAACACTGTAGTAAAACTTGTAACAAGAATTTGTCATTTTAACTTTTAAAAAACAATACGGGAGTTTAAAATTAGGGCTTCCTGCTTGGTAGGCAGGGGCTCTCCCACTTGAGTCACACTTCCAAACCATTTTGCTTTACTTTTCAGAGGGGCTGATTGTTTCTACCTTTTAGCTTGTGGGTATGGTTCTGTTATATCTATTCCTGTGTAACTGAGTCCTTTTTTTCAATTTTTTTTTAAGTAGCTGGCAAGCTGTTTCCCACAAGTAACTATCTGCCATTTTTACATTTCACAGTATGAAAGTTCCAATTTCTTATAATTTTATAACTAATACTATTTTCTATGTTTCTGGAAAAAGAATATAACCATCCTAGGTGTGAAGAGGCATTTCATTGACATTTTATGATGACTAATGCTATTATCTTCCATGCATTTAATAGCTACTTCAACATCTCGGTTTTGTTTTCTCTTCCACTTCTGTTTTCATTTGATGATGTTGTCACAAAGATCCAGATTTATTCACTAAGCATTAATTCATCACATTCAGCAAAATTCAACACTGTATATAGTACACTGGAAATAGAAGACTGATGTCATTGTCCTTAACGAGCCTTTTAATTAGTTTAGCAACAGGAAAGTATGCAGTATTGGGGAGAAAGGGTACATACCTATACATTGGGTCTCGGGAATCCCTTATGTCTCTGTATCGGTCATACATGGGGTCCCGGTGATCTCGAAAATCTCTAGAGTCTCTTAGATCACGAAAGCCTCTGAGATCCCTCATGTCCCGAGCATCACGCATACTTCTGCTATCTCTGTGATCCCGAATGTCTCTGCTATCTCTGTGGTCCCGTAGGTCTCGAATGTCTCTATCCCGGGCATCTCGGCCATTTCTGCCATCCCTTGGCTCTCTCCTTGGACTTCCCCGAATCGGAGATCGATCACGCCTTGAATCTCGACTATCTCCAAAGCCATATGGATCTCTGTGGGAAGCAGCAAGAAGATGCTAAGACAATGAAACTGTAAGTAGCCAACCTTTCAGCTCTTCATAGAAGTCTCCACCCTCCAAGTATTTTTCTCTAAAACATGACAGTGAGAACATGACTGAAATTTTAGGCACAGTAACTTGTCTGGCCAGAAAATAAGGTTGAGAACATTCTAGAATCTCAAACGATGACATCAAAGAGACAATGCATGATCAAATCCCAAAGAATTTGACGAGGGTCATAGTATCATTCAGAGTTCAGGGTGTAACTCAGTATTTACATGCCAAATTATCATGTTTCAATAGGTCTTCAAAGTGAAAGTACCTTTCCCCCAAAATCTATTTTCTCCCATCAGACTTGTCTGAAAGAGACTTTACAAAGGGGAAGTACATAGGAAGGGCCAACACTTATGAAGAAAAAAAAAAAGAACAGAGCAAAAAGAACAAAAGACACAATCTCATATAAAGCAACCCAAGGGGTCATCTTTAAAAAAAAAAATCACTCAAAGTATCTAGTAGGACAATCAAGGAAATAGAAACCAAGCCAAGCATACTATGTTACACACATTAATGGATTATGAACGATTCTTCTTGACCCGCAACCCCCCCGACCTGGTTGTGGGGCTTTAACTCTGGGCCTGGCTGGACGCTGTCCCTCAGCTCTTCAGCTCAAGGCTGGTACTCTACCACTTGAGTCACGGCGTCACTTCCAGCTATTTCTGCTTATGTGGTGCTGATCGAACCCAGGGTCTCATGCATGTGAGGCAAGCGCTCTACCACTAAGCCACCTTCCCAGCCCAAGGTTTTTTGTTTTGTTCTTAAGTGTTGAAAGTCAGGGATACATGTGTCTGCTCTGACTTCAATGTTCTTTATGACTACTACTCTCTACTGGAAACTTTTCCTAACACATTTAAAATAAATTTCCCATTCTAACTTAGTCTCATTTCTTTCTCACTTCTGCCCCAAATCTTTTTGGTTACCAAAGCTTAATTCTAGGAAGTTAACTTTGAGTTCTCCTCCATTCCTATTTAGTACGAGTTCTGCTCATTTTTTTCCCCCATCCCCTCTAGATTTATATGCCCGCTCCAGGCCCTTATTTCTATGCTAGCACCACATTTCCAAAAACCTCTATCAAAACAAAAACAAATCTGGAATCCAACTCATCCAACACATAAATACCACTACTATCCTAAAAGGTGCATTTCCATCTATATCAACCTCAGCTTGGATCTCATGACCCCAGGAAGCAATATATAACAATCTAGTTCATTAGGATTACCTTCCCCTTTTTCAATCTTCTCATTTTTATACAGGATATTCTTATGGCTTCACATAGTCTCAGTTTTTTTTGTTTTTGGTCAGTCGTGGAGCTTAACTCTGGGACTAGGCACTGCACCTCATCTCTTTACCTCTAGGCTAGCACTCTACCACTTGAGCCACAGTGCCACTTCCTGTTTTCTGGTGGTTTACTAGAGGTCTCATGGACTTTCCTCCCCAAGCTGGCTTTGAACTGCGATTCTCAGATCTCAGCCTCCTGAGTAGCTAGGACTACAGGTGTGAGCCACCGGCACCTGGCTAGTCTCAATATTTTTATTCATATAATTTTTCTATTGGAATAGTTTTCCTAATCTAAACCCCATGCAATCCCCATGGACAAGTGTATGTTCTATGTCTTCCAGGCAATCTTCCCAACTCTTAGTAACTGCTGATTTCTCCTTGTTCAATTCTCAGGTAATTTTTATTTTTGGGGTCAGTTGTGGGGCCTGAACTCTGGGCCTGGCTGTCCCTCAGCTCTTCAGCTCAAGGCTAGCACTCTACCACTTGAGCCACAGCGCCACTTCTGTTTTTTTCTGCTTATGTGGTGCTGAGGAATCAAACCTAGGGCCTCATACATGCAAGGCAAGCACTCTACCACTGAGCCACCCTCCCAGCCAATTTCTCAGGTAATTTTTTTAAATCTCTCTCTCTTGATATGGCATTTACCTTTGCATAATGTCTTATGTCTGACAAACTTTACAGAATACCTCCCCTGTAAAACCTTCCCCAAAACTCTTTGTTGTTTGGTTGGTTATAGGGCTTGAATTTAGGGCCTGGGTGCTAACCCTGAGCCTCTTTATGCTCAAGACTACTGCTCTACCACTTAAACCACAGTGCCACTTCGGTTTGAGTGGTTAACTGGAGATAAGAGTCTCAGGGGGATTTTTCTGCCCCGGCTTGCTTCAAACCAAGATCCTCAGATCTCAGGCTCCTGAGCAGCTAGATTACAGGCATGAGAAACTGGCACCCAGCCCCGAACTCTTTAATTTTCACTAACAAATAGGCTCCTTCTTCAGTCCTTCTTACCCCAGAAAATGGCAAGTGCAGTAGCTTAAGCCAGGAAACGAGATGTCATCCTTCCCTTCAAGCTTTATTCTCTTCCAACCACACTTCCTCTTGTTTTTTCTTCCTCTCTCCAAAACTGGTGTCACTTCTGCTCATTTTACCTCCACTAGTAACACTGATGGCCAATGCACAATGACCTTACCCACCCAACCAAACATGTAAAACCCTTCATTACTTTCCAAGAATTTAGAATTCATTCCAAAATCTCTACCAGGCCTAGGTAGATCCTGAATGATCTTGGTTTCCATCTTCTCCAACCTCATGTTTCCTCTCCACTTTCTTGCCTATGAGCCTTTCATCTGTGAATTACCTAGATCTTTCCTACTTTCTTCACTTGAAAAGCAGGAGTGAATTTGCAGTTTTTCCATGTTTTGGCAGAACTATAATTTACTCCCTAATCCAGTAGTCTATCCTACTGGATTGCAAGTTCTACACAAACTATCCATTTGTCTTTGTACTATATATCCACCAGGTAGCAGTATCTCTGACACATAGGAGACGCTCTATAAATATGCTAAATGAAGCTCACTCCTGTACATACTTCTAATACTGCAATTATTAAACTGTCTTGTAATTAATCATGTACTATGTTTTGCTCAAGAGCTTCCATAAGATTTATGTCACCAAGTGATGTTGTAGTCATATACCCTATTATGCTCACAAACAGAATCACTTAACATCTTCTCAGAACACAGTCTCTTCATTAAGCAGTGCTCGAGTGTACTTGTGTCCACTGCTTTCCTACCAAACAGTATTCTCTGGTAGGAATTTAGTAAAATATTTCATGAGCTGAATTATTTTCTAAACTGTAAGTCACTAGGAGCAGCTTATACTATGTTTTGTTCTTCTGTCATTTACAACTATACGTACAAGGAATTCCTTACAATGTCATCAGCTTGGTGGGAAACTTCACCTTTACAGGTACAGAAAAACAATTTAAATGCCAATTGCACTTCTATAGGGGAAGTCCTTGTTTCTACACATTTATGTATTCATTTGAGATGGAGGTGCTATGTTTGCCCAGGCTGATTTTGACCTCAGCTCGGATGATCTGTCTCAGTCTTTCAATCAGTTGGCACTACAGGCACACACGTCTTTTCATATTTGAAGGTACACTACTATTCTTGCTGTGAAGCAAACATGGCATTTAAATGGGAATTTAAATATGACAGTAAACATTAGTTCTTAATGATTATTCCAACTTTCCCTATTCTATCAACTAATCCTCTTAACATATGTAACGTAAGATATAGTGTACAGTAGGGGCAAAATTCAAGATCCAATAAGAAGTGACAAGTGGAAAGTATTTTTGGATTATTAATGATTAGTGAATAAACCTGCCTTGGGGAACAGTTGGAAGTTGTCATTAGAGGTGGAATCAGATTTCAAGTGTTCTTGGCAATCAGGGCTGAAATATCATGAACCTGACAGACCACAGACCACACACAAAGCCTTGGGCTGCTGGAATATGGTTAAGAACATCATGTCACTGTGTGTTTTTCAGACTTAGGACAATTATACATGCCATGTTTATTCTCTTTAGTTATTTTTAATGTTCTGGAGATGGAACTCAGGGCCTTGTATGTATTAGCAAGTGCTCTACTATTGAGCTGTGATGACAAACCCCATGGTTCTCTCTTGTGCCAGGATAGGGGCTTGAATTCAGGCTGGTTGTTGTCCCTTAGCTTTTTTTCTTTTTCCTCTAGGCTGTTGTTCTACCACTTGAGCCAAAGCCCCATTTTACCGAGTGCGCACGCGTGCGCGCGCACGTGTGTGTGGTTAATTGGAGATGAGGTTCTCAGATGGCCTAAGCTACTTTTGAACCATGTTCCTCAGAACTCAACCTCCTAAGTAGCCAGGATTATAGTTGTGAGCTTGTAATTTTACTTACCTGTCAGGAGTCTAACCCTGTAGAACGATTATATCCTATTTTGACTAAGTCTGGGTCCATGTCTCCAGTATATTAAAACAAGACACTCAATGTAACCTAAGTCCACGTACAACTCAACCACTAATTTTCTTTCAATTGCCTTCAGGATGAAACTGTAAGAGGTGACAATCATAAAGGAAAAAGAACCAAAGGAACAGTGGTAATAGGGACAAGAAAGAAAATTACTTTTAAAATGAAAGGGTAAAGCTCTTTTCCTTTTTCCAAAAGATGAACAATGGTCTTCCATACTGCTGTTCTGGAGATAAAAGCAAACAAAAATCCTTTTAGGGTCACTTTGGGACCCAAACAAAGAACTTCTCAGAGGAAAAAGGCTCCTGTTACTGACCCTACCATCTTTCCCCAAACAAGAACACAGCTAAGAAAAGGGTGGCACAGTGTACAGGATGCTGAATGTGCGGAGCGTCCTGCATGAGAAGCTTGACCTCAGGAAGTAGGCTACAAGCAAGCCTCTGGAGCACAGTACAGTCACAGTATCATCACAGGAGGTGCATTACTAAGGAAAACCAGTGCAGCATACCCTCAAGTACCAGGTAACTAAGAGCTAAAAAGAAAATGAACAGCAGTTAATTTCAGCACTACAGTCCACAAACTGAAGCAGGTGGCAAACACAAGTAAAGTTTTGCTGTCAAGTTCCTATTAAGCAGGGGAAAGAGGCAAATGTTCTTCACTTTGAGAAAAATACAACCATATCACTGGGAAACATTTTAGAGGTAAAGGAGGGACAGGTGAAGGAAAAACCATGGCTCAGATGGCTGGTAGTTGTGCTTCTCTTGCTGGGGACTAAAGGAGCTTGTTGAGTAGTAGGCATTTGCGAGCTTACAGACCAAGAACTGACAGTCATCCTAGAAGACTGACTGGAGCTGCTCTTCATCAAGCCTCTGAAACCTCAGATCCAGAGAGGTGGTTGGCTTTGGCTATACTGGTCAGGGAGAAAGGTCTTCATCTTTTTCTCTTTTCTGAGGAGGACAGGTTGTCCTTTCTTCCTTTCTGTTCACTGGAATATTTTCCTTTGGAGGGCAAGTCTTTTGACTCTGAGAACATATTTTCTTAGGATTCCCAGTTTCTGATATTGTCCACAAATATTAACTAAATGCTGGTTGCTGTACAATGCTGAATCCCCACCATGATGGCTCCATGCTGTTAGAGATATGACTTGTGCAGAACTGTGCCATGGGCTGCAGGTGGCATATAGTGTACATCACAGATCCAAAATTCGTTAAGTGCCCATGCATTTTCCCTAGGAAGCAGGCAAGTCCAAATATGGTGTTTCTGTTGGTGGAGATGGTACTTGCTGAGAATTGTTCATTCTTCAAGTGTTGTTGTAGATCATGCATAGCCTGAGACATAGTGAGGCCCATCTATTGTTAGGGCTATCTCACACCCAAGGAGCAAGGAATTATTGAAGGCCCTATGGGCAAATAGAAAGCACTTGAAGCCATGTTGGAAATGTCTCCATAGCCAAGCTACTTGTGATGAGCCAATTCCCACTGACTTCCACCAGAGCTGCCATGTTTACTATCTTTCACAATCCTCCTCAAAGCTTTGATTTAGAAAAGTAAATCTACTTGTTCTTCTGTAGGTCATATGGGAAGGTTTAGGAAATGCACTTACTGCTAATACTTGGAGGCCGAGTATGCATACATTCATGACACAAGACTGAGCTTGCTAGTGTTGTACTGATGATAGCTACTGAGAATGTCTAAGACATAATCAGAATCATGATTTAGTGAATGAAGATCCATCATTTTTAGGATAATGCTAATACTCAGGATCAACATGCGACAACTGGTACAGTCACTATGCAATATACACAAAGCAGTCCAACATGTGGTCCAAGGATTAAATTGTTAGGAATTAGGCTAAAATGTGATCCAGTAGGGATCCCTCATGCAGAGTTCAGTGCTTGGTTGGGCCAACACTGTCAGAGTTAAACTGTGACAGTTGGAGTCACTAGGGAAGCACATCACAGAGCAAAGCCAGAACTGTGGTTTACAGAGACACTTGAAGAGGTGATAATCTTGTGAAAATTCCCAAGGATATATCTAGGTGTTTTGACATTCAGCATTAAAGTCCAGTAAACCAAGGTGCTATAAAGGTCTTGTCAGTATGTTTAAAGACAATTTTCTTATTAAGATTTTTTTTAGGGGGTCGGTCGTGGGGCTTGAACTCTGGGCTTGGGTGCTGTCCCTCAGCTCTTCAGCTCAAGGCGAGCGCTCTACCGCTTGAGCCATAGCACCACTTCCGGTTTTCTAGTGGTTTATTGGAGATAAGAGTCTCACAGACTTTCCTGCCCGGGCTGGCTTTTTACAGTGATCCTCAGATCTCAGCCTCCTGAGTAGCTAGGATTACAGGCGTGAGCCACCAGCACCAGGCAATTTTCTTATTAAAAGTAAGAAGCACTGAGGTATAAAGGTAAGTGAGTTTGCTTTTCTCCTTATGAACAAGGCATCCTCTATGGCTCATTAGGGCTGCCAAATGAAGGCATTTTGGTTACTGGTACATTTTTAATCATGTCAAGGCTTTAACTGGAAGTATCCAAATAAATAGTACACTCTCAGGTAAGTGATTAGCCCCTTACAGGTTAACCAGTCACTCATCTTTCCTACTTGTTGCATTTTTACTTTTGTTCTATTGGGGTACTAGCTATTTCAAGACATAAAGTATGATCAGAGCAAATGACCAAATGCTAGTGCATACTCAGGGCCCCACATTTACTAGTTGGCTGCTCTATCATTGGAGACAAACCTCAAGCTTTTGAGGAAGGGTCATGTTTTATGCCTGTGGTGATTCTCCTACTTGCACTTCCCATGCTAATGGGGATGACATGCATGTGACACTATGTCCAGGCATTGTGCTTCCCTACAGCTGGGATAACAGCTGTGTAGCAATGCACCCAGCCTTTGGTTAAGAGTTGAGGATTTTTATGCTCAGGCTGGTCTTGAATGACAATCCTCCGTGTCTGCTTCCCATGTAGCTTGGTACCTTGAGCTACCATGTTTCTGAAACTGCTTTATTTTGAATACAATGTTCAATTTGTCTGGACTTTTTTCCTCTGTGATACTGGGGTTTGAACCCAGGGCTCGTGCATGCTAGCTAAGCATTTTACCAATTAAGCCCTTTTTGCTTTTGCTTTTCTGGGGCTGGCCCAATTTCACAATCTTCCTGTCTCCATCTCTCAAGAGGCTGGGATTGTAGTTGTTCAACAGCATACCAGCCCTGGTGTTTGTGTGTGTGTGTGTGCGCATGCTCACGTGCACACACACGCGCACACATGTGCCAACCCTGGGGCTTGAACTAGGGCCTGGGCATCATTCCTGAGTTTTCTACCACTTGAACTACAATTCCAATTCCGGCTTTTTTTTTTTTTTTTTGTCATTAATTGGAGATGAGCTGTCAGATTTTCCTGCCTGGGCTGACTTGAAACCATGACCCTCAGATCTCAGCCTTCTAAGTAGCTAGGATTACAGGCAGGAGCCACCAGTGCCCAGCTCCGAGATGTTTGTTTTTTTTTTAAATAATGGTAAAATCCCAAGACCTTTCACTCAGAATGATTTTTTTTCTTTTTCTTATTTCATTTATTACATTAAAAAATAACATCAGTTAATACTTTAGAAGGATTTAATTTTGGCATGTCCACATATATAAATAGAAAGTAGCTTTATCAGACTCACCTTGCTCAGAACAAATTTTACTATATGTGACTATCCTTCTTCCCTGGGGGTAAATAAGCATGGCTGCATCATGTTAATAACATACTGAGGAACACAGAGACATACTGCAAAGGGAACACTGATTACTGATCAAATTATATTAGCCTAGCTATCCCTTCTATTGGTTACTAATATAAAAGGAAGTCACTGCTTTATCCAAACCTAAATGACCTCCTTTTATAACTTAGTTCTGAGAAAGGTGACATTTTAGAGGTATATAATGACTTGTATATATTTATATTTGCACTACCTGGTAAGAAGCTCATTTGAAAAGGTTATTTGTGGAAATATATTTTTGTAAAAAAGCATAAGCCTATTCACTTATAGATGAAATTATGGAGTTGTACTTTAGGCTAGGCTAAAATTAATCTTTTTAGTTTAATGCCCCAGTAACCAGAGATTCTAAAACTGCAATTTTGAGTATCTATAATCAAGTAGCAATGTAAAAGCAACAGGTTAATTGATGAATAAAACACCCTCTTAATTTCAAGCGGAAAAAAACATCGACATGCTGTGTGTATGTGTATGTCTGTGTGTTGGTACAAGGGCTTGAACTCAGGGCCCTCTCTTGCTCTCATTAGGCTTTTTGCTCCTGGCTGGCACTCTATTACTTGAGCCATGCCGCCAGTCTAAATAAAGAACTACTTTTATTTTCCTTCTTCAAAAACACAAATAACATTACAAACAGATTACATGCCTTATAGAGATAACAGAGTGGGAAGATTTTACTAGTGGAGTCACTTATGTTATTAGTTAGAAATTCCATAACTCCTCCTGCTTTGTTTAGAAAGTTACACATTAGTGCCTTTTGGCAATTGGACACACATCAAGTTTCTTTTCAACCCATTTGGCAATTGTAGCTTCCAACAGGAGGCTTGTATTTCTGACCATCTTCGTCCCCCAATTGCATGTTTAATGAGGAACAATACAGATGGGAATGCCCTAAATTTGCAGCATAATTAGATGCAACCTAATGGAAGAAGGTATTTTATGTACTCTGCTAATCACATATGCCAACAAATCAACCAGTATTGTTGTTGTAAGCTACAGGTATACTTATGGTTAGAAAAGATACTAATGTATATGCTCACTTCTGCAATAAAACCAGGATACAGAGCATCCACCTGACAGCTATGGTGTTACTATAGTTATACTTCTGAGTGAGCAGAATAAACAAAGAATCCACCTGAAATCAGCATTTCCTTACCCCTAGGGTCTGCACAAACTCTGCAGAGCACATACATATAATGTATTTTTAGTAACTGGAAATCACCTTCCCTTTATATCCAAGTAGGAGTATACACAGGAATTACGCAAGTCATTCTTTTGTGTAAGTAGATGACAAAATATATAGGTGTTTTTGATCAAAAGCAAACAGCTATATATTATGTGTATATGCTTAGTTGGGCATTTCCCCAGATCCTGTGGTGATATCAGTACAAGATTTCACTGTGTTTTGCAGTGTTTAGCTTACTCTAGGAAATGTAATTTTCTGTGGGATATAAATTAGGTATGTAGTTTCTGTGGAAAATGGTATTTTACTGGAGGGCAAAGGCAAAATCCATACTGAGTATTCACTTAAACCTGGAAGAGATACCAGACATGACACATCATACATATCTGCAGTCCATACCCAACTGCACAAATGTCCACTTGTGTGTTGTTATGAAACACAGAGTTTGGATATAATATACTGTTCTTTGGTGTAAATGACAACATTGGTAATATTCTTCCATGAAAGAAAGGGCCAATTTAATTTGTACGTTGAGGGTACACACCAGGATTACCTCTTTTATACATACTGAAGGGTACATTCCAGGAATGCCCCCTATTTCCAGGAAAGCTAAGAAAAAGGGAGACTTTTAAGAGGTGGGATGTATTGCCCTTTTTATTTCCCCTCAAACAGGTAACCCAAGCATGCAAGCACAGGGGATCTGCAGCACAGGCACGGCAGCAATCTCTCAAGCAGCTCTTTCCAATAAACCCGAGTTAACATCTGGACCGGCAGCCATTTGGAATGAAGAGTCGAATCTCTGCTGCCTGCTGCAATGCAGCATGGCATACACCAGCGACCCTGGGGCATTCCTACTGCTTTGGAGGCTCCCATTGACATGTGAACGGGGCAAAGACAGAGGTTTATCCTCTTCCACTTGCCTGCAACTCATGTTGCAAGCTGAACTTGCTGGGCTTGCCACGGAAAACACAAAGCTTCCTCTGCATCTCCTGATGTGTTTTAAAAAAGCTTGAGCAAGGCCCGTCATACAGGTTCATGTTCTTATTGTTTGCTTGAGCGTTTCTGATTTGTTGGGGGGCAGAAAAGACCTTTGACGTACGAAGTTGGGCTTAACTCCCCAGAGCCCAACTCTCCCAAGGTAACTCACTGACTGCTTCAGGGTACTTTACCTTCGTGTGGGGCTGGGTCTTGATGGAGCCGTATTCATATTTCTTCTTTCCGCTGCCTTATTAATATCTGAAAAGAATAATCAACCCATCTGTTCAATGCTACGGAATAAAAACAAGATCATCAGCACATTTTAAATGAAAGCAATAACAAAAAAAAAACCAATGACAACCAGATGGTGTAAGAAAATCCATTCAGCAGAGACACTTTTCAACAATTTTTATTATTAAGGTATTACAATGTCATGGTTTGGTAGGTAAAGAATGTCCCTCAGTTTTCTAGCTAACACATAATTTGTGTAAAATTGACCATGTCAAACCCTGCGAAGCTCTAAACCTGACAGCTCCCAACCAAAGAGAGGAAAAGGTTGTTTTCTAAAGTACTAGAAAGCCACATGTAGGCTTTTGCTGTTGTTATTTTGGGGGTGGGGGTGGGGAGGAAGAAAGAAAAAAGGGTTTGGGAAAAAATAAAGGGAAAATAATTCTATGTCACAAATGGCTGAAATCCATTGTTTTAAAATTTCCAATATTTCATGAAGCAGGACCTCTTTTTAGTGTCTTGCATTGCATTCCGTTGGTAAGAATCCAAAAATGAGATGTAGGACAGAAGAAAATTAAATTTTTTGTAATCAAAGTATATGACCTGTTAACATCTATAATCTTCATAGACAAGTACCTAAGAATAAGAATTGCTATTTGGTAAAGTGGATTTAGGTAATGAAACATTCCTCATGAAAAGTTATCATTATAGAAAACTATAGCATATACAACTAGATGAGAGAGATTAGTGGAATCTTACAAGACTGTTTTGCTAAAAGAAACAAAGCCATACCTAACTTTACAAAAATAGAAAAGCACTATGTTTTAAGAGTCAATGTGGTTTTATCCCCCAAAATAAAACTTGATAATTGTACAGGCTTACAAATAAATGAATACATTAAAACTTGCATATTTCAGATGAATGACAAAACAAAATGCTTCCTGCTGCAGTTTTGTTCCTCTTCTGTATTAAACAATTAATAGCATATCTAATGACTCAAATGGCACTCAACACTCAAATAATTAGAGTGCTTTAAAACAGTAATTATGTATTAAAAAAAAAAGATCCCAAGCAGTTTCCTATCATGTGAAAGGGCACAGCGAGAACAATTTAGTAGTCTGGAATAGACTGTACCCTGCTATGCTGCCAACTTTTGAGTTCCTGAGTGAGAATGACCCACAGGTCCATTTTAAATCAGAAGTTTTGTTACGCCTAAGAGAAAGATAGCTTTGATAAAACTTAGGTTAACCTAAATCTTAATAGTTAGGAAAGTATACTCTATCTAAACTGCTACTTACTTCAATTAGACAATATTCTACAAAAGTATAGGAATTAAGAAAAATTTTCTGTATAAAAACTGGCCAATAATATCTGACCACAGCTTTGGTACCATGTAGGGTGGTTTTACAATGTACAACTCTTAAAGTTCACAAATGTCCAATTTACATACTACATAAAGACAGGTATTATGGAATCTAATTCTTTTACATGTAATTGTGAAGAACACTAGTTTAGGTTTACTGGACTAGTCTAAGTCACTGACTTTGTCCAAATTTCCAATATAGAATACTTATGATTCACAGCAAAACATATTATCTTGGATTAAAGTAGCTTTCAAAATATCACTGGGATACACTGACTATATAATCATTTCTTTTAAATAAGCATTTCACCAGCTTGATTCTATGTATCATTAAATGGTCTTGTGATTTATTTATTTATTTAGGTCAGTTGTGAGGGTTGAATTCAGGGCCTGGGTGCTGTCCCTGAGTTCTGCTTAAGGCTAGTGCTCTACCACTTTGAGTCACAGCACCACTTCCAGTTTTTGAGTGGTTTATTGGAAATAAGACTCTCCTGGACTTTCCTGCCTGGGCTGGCTTTGAACTGTGATCCTTAGATCTCAGCCTCCTGAGCTAGGATTATAGGCCTGAGCCAACTGCTTAAACCTAGCAGGCATTTAGGTAAGAACACAGAATACATGGCCCCCCTGTTTTTTATTTTTGGCAGGGTTTCACTATGTAGCCCACACTGGCCTTGAACTAGGAATACTTCTGTCTCAGTCTCTCAAATGCTGGAATTACAGGTATGTGCCAGCTTCAAATAGTACTACTTTAGTTGGTAAGTTTACATTTAATGCAATAACTTGATTCTGCATATGAAAAGGAGCATTACATTGTCTCTGATTCTGAGTGTTCCATATTGGAGTTATGAGACCAAAGTGATTATATCTTTGAGGTAAAACTGGTTCTAAAAATGAAGATATTTTACTTTCAAAGTGGTAAAGGTTTTTTTCTGCAATTACTTGAAAGGGTATTAAAGAATATTCAAGATTAGCAATTATATATTTATATGATGTGGTTTCTGCTACTTTGCAAAAAAGAGAGCTTTCAGACATATATTGTTCTTCTCCCTTCCTCGTGCTAGGGACAGAAGCCAGGGCACTGCACATGTACCACTCAGCTACATCCTAAACCTGAAGGTCTCCACACAACTCAGGGCTTTGTACTACTAGGAAAGCACTGTACCACCTGAGCCATACCTCTACCCCTCAAATTATTTTAGAGGTTAGCACACGTAGTATGCTATGTCATATGCATGACTCGAATTTAAGGGGTTGTTTGATATCCATCTTAACAGAGAAGAATAAACAGATCTGAATAAAAATGAGATCTTCAATTTTTGGCATAATTTTTATTCAAGAGGACTGCTCAGGTTACAGTTGGGAGATTTTTAGCCAAAGCTGTAAAAATGGGATCACCAACATTACCACCAATCTCCGTTTTTTTGTTTTTTTTTTTTTTTAAATCCTGGGCTGGGAATGTGGCTTAGTGGTAGAGTGCTTGCCCTAGCATGCATGAATCCCTGGGTTAGATTCCTCAGTATCACATAAAAAGAAAAAGCCACAAAGGGTGCTGTGGCTCAAGTGGTAGAGCACTATCCTTGAGCAACAGAAGCTCAGGGACAGTGCCCTGAGTTCAAACCCCAGGATTGGCAAAAAAAAAAAAAAAAAAAATCCTGACATATACACACAGAACTTTTAGAAAATTTGTGTTCCTGTCAATTAGAGGTTCATTTAAACAAAATTTCCTTTGAAAATGCAAGTACTTTTAGTAGTAAAGAAGTTTTTGTTTTTTGGGTCCAGTCGTGGGGCCTGAACTCTGGGCCTGGGTGCTGTCCCTCAGCTCTTCAGCTCAAGGCTAGTGCTCTACCACTTGAGCCACAG
>NW_012267229.1:24039711-24042619 GCF_000151885.1 Dipodomys ordii
GCTTTTTTCTTTTTGCTTATGTGGTGCTGAGGAATCGAACCCAGGGCTTCAGGCATACAAGGCAAGCGCTCTACCACTGAGCCACCTTCCCAGCCCCCACAATTTTATTTTAAACAACTACGCCAGACAGAGTTCACACAATGGTCTTTAAATAAAAATACACATTTCTTTCATAGTACCAAGAACTCTGCTTTGCCTGCCTTTTTTTGTCGGTCATGGGGCTTTAACTCAGAGCCTAGACACTATCCCTGAGATTTTTCACTCAAACCTAGCACTCTACCACTTTGAGCCACAGCGCCACTTCCAGTTTTCTGGTGGCTAATTGGAGGTGAGTCTCATGGACTATCCTGCCTGGGCTGGCTTTGAACTGCGATTCTCAGATGTCAGCCTCCTGAGTAGTTAAGATTACAGGTGTATGCAGCTCTGATTTTTTTTTTTTTTCTTTTGGTCGATCATGGGGCCTGAACTCTGGGCCTGGACGCTGTCCCTCAGCTCTTCAGCTCAAGGCTAGCACTCTACCACTAAGAGTCACAGTACCACTTCCAGCTTTCTCTGCCTATGTGTTGCTGAGGAATCGAACCCAGGGCCTCATGCATGCAAAGCAAGCACTCTACCACTGAGCCACCTTCCCAGCCCCCAAGCTCTGATTTTTTAAAATTCTAACAACATAAATCAACTCTCTTATCTGAAAACTATATTTTATACTAAACAGGCTACAGCAACAGAAAACAATGGAGGCAGAAACAAGAGGAGTATGAATCACAATGCTTAAATGATAGTACCACTACTGGTTGTTGAAAGAATCCAGAAGCCTATATGCTTTCAGTAACTGCCTACAAATAAAATAAAGCTCTCCAAAAGGCTTAGCTAAAAACCAACTAACAACCAGAAATTAATAACTAAATTGGAATTACATGAAATAAAATTACATGAAAATAAAAGTGTCACAGGGAAAACCATACTGACAAAGACAGCAGACACCACATATTAATTAAATTCCCAAAACTGGGAGGCAAAATGAGAGGGCTGCTCACTCAAGCTACGTTCATGAAGATGACTGATGATATACTGCAAAATCAGGGATGTCGCAATGAGAAATCAGGAATAAGGACATGTTTGCTCTGTTTCTAAATCAACCCTTTAAAAGTTATCCCACTTTGAATACCATACATTTCCTCTTATTTGATTATCTATATTCTATTCTTTAATTGAAATAATTGTATCTTTTTTTGGAAGTAATTATATCTTTTGTTTTTTGGTGCTGATACTAGGGCTTCAAGTCAGGGCCTTATACTTTTGACTGGCTTTTTCACTCAAGACAAGAACTCTACCACTTGAACCATACCTCCACTTCTGACTCTTTGATGGTTAATTGGAGTTAAGAGTCTCATGGATTTTCCTGCCCTGGCTGGCTTTGAACAGTGATCCTCAAATCTCACTCTCCTGAATAGCTAGGATTATATGTGTGAGCTACCAGCACCTGGCTCTTGTTTTAGTGTGAAGAATGACAATTTATATTTTGACCTATTTTGTCATTAATACGTAAAGCCCCATGTATTTTTGCTTTTAGAATAAATGAATTTTAAGTAAGGTACAATGTATTTTTATTACAGATATACTATGTGTGTGTGATGAATGTGTATGTATATACATTTATGTACACACATACATATATACATAAACATATACACACATATAAAACCTTTGTATATATGTATTATCTTTGAAGTAAAATTATCTTTGGATTAGGTGAGATAATAGATTGCAGCACTAACAAAAATCAAAGCTTTTAGACCTCTTACAAGTTTAGGGGGTAATGTCAATGACTCAAAATTAATTTATTTCCTAATGTACAAGTGCATTTCACATGAAAGAGAGCACATGTTGGTCATTTTGCATGTATTAAACTTAAATATCTTTAACCCTGTAAATTACCCTTTTTCACATTTAAAGAAAACTGACATACATAGACCACAGATTTCTAGTACAGTGTTAAATACATTAAAATCACTTAAGCAGGTGTTGATGGCTCATACCTATAATTCTATCTACTCAGGAGGCTGAGATCTGAGGATCCTGGCTTGAATTCAGCAGGGGCAGAACAGTCCTTGAGACTCTTATCTCCAACGGACTACTCAAAAAAAAGCCAGAAGTGGAACTGTGGCTCAAAGTGGTAGAGCATTAGTATTGAGCACAAAGAGGCTCAGGTACAGTGCCTAGGCCCTGAATTCAGGCCCCAAGACCAGCAAAAAATTAAAATTAATTTAAAAAAATCACTTAAAAACAAGAAGGAAAAAGCAACGAATTTAAGTGAAAATTATTACATCTATGTTGAAACGGTGACACTTGGCTATCTTAATAACTGTGGAAAAGGTAGACTGAATTAGCCTATTAAGAGTTAATGCCACTCAAGGGGATAGGACCTCTTAAAATCATTAAAACAACCAATCAAATGCTTTATTAATTCTAGTTGAACTAAGGAGGGGGCAGTCCTCTTGCCTTTCAGCTATGCCCTAACTTGGAACATTGATTTTAAGTACAATTGTTAAGTACATGGGAGCTCTTTCAGGAGATAAAGACAAACTGGGACAGGAAAATTGTAATTCACTCTTAAGTCCCTCATGTGCTCATCTCCCAGAGCTGAGCCTGGGTGCATGTGCAGATGTACTCCTGGCCAGAGGGGCCTGAGTGTGTGGGTGACTGGAGTGAGCTAAATCCTGGTGTGGGAGGACAGGGGGCATGTTGCCTTGGCCCTGAAAGAGGACAGAGAGGCTCAAGGCCAGTGACCTGAACATATGTGTCATGTCCTTCTGCCCCACCTCACAGATACTGGGAAAAACTTGGAGTTTAAGCAAACTTAAAGGCTTAGCATTAGTGCTCTATATAGTTTTTTTTTTTTTTTTTTTTT
>NW_012267229.1:24042669-24111080 GCF_000151885.1 Dipodomys ordii
AAAAACTATAAACTCTGACTAGGTATGTGTTGCAAGTGGTACAGTATCTGCCAATAAACCGGAGACCCTGCCAGGCACCAGTGGCTCACACTGGTAATCCTAGCTACTCAGGGAGCTGAGATCTGAGGATCTCGGTTCAAAGCTATCCCAGGGAAGAAAGGCCCTAAGACTTATTTCCAATTAAGCACCAGAAAAACTGGAAGTGGCATTCGCTTTGAGCTGAAGAGCTCAGGGACAGTGCCCAGGCTCAGAGTTCAAGTTCCACAACTGACAAAAACAAAACAAAAAACAAACCTGAGCTCCGGAGTTCAAGCCCCATACTACTATCAATGCCCCTCCTCTTAAAAGCTACTCAGGAGGCTGAACCCTAGAGGACTGAGGTTTAAAGCCTGCCCCAACAGAAAAGTCCTCAAGAATCCATCTCAAATTAACCAGCAAAAACGCCAGATTGGAGGAGTTAGCTATGAGCAAACAAGCCAAGTGTATGAGGCCTTGAGTTCAAGCTTTGGTGTATGCGAGTGTGTGCACATGCGAGCATAAAACTGTAAACTCATGATGGTTAAAGAGACAGATAACTGGAACTGGAAGGCATATCTGACAAAGAAGTCCTCAAATCACCTATTATCCCCCTAGATCACATCTTCATCTCTTAGAAGCACCCACCTTACCAACCCAAAACCACTCTCAAAGTTTAGGGCATATTCTCCCAGCTCAGAAAGCATAAATATAAAGGCCATAGGTATGAGTCACCATTTGAATCTTTACTCCCACTTCATTTGTGGGGAATAGGATTTTTTAAAACTTTTCCTTACTTTATATTATACTAAAATATATCCTTGCTAAAACTTCAAAAGTTTTTACTCTCAAAAACACAACTAAATTCCAACCTTTCTATAGTAACAGGCTTACAAACGCACTGCCATCTGCAGGCCATAGACATGGTATGCTTGCACTGTTGTTTTTTGTTTTGTTTTGTTTTTTTGTCGGCCGTGGGGCTTGAACTCTGGGCCTGGGCGTTGTCCCTCAGCTCTTCAACTCAAGGCGAGCGCTCTACCACTTGAGCTACAGCGCCACTTCCAAGGCTTAGCATTAGGTAGAACAAACCCAGGAAGGTTGGGAGAGAGAAGCAGCACCAACTCCCAGACACATGCCCTTCAGAGTTTCAGTTGATTTTTTTTTTTGGTCAGCCATGGGGCTTGAACTCAGGGCCTGGATTTTGAACTTTTTCACTCAAGGTTAGTACTCTACCACTTGGAAGACACAGTAGCACTTCTAGCTTACTAGTGGTTAATTGAAAAATAAGTCTAATGGACTTTCATGCCCTGCTGGCTTCAAAATGTGATCATCAGATCTCAGCCTGTAGAGTAGGTATGATTACAGATGTAAGCCACCGGTGCCCAGCTTTCAGCTGATTTTATATTGTGAATCCCTAGACCATAACTGAGTTACTACTCAGAGCCACACTATGAACAGAGGACTCTTCTCTCTCCTCCCCTGACCTATCTTGGCTTACTTTCCTCTTTCAGATGGCCAATCTGAGAGAGGAGGTAGGAAAAAACCCCCAACTTAGCTCAAAGACAGATTTAGAGAGAAAAATTCCAAAGCTAAATCCTTTTCCATGTCTTTTGAGATTCAAGTCCTGTTAATCTTATATCATCAGAAGACAGGAAGGGAGGACGGGTTCCTACAGCTTCCCAGTTTCTATGCAAAACCACAGGTTTATAACATTAACACATGAAAAGCACTTTTAAGAGGTCTCACAATAAGAATCTCACAATGTAGAAGTTTTAGCAAAAACTTGTTTTATTCTTTTTTTTTTTTTTGTCAGTGGTGGGGCTTGAACTCTGGGCCTGAGCACTGTCCCTCAGCTCTTCAGGTCAAGGCTAGCACTCTACCACTTGAGCTACAGGGCCACTTCAGTGGTGGCTTATTGGAGATAAGTTTCACGGACTTTCCTGCCCGGGCTGACTTTGAACCTCGATCCTCAGATCTCAGCCTCCTGAGTAGCTAGGATTACAGGTATGAGCCACTCACTCCAGGCTATTCTAACAGTTAAAGTAGGGAGAAATGAAAAGTGAGAAAACATTTCCTGCTCTCCACATAGAAAATGGAAGTAAAGACTCAAAATGGCAGCTCTTGTCTTCAGTCTTTATACTTTTTGAGCTGGGAGAATATACTGGTCATGTTGGCTAGCAATCTCTAGTCAATGGTTCTGAGTGGCTAACATGGGTGCTGGTATGTATGGTATGTATGATTTAGGCCTGTCCAAAACACAGGACATTAGGTAGACTTCATAGTTTCCTTTCTTGGATATGCCTCTCATTTCTGTCTCTTTACCCCTCTCAGGACAGTGTTTTTGACTCAAAGAAGGCAGATTCAGATTAGTACCTTTATATCTCCCTACTCTTGCAATTTAACATCTACAAGTATGTGATGGGAAAGAGCTAATTGCTCTGTTTTTTTCTCCCTTCATTTGTTTGCTGATTTTAATGTCTGAATCTGGCCCTTTAAATATTTATTAATTTTAATTTCCTTGTGCTCTAATCTATTCTGCTTTAAGGCTTAAGTCCCTAACTTAGAGGAGTTCATGTTTAATAAAAGAGAAGTACAGCTGGATGCTGGTCGTTCATGCCTATTCCTAGCTACTCAAGAGGCTGAAATCTGAGGATTGGGGTTCAAAGCCAGCCCAGGCAGCAAAGTCTGTGAGGCTCTTATCTCCAATAAACTAGTCAGAAAAAGCCAGAAGTAATGCTTTGTCTCAGGTGATAGAGTGCTAGCCTTGAACACAGAGGCTCAGGGACAGCGCCAGGTCCTGAGTTTGAAGCCCCAGGACCAGCAAGAGAGAGAGAGGTACATGTATATAATAACAATACAAAGTAGGATTATGGCAGAGATAATGTATAGCAAGGGAGAGGAACTGGGCAGAAGAAGACTGGGAAGAACACATATGTGTGACCTGAGGATGATGGTGGAGACAGGGAAGACCTAAAAGTAATACTTAAAACTTGATTTCAGGGCTGGGAAGGTGGCTCAGTGGTAAGAGTGCTTGCCTTGCATGCATGAGGCCCTGGTTTGTTTTTTTTTGGTATGGTTGTGGGGCCTGAACTCTGGGCCTGGGCGCTATCCCTCAGTTCTTCAGCTCAAGGCTAGCACTCTGCCACTTGAGCCACAGCGCCACTTCCTTTTTTTCTTTTTGCTTATGTGGTGCTGGGGAATCGAACCCAGGGCCTCAGGCATGTAAGGCAAGCGCTCTACCACTGAGCCACCTTCCCAGTCCAAGGCCCTAGGTTTGATTCCTCAGTACCACATAAGCAGAAAAAGCCAGAAGTGGCACTGTGGCTCAAATGGTAGAGTGCTAGCCTTGAGCTGAAGAGCTGAGGGACAGTGCTCAGGCCCAGAATTCAGGCCCCATGACTGGCAAAAAACAAAAACTTGATCTTAAGTAGTTTATCAGGAAAAGTTATCGTAGTATATTCAAAGGTGTGAAGGACATAATAAATCAGGAAACTTATGTTTAGTTGAGAACATGGGGATAGGAGGAAGAATAAGAGAAATGAATGACAAGTAAAGTGAATGTTAAGACTACATGCAGATTGAGAAACCCTTTCTCTATAGAAAAGGAAGAAATTGATGGAAGAGGGCCTATTAGAAGGCTATGGATTGAATTACCAAAGCATACTACTAGAGAAGACAAATTAATGAATTTTTACTGTATGTATATCTTCCTAAAAAGAGAGAGGGAGAATTTAACCTACTCAAGATATTTCCTCCCCCTATGGTATATCTCCTGTTGCCTCTGTACTTGATTTTGGTACCCTGCATCTTGTATATACATTTATCTAATTTGGAGAGGGGAAGGGGAATAACAAAATGCTGAAACAAGGACATAGGATGACCCACTGCAACAATGATACTCACAAGACACTATGTTGGAGATGAAATTTACAACTTGGGGAAGCAGGGAGGAGTGAAAGAGGTAGGGGAGGGAAGGGATAGTAGGAGAAAAACAAAGGAGGAGGTAACAATGCTCAACAAAAAATGTACTCATTGGGGGGGAGGGGAGAGGCTGGGAAGGGATGTGAAGGGTAAACCAAAGGAGGAGGCTGCAATGCTTGGTAAGAAATGTACGCATTATCCTGCCCATGTAATTGTAACCCCTCTGTACAGTATGTTTACAAATAAAATTAAATTAAATTTAAAAAATGTACTCATTACCTTACTCATGTAACCATAACCCCTCTGTACAGAATCTTTACAAAATAAAATTTAAAAAAACTTCCGATTATAATAATGTTATTCTGAGAACATTAGTTTGATAGTAAAGGAATAGGCAAAAGAAACAATTATAAGGTCATATTTTTATCTTTAATAAAGGAATATAAAACAGATTAATGGCTTGAGGAGCCAGTAATTAATAGCCATCCATCTGTTGATTCAATCTACTATTCAGGAAGAAAGAAAATAAAGAGCAAACTATTCTTCCTTATTCTTTTATTAAAGAACATGTAACAAAAAAAAAGTCCACCTTCCCCCCCCCTTTTTTTTTTACTTAGTTGGAGATTGGAAGCCAGGGCCTCAGCATGTTAAGTACTACTGACCTATATCTCCACCATTGTCACTTTTTAAATGTATAGTTCAGTAGTGACAAGTATATTCATATTGTGTGTAAGAGACTCACAACTTTCAACTATATTCATTAAACAAATTCTATTCCTCCTCATTCATTCATTCACTCATACATACATACATATATGTGCATATTCACACACACATATACAGGTCTATTTATGATGATGATGTATCCTCACCATCTGGAAAGATAGTTTAAAAAAGGTCAAGCTCCAAACCATATCTCAAACTTATAGAATCTAAATATTAAGCCTAGGAATATGTAGTTTAACAAATTTCTCAGGTGACACATAAAGGAATTAGTACTCTTTTACCTACTTACTCTTTAGCTTATACATTATAAGTAGGTTTACCATTTAGGGATCTCTCTAAACAAGTACTCATAAGGAATTAATCCATATTACAAAGAAAATGTCACAGCAATCACTAAAATTTGTCAACATGTAATCCCTTTAAACAGTATAAAAAGTATAAACACACTGCTAACTCCAAAGGAAATGGAATCATCAACTCAGGTTTCTAGATTACTGAAGTTAATACTACTAATAATTATAAGGTCATTGTCCTCTTTTCACAGGAGTGAGCGGTCTACCCCTTTAATTTCATCTGATCATTTAAAAAGCAATCTGTCTGGATACCAGTGGCTTACACCTGTAATCCCAGCTACTGGGGAGACTAATATCTGAGGATCGGGGTTTGAGCCAGACCTTGTAGGAAAGTCCGTGCAAATCTTATCTCCAATAAGCCATTCAGAAAAAGCTTGTGGTAGAACACTGTCTTAAGCAAAAGAAGCTCAGGGATAGCGCCCAGGCTCTGTGTCTAAGCCCCAGGACCCACGTGCATACACACACACAAATAATATGAAGTGTTAAACTGCTTCTCCCAATTACCTAGTTGCAAAAAGGAAGAAAAAAATACTCTGAGTTTCTCTCTCTCTCTGGGTTGGTCGTGGGGCTTGAACTCTGGACTTAATCGCCGTCCCTGAGCTCTTCAGCTCAAAGTGAGCACTCCACCGCTTGAGCCAAAGTACCACTTCCAGTTTTCTGGCAGTTAATTGGAAGTTAAGAGTCTCATGGACTTTCCTTCGCAGGCTGGCTTTGAACTGTGATCCTCAGACCTCACCCTCCTAAGTAGCCAGGATTATAGGCATGAGCTACCCAGCAGTTTCTCTCTTTTTGATAGCATGTTATCTATTTCTTTAGCTAATGAGAAACTGCTAACTAAAGTTCTAAATTCTGCAAAACAAAGCTGTATTATCTGGCTCATGCAGCTCCAAGTCTTGCTTCTGGAGTGTGACAGTGGCCTGTAATCCTTCTACTTGGGAGGGTCTTGGTTCAAGAGCAGCCAGGCAAAAAGTTTGTAAGCTACCAATGTAAGTTTGTAAGAACCAACGACTGGGTGGGGTGGAACCAGCCTGTTATCCTAGCTACCTGGGAGGCATAATGGCTGGGCACTGTGGCACACAACTGTTATCCTAGCAACACAGGGAGGAAGCACAAATAAGAAAATCCGATTTCAGGAGGGCCTGAGCAATACTATCATGAAAACTTGAGGTATAATTCATGTGGCAGAGAATCTGACCAGGTAGTGTGAGGTGAAGTAATATATGCAGGATGGAAAAAGTTCCCATGTCTTTGGAAACATTTATCCCATATCCCCATGTCCTCCCTCTGTGCTCCCCATCCAACTTCTTTCCCTCCTTCCTTTTTTTCCCTGTAATGCTGGAGACTGGACCTCCCTAGTACTACCACTGAGCTATATTCCCAAGCACAGGGACTGGTCAGATTTTGATAATTGCTGTCTTAAGGTTAGTTTCTCAAAGGCTACAAAAGATTCAATTATATATTTTTAAAGTTTTTTTTTAACTAAGATCCCGTTTTCCTCATCTATTTTTTCTTTTGGTATGAAATTTTTTGGTAAAAAGAGTTCTTATATTATCTCTCACCCTAGACAGATGTTATAAAATTGTTTTTTAGTATCTCCATATCTGATTGCATAATTAAGCATACTCAAATTACTTGTAATTCAAAATTCTCAGTATTTTGCTCACTAGCTACGGCACCAGTTTAATACTCAATAATTCAGCCATTCCAGAAACAAACTAGGGACTACTAAAATTAAAGATATAACATGTTAGTTGTCCAATCCAACTAAGCAGCACTAATATTTAAGTCTTTATATAGGTCAATAGTGTTTATATAACAAGAGTTCAGTATTATGGTTAGGGAAAGTTTTTGGTTTTTTTTTTTTGTCAGTCCTAGGGATCGAACTCTGAACCTGGGTGCTGTCCCTCAGCTCTTTAGCTCAAGGCTAGCGTTCTACCACTTGAGCCCCAGCACCACTTCCAGCTTTTTCTGTTTATGCGGTGCTGAGGAATTGAATCCAGGGCCTTATGCATGTGAGGCAAGCACTCTACCACTGAACCACATTCCCAGCCCCCAAGTTTTGGTTCTTAGAAGGGAAATTTATTATATTTTTAAATTTACTTTATTGTTATTATAGAGGTGATGTATAGAGGAATTAATTACTTGAGTCAGGTATGAGTACATTGCCTTTCATACAGTGTCTTTTGTTCCCTCACCTGACTTATTAGCGCTTTCCTTTTTTTTTTTCTAAGTGATAAGATAAAGAATGAAAATGAAAGCTGGGTGCTGGTGGCTCACACCTGTAATCCTAGCTACTCAGAAGGCTGAGATCTGGGGATCATGGTTCAAAGCCAGCCCGGGCAGGAAAGTCCTTGAGACTCTCATCTCCAATAAACCATCAGAAAACTGGAAGTGGCACTGTGACTCAAGTGGTAGAACACTAGCCTTGATCTGAAGAACTCAGGGGCAGCGCCCAGAACCAGAGTTCAAGCCCCACAACTGACCAAAAAAAAAAAAAAAAGAATGAAAATCATCATCCTATATTCATAGCTGGTGTTAACAAAACCACTATTTTAAAAGCAGCAGGTATGCTGGTGTATATGTGTGTGTATTTATTTTTTTGTGGTTGTGGGGATTAAACCAGGGCCTGGGTAGTGTCCCTGAGTTCTTTTTTTGTTTTGTTTTGCCAGTCCTGGGGCTTGTACTCAGGGTGTGGACACTGTCCTTTAGCTTCTTTTGCTCAACTAGCACTCTACCAACTTTCAACTACAGTTCCACTTCTGGTTTTCTAGTATTTAATTGGAGATAAGAGTCTCATGGACTTTCCTGCCTGGGCTGGCTCTGACCTGTGATCCTCTGATTTCAGCCTGCTGAGTAGCTAGGATTATAGGCGTGAGCTACCAGTGCCCCGATTATGCTGGTATTTTTAAAATGTCAGTATACTTCACATTTCCCTGCTGTTTCAGGCAGTATGTTTACCCTTATCTTTTCATTAATGCTGCTCATTAATGATAGTTAACATGGAGGGTAACTTTCTGTTGGGCACTATCTTTTTTTTTTGGGTCCGGTCGTGGGCCTGAACTCTCGGCCTGGGCGCAGTCCCTCAGCTCTTCAGCTCAAGGCTAGCGCTCTACCACTTGAACCACAGCATCACTTCTGGCTTTTTTTTTTTTGCTTATGTGGTGAAGAATCGAACCCATGGCCTCAGGCATGCAAGGCAAGCGCTCTACCACTGAGCCAACTTCCCAGCCCAGGACAAATATTTTGCAATAAGAAAGTTAACACTAAGCTTTAAAAGTACTTATTTCAAAGATACATGATAATCATTAATAAACCACAAGGTACAAAGAGTAAATAATAGTAGAAAACAGTCCACTTTGGGGAGCAGTATCACCTCAAGTCATTCATGGGAGAAAACGGAACAATGAGATTGTCTTCTCTTGGACATGCACATTGTACATAATCTTTAGTATATAGACATCTCTGAGAAGTTCTAGAGTAAGAACACCCACTGTGTCTCAACATTTCCCAACTTGACTAACCACACAATCTTTTATCTTCAATAATTTTGTCTTTAATATGTTCTACTAAATAGGTGATCTTGGACAAGGAAACCTCTCTGAGTTATTACTTAGACATTTACTATCTGATATAGTAAACTACAGTAGATTACTTACCCCACAAAATGATTGGCAGGAGCAAATGAGTTGGCATTTGTTGTGCTATCTGTATGTTCTATCATTACAACTAACAGCAACCAAGAGTTTAGGAATAGAGGTATTGTTCTCCATATAGAGACTCAAAAACAAACGAACAATGTAAATTGAGGGAACTAAAAGCTAAATATATTTTCTCTGAAGGCTTTCCTTTTTTTTAAAGGGTTTTTAAATTTTAAACCAACTAATTCCCTTCCAACCACACCTACTTTTAGATATTAAGTTATGAATAGGAGACACAAAAGGCTGTCTACATCTACTTACTCTTGTGATATATTAAAAAAAAAAAAAACTATAAACTCTGACTAGGTATGTGTTGCAAGTGGTACAGTATCTGCCAATAAACCGGAGACCCTGCCAGGCACCAGTGGCTCACACTGGTAATCCTAGCTACTCAGGGAGCTGAGATCTGAGGATCTCGGTTCAAAGCTATCCCAGGGAAGAAAGGCCCTAAGACTTATTTCCAATTAAGCACCAGAAAAACTGGAAGTGGCATTCGCTTTGAGCTGAAGAGCTCAGGGACAGTGCCCAGGCTCAGAGTTCAAGTTCCACAACTGACAAAAACAAAACAAAAAACAAACCTGAGCTCCGGAGTTCAAGCCCCATACTACTATCAATGCCCCTCCTCTTAAAAGCTACTCAGGAGGCTGAACCCTAGAGGACTGAGGTTTAAAGCCTGCCCCAACAGAAAAGTCCTCAAGAATCCATCTCAAATTAACCAGCAAAAACGCCAGATTGGAGGAGTTAGCTATGAGCAAACAAGCCAAGTGTATGAGGCCTTGAGTTCAAGCTTTGGTGTATGCGAGTGTGTGCACATGCGAGCATAAAACTGTAAACTCATGATGGTTAAAGAGACAGATAACTGGAACTGGAAGGCATATCTGACAAAGAAGTCCTCAAATCACCTATTATCCCCCTAGATCACATCTTCATCTCTTAGAAGCACCCACCTTACCAACCCAAAACCACTCTCAAAGTTTAGGGCATATTCTCCCAGCTCAGAAAGCATAAATATAAAGGCCATAGGTATGAGTCACCATTTGAATCTTTACTCCCACTTCATTTGTGGGGAATAGGATTTTTTAAAACTTTTCCTTACTTTATATTATACTAAAATATATCCTTGCTAAAACTTCAAAAGTTTTTACTCTCAAAAACACAACTAAATTCCAACCTTTCTATAGTAACAGGCTTACAAACGCACTGCCATCTGCAGGCCATAGACATGGTATGCTTGCACTGTTGTTTTTTGTTTTGTTTTGTTTTTTGGTCCGGTCATGGGGCCTGAACTCTGGGCCTAGGCGCTGTCCCTCAGCTCTTCAGCTCAAGGCTAGCACTCTATCACTTGAGCCACGGTGCCACTTCCGGCTTTTTTTTCTTTTTTTTGCTTATGTGGTGCTGAGGAATCGAACCCAGGGCCTCAGGTATGCAAGGTAAGCGCTCTTCCACTGAGCCACCTTCCCAGCCTGCACTGGTTATTAAAATGAAGTTTCGTATCAAATCTTTTGTCCTGGGACTTCTAAAGCCTTTTTAACGGATGTTTACTTTTAGCTTCGAGCACTGATAAAGCTCCATGTGTTGAAATTTAGAACTGGACTAGAGTAAAATCAAATTCTCCTCTATACAAGACTGCTGTTAAAAATTTGGGGAAAAATACCTTATTCTTAAATAAGTTCTGTTCTATTAAGAATATGATTTCTGGTTGAACTCAGGACTTGACACTAGCTAGGCAGGTGCTCTACCACTTTAGCCACACCCCTAATCCTTTTTACTTTATTTTTCAAATAGGTTATTGAATATTTTGTACCAACAGGCCTGGGCCAAATTCTACTTGCGAGCTCACACAGCTGGGAGGACAGGAGCCAGCCACTATGCACACTTTTTTGTGGTTGGTGTTGAGATGGAGGTCTAATATTTTACCCAAACTAGTCTTGAACCTTGCTTGATCTTCTGGTTTCCACCTGAGGTTATAGGCATGTGCATCCTGTTGGAATACAATATGAAACAAGAAACAGACTTTGGTGTATATGTATGTATGTGGGGGGGGGGAAGGTTGATGGTCTGGGTTGATCTTTCTGAATTACCTTTACAAATTTAATCTGCTCTCACACAAAAAGAGCTTAAGAACACATAATTAATTTACAAATAATCAATGCCTCCTTTAAATGTGTTCAGAAGTACTGAATAGCTAGTGTCTAGAAAGACTTTACCGAGCCTTACATTTCTCTAGCACACATGAAAAGGAAAATTGCCGTTTGTTTTACATTGATTGTGTCAGACATTTAAAAAAATCTAGATGAGCTGAAGGAAAAGCAAAGAAACCAGAATGAAGGAAAAAATGGACCCTAACAAATAGCCAAGTGGTCTCCACAATTTCCACAATGTAAAGCTTGGTCTTATCTGGGAAGAGGTAACACATGTTACTTTTCACATCCAGACTGACACAGAGAATATTAAATCTAGAGTTGTCAAAACCCAATAAAGCTCCATCAAGGTTGGCAGAAATATCAACTATCAGTTGAACTACGGTTCGTACAATGCTGTAAGAAAACCCAGGAGTCACATCAGGTGGATAGTTTCTGCAGTTCCCTGGGACTACCACGTCCAAGTCAGTAAGAAAGAAAGTTGATAGTATTAATTTGCCATGCCTGAAGACCCCGGGGAATTTCATGGGACATGGGATCTGCTATGCCGCAGGGGGTGGGAATTCTGTGTACAGAATGAAAGCCAAAAGGACGACAATTAGCCCTGTACTCCTAGGGCAGCGTTTCTCAAAGTGTGGGATGCAGAATAACTTCAAGAGGAACAAGGACGCAATGTTGATTTTAATAGATAGGTATTTATTTTCTTTTACGAGCATTAGAAAAATCACTGGCTTCCCGTTACGAGGCTTCTGATTGAAGTTTTCCGCTTTGAGCAAACGCGTTTAAGCAATAGAGTCCGTTTAAAAGGGGGAAAAAAAAGGTAACGTTTAGTAAATCGTACAGATGTACATCGTCGAGGTGCGACGCGAGAGGCTGACCCTGGGGAGACACCGTTACTGGGGAGCCGAAGGTGCCCGCGTCAGGACCCTGGAAAGCCAACGGGTTGTGACCCAGGTCCGCGTCCCGTTCTCTGGGTCCGAGACTATCAAGTGGGCGGGGTGTCGCACGACCAGACGAAGCCTGGAGGATGCGGTCAGGGAGGCCCCGAGGCAGCGACGTCGGGGGACAGCTCCCCAAGGACGCCGCACCGTGCCGCCACGCCCCCCCCTCCCCGAGACCGGCCGCCCCAAGCGCGGGTTCGAATCCCGCCTGCGCCACCGCCGCGCCGAGGCCCTGCAGGCGCGCGTCGGCAGGGACCCGAGGAGGGGCGCGGCCCGGCCCTACACAGGAGACCCAGCGGTTCCACCGACAGTTCACGCACACGCGGACGGCACGCCACCGGCCGCCGACCTCCGACCTCCGCCCACCGCGGGCTGCCGGCGCAGGCCCGAGTGTGGGCCTGGGCCCGGGCCTGGGCCGGACGGGAGCCGGCGGCGACCGCGCCCCGCTCCGGGCATGCGCAGACCCGCGCGCACCCGGGAGAAGAGAGGCCGCGGCCGCGCGTCCACCGGCCCTCCCGCCTCAGCTTCCCCTCAACCGCCGGCCCCTCAACCCTACGCCTCGGCGGACGGCCACCGCTTCCCGGCACTCACCGCTACCAGCGCGGCGGGCTCCTGGACGCTCCGTCGCCTCAGGCCCGCCGCTGTCGCCTGAGCCTCAGCCCGCTGTAGGACAAAAGCTCTACCAACCGACCGGCGCGGGCACGAGGCAATGGCGGCCGGGGCGGAGAGTGGCGGTGGGGGCAGAGGGCGCGCACGCAGCGGCAGGCGCTGCGGTGTCGCAAGAGCGCGCGCGTTTACGGCAAGACGGAGTTGAGGCGTCGGTCTCCTTGACGACGAGGGCGGGGGAGGGAGTCTGAGGCGGCGGTTGAGAACGCCGGGCGTTGCCTAGTAACGGCGTCCCAGGTTGACGGTGGGTTGCAGGCCCGCCCTCCGCTCTGAGGACTGGAGCTGAGCCTTCTGTTTCCAGGGAGCATTCCTCCTCCTAAAATGTGGAAACAGAGCACTTAAAATCCCCAAATACCTGGGCTTAGTCGCATCAAACTAAAAACAAACCCCCAAGCTCCTGAACAAGTGTGTATTGGAGAACAGGATTTATAGTCCCGCAACCGCGGGATCGCTAGGAACAAAGAACAGAGAAGCCTGGGGCGGGGGGGGGGGCGGGGGGAGCTGTATTTAAATTTACATTTAAATAGGTCGTAGTGTCAATTCGTTTCACGGATGTGAGGCAAAAGGCTTCTGGAGATTGTCACAGGTTCTTCTTGAGTTATTTATTTATCGTGGAACAGTGATTCAATGTCAGAAACGAATTCCCCAGCTTGTAACTGCCGACCGTGAAGCCTGTAAAACGCTGCTCCGCGCCCCCCTCCCCGGGCCAGTTCATCTAGAGAGTCTATTTGTCACAGGGAATGAAATTTGCTCACACAATTCTAAATACACTCTATTAATCACAGTCAGCCCTGTATGAATCCGGCCTGGAAACTCCCGAGACCCCAGAGGGGCTAGTTTTTCTGCTGGTGAATAGTGCATGCTAAGTAAAAGCTGTGGCTGTGGAATTGAAAGGCTTCCAGCTCAGTTTCTCTGACACCTGGCATCATCATAGGTTCACTCATTTACTCACTGAATGTTTTATTGTTTATCTGTAATGGCCTTGTAACTTTACTGTTATATACCTGGTTGATAGGCATTGTTCTCTGCTCTCTTAGAGAGTGGTCTAGTGGACAGAATTTAGGCAAAAAAAAACACCCCAAAACAGCTTTATGTGATGAGCCTGCCTCTAATCTCAGCTACAGGGGAGGCAGAGGTAGGAGGATTGCTGTCCAAGCCCTTGAAAGGGTGCAATGGAGACTCTATCTGAAAACTGCTAAAGGGTAAAAAGACTGGGAGTGTGTCACTCAAGTGATACAGAGCTTCCCTAGCAAGCATAAGACTCTGAGTTCAAACTCTAGTACTGCAAAAAATATATATTCTCGAGTGTCTAATTTCAAATTATGACTAAGTGCTGTCATGGAAAGAAATAGGAACCCTCAGAGGGTATGACTTGGAACCTTAGTTTCCTCACAGGTAAAATGGTTATTGAAATTCCTGTTTTATAATAGACTCCGTGAAACTTCAGACAAAGACAAATCATAGATGCTTTAAAAATGTTCATTTTCATTCTTTCTAAAGTAGGCCCTAAAATATGAAAATTTAAGAAAAGCACATGAGAAGAGGTTATCAGGATAATCAAACCCAATTCAAAACATGGTTGGTTTCTTGCACTTGACTTGGGTAATGACTTTAAGCCAAAACATGTATTCATTGATCCACTTGATAAGCGTTTAAAGAGCGCTTACTCTATGCTTGGTTGTGCAGCTAATTCTTGTCCTCAGGGAGCTCACAATCCATTAGAGAATACAAGTCATAATAACACAATATGTCATGAGTCTTTGATGATAGAGGAGCTAGTTAAGTCTATAAGGAGAGAGTCTTACACAGAAACAAGCGTTCAGACATGGTGCTTTTCCATTTAGATGTTTGCCTTACAAAATAGGTAACGTTTATTGTATGTCCATCTTACACTAAATCCTTCACAAATCTCATTTGATTCTCAAAATAATCCTATGTATTGGATGCCACTTTTACAGATGTGGAAGCTGAGATCATTTAATTTGCTCATGGTTCGATGGAGAGTATGCTGCATGCCCAGAATGAAACCTCTGCAGCTTTGTGCTCAAACATGTGCTTTTAACAATTAGCAATGATGTCTTCTGAGATAAGAAATTCTCATCCAAGCCAAAGGACACCCGATTCTTGCATAGCTTCTAACCTTTCACTGGGAGGGGGTGAAAGGTTTGCCATAAAGTGAAACTCTGCTATAGTAGATGCTACCTGATTTCTGTCAGATGGCTCTTTGATTACAGTTTCCTTGGATTATGCCTGATAATGGGATTTCTATTTCTGATAATGGTAGTTCTATTTCTAGTTTTTGAGGAATCGGTACTTTTTTCTATAATAGATGTTCTAATTTATATTCTTATCAACAGTGTATTAAAGCTCCCCTTTCTCGGCATCCTCACCAGTATTTGTTTGTATCTTTTTTGATAATGGTTATTCCAACTAGGTTGAGATATTTCCTTGTGGTTTTGATTTTCAGCCAGAATTTTTTTTTCTAAAGCTACTTTTGACTAGCCACCCCCAGCTCCAACATTATGTGCATAGATGCATTTTTCTAGGTAGATTGATTGATATATCTTATACCTAATTCTCAAAGGGCTCATAAGAACTGATAAGAATCAAGGCATTACACATTGGTTAATGCTGACTCTGATGGGAGTCCTGGACCATGGGACTGGCAGAGAGAGACAAGGAGAGAATGTGGAGTAGAGACAGAGGGTTGTAGCTTGAGTAGGCAACCCTCGGTACTTCCCCCCTTGATGGGAAGGTTACCTAGTGGGTCAAGCAAACAACAGATCTCCATTGCTCTAAATTCTTTGACTCAAGTTTCTGGGGGAGAATTTACCATTTTCTAACATTTTGGTATATTCGAACCTAAGGTGTTGATCTGAATGGTCTTGGTTCATTTCTTCTCTCCACCACATCCTAGCTGGGCAAACTTGGGCTGTTCTTTAACCTTTCCACCCCTCCTTTTCTTCAGCTACAAAGAGGGGATAAAAATAATGCAAGCAGAGGTCGGTCAGAAGTATGTTAAAAGGAAGGAGTGTGCATATATCACAACACAAAGCTCCCAGAATCAGGCCTGGGTCCCCAAGTGTGCTCATTAGCTCTTTATCATATACCATCCTTTTCTACAAGAGAGTCAAATCTAGGGATCTCTATTGTTGCCATAACATCACCTACTTTTTAAAGTAATCCACATGGTTTTGATAATTATGACATTTGCTATTTCACATTTAATCATTCTGTTTCTACAATCATGTGGGATTTACTCAGGAAAATATTGTTTAAAAATTATTTTCTGTGTGCTAGTATTGGAGCTTGAATGCAGGGCTTTGCACTCTTGGTTGGCTTTTTCACATAGCTAGTGCTCCACCACTTGAGGCACACTTTCACTTCCAGTATTTTTTGCTGGTTAATTGGATATAATAATCACTTGGATTTATCTGCTTGAGCTGGCTTTGAATATGATCCTCGGACCTCAGCCTCCTGAGTAGCTAGGATTATAAGTGTCTATTATTATAGAATAAAGAAATTATCTTGTGTTTATGCTAGTCAGATGACCAGATCAAGTTGATTAATGCCCCTTTCCTTTGAAATTCTCCAAAGATCTATTTTGTAATTTTTTTGGGGGGTGGGGGTCCAGTCGTGGGCCTGAACAATGAGCCTGGGCGTGTCCCTCAGCTCTTCAGCTCAAAGCTAGCACTGTACCACTTGAGCCTCAATGCCACTTCCAGCTTTTTTCTTTTTGCTTATGTGGTGCTGAGGAATCCAACCCAGGGCCTCATGCATGCAAGGCAAGCGCTCTACCACTGAGCCATCTTCCCAACCCTCTATTTTGTAATTTGTCTCTGTGTTGTGGTAGATGAATAGAATTTCAGCAAGTAATCACACAGAGACAGAATGATAGTATCAAAGTGCAACACAGGTCAGCAAGTTGGTGCTTGCTGGAGATTTTCAGGAGATTCTGATTCTGTGAATCCTAGGCAGAACTGGAGAAAACGTATTTTGCTGTTGCTGCTTGTTTTGTTTGAGATGGGATCTTGCTATGTAGCCCAGACTAGCTTCCAACTGACCATCTTTCTGCCTCTGCCTTCTGAGTGCTAGAAATATGAGCTACCATGAGAATCTTATTTTTTTTCCAAAAGAGCTCTCAAAGGTTTGCAAACCACTGGACTGGGTAATTAAAATTGCAGAGATAACATAGCAAGAAGCTATTTCCCAGGTGTCACTAACTTTCAGAGCTCTTCACAGGCACTAAAGCTGAAGATGTTAAGTCTCCCTTGTACAGTTCATGCCTGGGGAACTGGCCAGGTAGGAAGAGCCTGAATCTGAAGGATGAGTGTTTCAGATTCAACCTCAGGTGGCTGTGTCTCTACTCACACAGCTCCAGGGTCTTTCTGTGATCTATCTACATCCCTAGTTTGGGCTTCGTAGCAGTCATTCTCCTTACTAGGAACCCCAGCATGCTGAGAGAAGAGACATTACCTAAAAGAACCAGTCCAAATCATGGTGTTGGTGATGATTTAGGTTGATCTTGTTGTAAGGTGAATTATCCAAGAAGCCACATTTTGGTCGATGGAATTTTGGAGTCTTTATTACACAATTAGCAGGCTTCATGCAGCCAGTTGTTACAAAGGCCTGCAGCCCCCAAATACACATCATACGGTTAGGAAACAGGCCAGAGAGGAAAGAAAGAACAAAAATAATACCAACAAACCAATTCAGCCCCAATGGAGAGCTGAGTTGGGACACCATGATGACGGGAGATGAGCCAGGAGACAGTATGGCTATGGGACCCAATAGAGTTGGCTTCCTTTGTGATGCTGTCATATTTCATGCATTTACAGGTCTGTTTTTTTCCTGAGAAAGGTCCATAGAATTCTCCAGACAACCAGAAGAATCCACCTCACATAAAACATTTAACCTGCCGGGTGCTGGTGGCTCATGCCTGTAATTCTAGCTACTCAGGAGGCTGAGATCTGAGGATTGAGGTTCAAAGCCAGCCCAGACAGGAAAAGCCTGAGACTCTTACCTTCAATTAACCACCAGAAAACTGGAAGTGGCACTGTGGCTCAAGTGGTAGAGCACTAGCCCCTAGCTGAAGAGCTCAGGGACAGCGCCCAGGCCCAGAGTTCAAGCCCCATGACTACCACCAACCACCACAACAATCACAACCAACATTTAACCTGTTCTAAAGCAATAGTCGATGGTTAGGGCAAGAGGCCCTCTCAGCCCATATGAAGGGGTGAATACATTTTTTTGAGTCAGGCAAATGGATGAGAACTGTATTTATATCCTTAATTCTCCCGGTATCCTAAAGCACAGGTACTATTTGCCCACTTTATATATAAGAACACTGAGGTTCCCAAGGCCACAGAAATGTGCATTTGTAGCAACTTTCATTTTTATTGTGGGTAGGGACTGCTACTAAGGCTTGAATTCTGCTATTAAGGCTTGAATTAAGGCTGGCATACAACTCCACTTCCAGCTTTTTGCTGGTTAATTGGAAATAAGAGTCTCATAGATTTTCTTTCCTGGGCTGGCTTTGAAGCATGAGCCTCAGATTTCAGCCTTCAGTAACTAGTGGCCTAAGGCTCTAGCACCTGGCCAGAATCCTTGTTCTTAATGAGTTCAGTGGCTTGCTTCCTTTAGAAAGGCACTACCCTGCAAGGTAAGTGCCTTCCCTCCATCCCACAGATGAAGAAGCTGAGATTCAGTTTCCCTATTGTTAAGTGACATAGGATCCAAACTCTACCCATGTATTCCACTGCATCGTACAGAGTTAATACAAGGTACCATAGAAATATATTCTGGGAGAGCCAATGGTTGATCATATATATGATTCAGGCAACTGTTTCTGGGTTACCCATTGGGATGAGATGGCTCAGAAAAAGAATGACTACACTTACTGCATTTGCTGTGAAGTTAGAAAAGGATGCAGGGTATACATGCTAGCATTTGGGAAGCTCCATTAGCCCCCATTGTCTAGACTAGAGAGTCAAAAGTAGGAAGCAGAAGATAAAAGAATTCATAAGTAGGAAGTTGTAGTGGGGGGGGGGCTCATACTGAAACAGAACCATTATTTTAAAACCATTACTGATGAACTTGGTAAGGATCAAAGTAGTCTTGTGACCTGTAAATCTAATGAACCGAAAATGAGGTAATGGTATGTTTTATAACTATGGAGGCTCTGAGAAGCTTGGAATTATCTCAGTGTGAATACTATAAGGGAAGAAGGGAACAATGGAAGCCATCTGGAGAAAGATCTTTATTCAGCTGTATTTATAGCAGGTACTCGTCTTGTCTTTCAGCTCAGGGATTACAAAGGAACTTGTTTCACCTTGCTGGGTGTGTGAAAATACAACGGTTGTCATCATCCCTGCTGCTTCCTTCTGTGGAACCTAGCCACATACAAAGGAAGAGGAGGCAGGGAACTGGCAGGAAGGGGGTGAATAGCTCAGGCTGAGTGAGAGATAGGAGGCGAGAGAGAATAGGGGAAGAAGAAAAGATTCTTTTTGCCATTGCCCAACTCCCTATCTCTAGCCCTGAGCTGTGCAATAGCTTCATGTGGCTCTTTGTACTTATTAAAAGTAAGGATAAACACAATTCCACACCTTCAGTTGCTCTAGCCACATTCCACTGTTCACCAGGCACATGTAAGCTAATGGCTGCCATATTGGATGGTATACATATGGAATGTTTCCATTATCCCAGCATTTGACAGCACAGAAAAACATAGAATCCATTAATATGTCTGAGAGTGCTCAAAGTACAGGCTGACAGGAAGCCCCTGGCCTGTGGCAGACAGAGCAAGAGAGTCTTCCTGAAATAGGACAGTAGAGTCCCAGGTGCTTATGTAAGCATAAGTGGACTACCTGTATTCTCTAGAAACCAGTTTTCCTAGTATCAGTGATTATCATTTTTTTCACTAGACATCATGATGAGAAAATGACATAATTTAGTCCTTCCAATATCCATGTAAGCTCTTAGACAGGTTTCACAGAGGAACAACCAGAGGTTAGGAGCATGTTCAAGGGCACACAGCTGGTGGCACAAGGTTTTAGATCCAAGTCTCTGATGCTAGAGGTCACATTCTTACCTACCAGGTCACCTCTGACGCTAGTTCCCCATCTGCAAATCAATCAAGGGGTTTTAGCTGCAGTCTCCCCGAAAGAGAAACAGAGACAAAGACTTGAGTACAAGTAATTTGTGGGGGGGGGCTGGGAAGTTGGCTCAGTGGTAGAGCGCTTGCCTTGCATGCCTCAGCACCACCTAAGCAAAAAGAAAAAAGCCGGAAGTGGCGCTGTGGCTCAAGTGGTAGAGCGCTAGCCTTGAGCTGAAGAGCTGAGGGACAGCGCCCAGGCCCAGAGTTCAGGCCCTACGACCGGATCCAAAAAAAAAAAAAATCAACAAGTAATTTGTGGGGAGGTAACCCCAGGAAGACACAAAAGGGAGCATGGGGAAGTGAAACAAAGGAAGTCCTCACAGGGAGGCTAGGGAGCAAGTCACACTGGGAGTAACTGCAGCTTCATCGCGACTGGGGAGAGGGTACGGAACACACCTCCTAGCCACCACACCCAGGGACAGGGGAACTGGGGCATTTATCCACCAACTCCTTCTTTGTCACTGGGAGAAAGAAGGCTGCTTCCAGGGATGGTACTCTGGCACTCCTGGCCTGCCTCTACCAAGGTCTAAACATGCTCTTGAAACAATAAAAGATCACAGGGGCTCAAAAATAGGGAACTAAATGTTGAATACAGACAGCCTGAGGGTAAGGGGCTAACAGGGTGCTATACAAGGAATAGGACAAAGTGCTTTTCTGTTTTAACAAAGTAGGAAAAGCATGCTTCTGCACTGGCTACAGCTGAATGAAGAGATGCCAAACTCTGCTCTTGATCATAATTCCCAGTGTTTTCTCCATGTTTCACTGAAAGAACATACTTCTCGTGGGTCTTTTTTTGCGGTTGGACATATTTATATGTTTTTAATTTTAATTTTTGGTGGTACTAGGGTCTGAACTCAGGGCCTCATGCTTAATTGGGCAGATGCATTATGGCTGAGCCATGCCTCCAGCTGTGTTTTGTTTGATCTTTCCTTTGAGACAGGGTCTTATTATGAAGCCTAGGTTGGTATGAAACTTACTAATGTAGTAAAAGCTGACCTTGAACTCTCAATCCTCCTGCCTCAGCCTCCTAACTGCTGGGATTACAGGCATTCTTGGCTAAGAGTAGTAACCTATCAGACTTTTTTGGCTTTTGAGGCTCTTTCCCCCTATAATTGGGTCTCCTTTAGGTGTGGGACTTGGTATGTGCCTAGGTTTAAGCAGGAAGAAGGGAAAGAAGAAAAATGCCATCTTTGGTAGAAAAGGACACTCAGTGGAAGCAATCTGGAGGAACTCTGCAGGGCAAGTGGGCTGTTTTAACTTCTCAGCAAAGCCCTGACTAAGGAAGCCAAAAAGATACAGATGGCAGCCAGCTTGTGGGAGATAAACCAAATGCAGGAACTCTGAAGTCTTTGAACCTTGGAAGAATGCTGCTCAAGTTCTGAGTCAGTGAGAGACTGTGTTCACTATCTGTTGCATGTCATTACCCAAAACTTAGCAGATTGAAACAGGACACATCCATGATCTCAGCATTTAGGAAGGACAGGAATCCCGAAGCAGCTTGTCTGGGTAGTGCTTGTTGAGGAATCTCACATGAGGTTGTAATCAAGGTTCTGGCGGGGTCTGAAGTCACATGAGGCTCGCCTAGGAAGAGTGGGTACACTTCCAAGGTCTCCTAAGTGGCTGATGGCTGGCAGCTTCAGTTCCTGTCACATGGACTTCTTCATTAGCATCCTATGTATATGAAAGCTGTAGGAAGCTGGGTAAACAAGACTCTGGTTTTTAATACCTGAACTCAGAGTGACCCATCATAATTCCTGCAGGCTTCTGTGGTTTTACAGACCAACCCTGGTACAAGGGACTAAGGAGGTAGGGATCATGGGAGTGTGTGTGTGTGTGTGTGTGTGTGTGTGTGTGTGTGTGTGTGTGTGTGTGTGTGTGAAAACTGTCTTGGAGGCCAGTCAGCACAGAGATGGTTGTCAGAACTTTTTTCTGGCTGTCTTGTCTATGTCTTACCTCCTGAAGCCCTGGCCTGAGTTTCGCTCTTTAGCCTCCATGAACTGCCCAATGCCCTTCCAATAATATTCTCGTCCATTTAAGTTCACGAGCTTTGTTTTGTTTTTTTTTCAGCGAGGGCAGCGGCAGCTTTTTTCTAGGAGGTAGTCAGGGGAAGACCTCCCGGAGCACATGTCATTTGCCCCATACCTGACTGGGGCAGCGGAGAGTGAATGAAGAGTTGCAAAGGGGCACACAAAGCTTGGCGGTATAAGCTGGCGGTGGTTGAATGCTGGAGGTAGCAGAGGAGTGGACAGTGGAGGGAGAGGTCAGTAGAAGGCCAGTCATGGAGGACTCTCAAGTGCAGTAAAGAGTTGGATTCTCTCTCTTGCAACTCAAGCCATCTCAGAATCATGTGTGGGAAACAGAATCAGCCAAGTCAATGTATAGTATGTGTGTGTGTGTGTGTGTGTGTGTGCACGCTCACACATGTGTGAATATGCCAGTATTGGGGCTTGTACTTAAGGCCTACATGCCATCCTTTAGTTTTTGCTCAATGGTGGCCTTCTACCACTTGAGCCAAAGCTCCACTTCTTGCTCTTAACTGGTCAATTGGAAATAGTCTCATGGACTTTCTTGCCCAGGCTTTAAATCACAATCCTTAGATCTCAGCCTGCTAAGTAGCTAGGATTGCAGGCCTGAGCTACTGACACCTGGCTTAGTAAGCAGTTTTAGCCAGACTAAACTTTGTCAAACTTACCCATGTGTTTGGTTGACTCGGGTTTTCCAAATTTCTGGTTGGGTTCTTTCTTAAGTTTCTTTAGTTCCTTTTGATAAATCCCAACCTACCTCTGCTGAGCTAAAGGGAAATATTTTTTGTTCACAGTTAGGCCTGGGAATCCCAGCTAGAGATCCTGGTCATCTGGGAGAAAAGGACAGCAGCCCAGGACAGTGGGGGGAGGCACACAGGCAGGTCCTGGCAGGCCCCTTCAGTATCACTGTTGTATAGTTCTGCACTCACTCTGAAAACATGCCTGGGCTCTGGGCAGGCACCAGGACAACACTATTCCTTCCATAAATTAAGTGAGATGCGAGGAGTGGCCAGTCCAAAAGTTATAGAGCAAATGCTGCCTGTTACTTAGGAACTGGCAATAAGGACCACAGCTAAAGCCAAGAGGCCCTGGTATCTTGTTTTCCATCTCACCAGATCCTCTCCCTCCAGAGTTTTCTAAAGGAGGCAGAATAGGCCCTACATCAGCTAGCCAAGACCTGATTTCAACCTGGGGATGGGGAGGTCTTTGATTTATTAAGAAGTATGGGGGGAGGCCATTCCCTTTCCTCCCAATTGAAGAGGTGTGGAGTGGGCCCTGAGGGAATCCTCACAGAGATTGAGAGTGACTGCAAGAAAGGGATCTGGAACGTGGGTTCCCACATAGTCTACTCAGCAGTGTACTGTGCCTATCTGAGCAGGGGAGGAGAAGGGAGGAGGGAAGAGGGGGATGTCGTGGAGCAGCGAGGATGCCTGTGCAATGTGGGTCAAGTGGACACTACAGTCATTAGTCAGGCTGCAACACATTTCTGATGTTCTGCCTATGCAGACTGACCCACCAGTGGCAGGGCCCAGGGGATGGGCTGGCAAGGCAGGAGGAATCAGGCCTGAGCTGATGGCCTTTGCGGTAGGACAGTCCCATAAAAATCATTCATGCAGCCCCATGAGAAGCCACAAGTGAATACTTGCCACTCCATTCAAGAAAGGGCATGGGAGGGGGAGGGGGAGACAGAAAGGGAGAGAGAGCATTCTTGAGGGAGAGGGTTATTTGCCTTTTCCTTCTCCCTGCCCCCACGTTCACAAAAGAGGATGTACATAGTACAGTGAGTCTTTAACCATCAACCAGGCCCCTCTCCCTCTCCCCTGCTTTTGACTCCTAGAACACAGACCCTGCGTGAAGTCAATCCTTAGATGAATAGGGGAGAAGAGAAAATGAGATTTAAATTGAGTTTGAGAATAAAGTTTGGAAGGATGGAGGTTTAACAACAGAAAGTGATCCAAAAGTAATGCAATCTGCCAAGATGTCATTAAGGGATGGAAAAAGGAAATTCAACACAGCATGACTGAAGGCAGGGATTAGGAGGAAAAGCCTCATTATTATGCCCCACGGAGTTGAGTCACTTCAATACACTGGTTCCACAAATAAACAGAATAATTGAAGTACAGTGTGGTGGAACTGGAGACTTCCTCTGGTGAACAGCCATGGGGGTTTGGAGAGAGCCTAGGAAGACACATCCTATTTGCCTGCTGGAGAGGAGTTCCCACGGGAGGGGTATCTGATCCAAGCCTTGCAGGAGGAGGTATAAGGAGATGGGCTGGTCAGTTAGAGGTGATGGCATGGTATGTATCTAGGGAGTAGGGCTGGGTAGAGATGCAGACCAGGAAGCGTAGCACTGTGTCATTCTGTGGGCTTAAGTCTGAGGATGCTACCAACCACTTCAATCTAGTGGGGGGGGGAACATATTGGTTTACATATTAGCTTGGACCTTTAGTTGCCAGACTCTGGCAATACTGTTGATTTTTTTTGTTGTTGTTGTTGGTTGTGGGGCTTGAACTCTGGGCCTGGGCGCTGTCCCTCAGCTCTTCAGCTCAAGGCAAACACTCTACCACTTGAGCCACAGCACCACTTCTGATTTTCTGAGTGGTTTATTGGAAATAAGAGTCTCACAGTCTTTTCTGCCAGGGCTGGCTTTGAACCACGATTCTCAGATCTCAGCCCCCTGAGTAGCTAGGATAACAGGCGTGAGCCACCAGCGCCTGGCCCTGATGTAGATAAGCATGCTCTTCACCTGCTTGTTTCCTCTGTGATGTCCAAATATTGGCTCCTTTTGCTCTATTTGCATTGCTTATTCCATCAGGGATCCTTGTTTGGTGGGACTCTTGACTACTGCCACCCCCCTCCCCCACCTCATCTTCTTGCTGTCTTCCTTCCTTACACTTCTCAGCCCAACAGGATTTTGTGTTTTCCTAGGCCTTGCTGCCAGCCTGTATCCTGGGGGGAAGTGTAAGGATGGAAATATCTTCCTTTTATCTTCTCTGGTCTGCACCCCATGGGGCAAACCGAAGGCTACTATTTATTCTTTCACACATTAATTTAAGATGCTTTAATTGCTGCTATGATATGTTTTATATAATATAATTAATGTTTTAATTCTGTGTACTTGCTTCCTCCGGCAGTTTTGTGAAGGGCCCAATTTTGGAATCAAGCAAATAAGGAATAAGTAATAGCTGAAGTGATTATAGTAATGCCCTCTCCCAAAGGGATGAAAAATGTGCTATTGGTTTTTTTTTCTTCAAAGGAAAAGATATTTTAATTTTCTCTTCATCTTGGGCATATCTGAGTGGCTTTAACAAGGGCCTCTGGGTGCTGCTTTAGGTGCTTCTGGGTCTTTTACTCTCTGACCACCATCCTCTCTATCCAAGGGGCCACTGACACTTGACATCTGGATTGAGACCACCAACTCACATCCTTTTTGTGATGAAGGCTATTATTGAATCCACTCAGTTCCTTACTGAATGAATGAGGCTTCTGAGGCAGCATGAGAAATGATGTCTTGAATTAAGATGAAAGATGATGTCCTGAATTGGGACAGTCCTAGAGGTGACAGAAGATGGGGGCTGGAATCCACAGTGGAATCCACAAGAGCTGCCAACACAGCCTTTGCAGCAAAGGTCCCAAGGAGGGGGTTCTTTCCTTGGGAACTTTCTCTTCTCCCATCCTTCCTGGTCTGTGCAGACTGGCCTCTTGACTTGGCCTAGAAGTTCAGGATCATCAATCATCCCAAGTGTGTCTAGTTTGAGCTCCTCGATGGGATAGGACCAGAGGCTCCTGCGGGCTCAGTGCATCGGTGGCAGAGCCAGGACCAGAACCCATGGGATCTGTGCTGCACTGGTTCGAGAATGCTTTGGGCTTGTGCCTGCAATCCTAGCTACTCAGGAGGCTGAGAGCTGAGGACTGCAGTTTGAAACCAGCCTGGGCAGTGAAGTCCCCGAGACACTCATTTTCGACTCGTCACCAGAAAGCCGGTAGAACACCAGTGAAAAAGCTCAGGGACAGCGCCCAGGCGCAGGGTTAAGCAACCAGTACAGGAATTGTTTGGGAGTCACAGGGGACAGGGAGTCACAGGGACTCTGTCCGAGTCTGCTGACGTTTTCCAAGGGCTCTTATGGTCAATAAGTGCCTGTCCACCCCAGGTCGGAAGCCGGGATGGACAGGGATGCATGGAAGGGTGGACGGGGGGCCGGGAGTTGCGTCCTCACGAGGGGACTTCCTTTGCAAGAGAACACAACTAAGCTGGGACAGAGGTTTCCTAGAAACGCCTCCCCGCCCGCCCTCCAAGCAGCGGCCTTCCCGTCTTCTGGGGTGGCGGCGGGGACTTCCTCGGGCCCGATTATCCCGGCCAGGGCGCTTTCGGTTCTGCAGGAATTCCCGGAGGCGGGGAACACCAAGGCGTGGGGGAGGGGGGGTGTCCCCGGGGTGGCTCCCCGGTACCCACCGGACCCCTCTCCCCCTCCACCCGCCCCCTGAGAGGTCGGCCGTCCACTTGACCTTTGCAGGGACGGAGCCCCGGGGCCAGCCGGGCGGAGCGCGTCCCCGAATTCCCCCGGGAGAATGAGATTCCTGGGAACGACCCCGGGAAAATCCCTGAGCTGTGAGTACCTGGGGGCCGGCTGGGATTGGGCCCCGCAAGCCACGCCCCTTTCCTGGGCGGGGCCTCGGGCTGGGCTCCGGGCTACTAGAGGCCCCGCCCCGGCCGCCTCTCCCGCCCCGCGCCCCGGCCGCTCCCCGCTATGCTGCTGCTCGGCGTCCTCTGGGGCTGCTTGCTGACAGCGGTGAGTAGTTTCTGTCCCGACACAGAGAGCGGCTGAGATTTGAGAGTAGGGCCTGGGAGGGAAGGAGAAGCAAGACTTCGGGGAGGAGAGCGTCCCAGCTGCTTTCTGGGGATAGGGGAGTCTGGAGGGTGTGTGGGGAGCTGGGCAAAGCCCCCCCCACTTCCAGGATGCAGGTTTAAGACGAGATGGGCCGCCCCTCTTCTCTGCCTTGGGCCGTCCACAGAGAGTCCTTGGGGAGGGTCCTGCCGGTGGGACAGTGGAGGTTATGCAGCCCCCACCTTGGTGCCATCAGCACCAGGCTGGGGTCTGGGGCAGCCTCGGGGGCTGCGCAGTGACACTGGAAGTGGTTTCAGAGGGCAGGGAGGGAGGCTGGCCAAGGGAAGGGGCTGGTCTGCCTCGTTTCCTGTTCCTTTCCAGTCCCTCTCCCCCTGTGGACAGAGCCAGGCTCTCCTTGCCAGCCGGGGCTGCCTGTTCCAGGGCACTTGAGAACAAGGAATGGTTGCAGACACTCGGATACTTTATTTATTTATTTTTTTACTTTGAGAAAGAAAGGTGATTTTCACACCTGTCCTCCTCTCCAAACCAAGGAGGAAATCTCTAAGGTTATGCCTCTGTCTCTCCAATTTAAGATGACTTAGGGAACTCTTGGGACTCCAGAAGGTTTTGGTTAAGAGATCTGCAGGGGTCTTTCCGAGCACCAGAATGGTTGGGGTCCAACCAAGCATGTCTCCGGGATTTTTTAGAAGCCCACATTTGACTCACTTTTGGTTCAAATGTATTTTTTGTAGTTCCTCATTCTGAGGGCTGGGAATCCCCCATGTACCTGGCATCTCATCCCAGCCCCCAGACACCCCACACTTCCCCCCCCCCCCTTTCAGGGACTAGGGCCTGGACAGAAATGACCCTTGGTCTTTGGTGTTGGAATTTGGTAGTGAGCAAAGTGAGTGAGGAAATTGTTCTAGTCCCAAACTTTCATTTTCACTCCAGGTAGTGGCTCTCTGGGAGAAGGGAAGCAGGAAGAAGGTGGAGCTGGAGAGAAGCAGCAAAGGGCTTTGTGGGAGGAGGTGTGGTGAAGGGTGGTCAGGGCTCCTTCAGAGCAGAGTCTGAGCTCATCCCTTCCAATTTAGGCTGCAGGTAGAGCCCAGATTGCTGTGATAACAGTAACAGGTGCTGTTTATCCAGGTGTCCCTTGTACGTCAGACTGAGCAAAATACTACATCTATTCTCTGACTTATCTGATTTCTCCCAATGTCTTCATACAGGGTAGCAACCTGGGGCTCAGGAAGGGAAGTTGCATTATCCAAGGCCTCCTAACTAGGTAGTGGTCAGCCTGACTGAACCACCATCTGTCTGATTCCTGACTCTTCCTGTCACGTGACAAGAGTCCTGCTCCTGAGGCCTTTTGTAACCGTGAGACCGCTGTGAGGAGAGGAAACTGACAGACTGCCTGGGAACTTGCTGTTTTTCTCATGTGATCAAAGGATTTGATTGCTCTGAGGGTGGCTTGGCAAGTTCTGGTTCAGAGGGTGGTACCTTGGGATGCCCCTTCCAGGCAACCTTTCCTCTGTGAGGTAAGATGCATTTGATGGAGTAATTTGCTCAGAAACCTAAGTTGAATGAGAGCTACCAATTAGCTACATTCTCAGCGGTCAGCCAGTTAGCCAGGGAGCTGAGTATTCCAGCAGATATTCATGTAGATGTGAGTCAAACTGTGAATGAGCCCATACTTGGGCTAGAGGCGATCCCAGGCCTATCAGCAGGGCACGTGTTATTGCTCCCACCTTAAAGATAAGGAAGTGAAGATCAGAGACACAAATTAGTGTGTGTTACAAAGTTTGGAACCTGAAGTCTGATTCTCTGTTTTTTTTTTCTTGGCTGTTCTCAGAGTGTAGGATGATCTTAGACAGACATGGATATAGAACTAAAACACAAACTCATTGTGTAGTTCTAAAAATCCTCCTCACTGTGTGTCTGTTTGTGTTTGTGTGTGCTGATCCTGGGGCTTGAACTCAGGGCCTGGGTGCTATCTCTTAGCTGTTTCTCTCAAAGCTGGTACCCTCTACCACACCTCCACTTCTGGCTTTTTGCTTGTTAATTGGAGACAAGAGTCTCAACAGATTTTCCTGCCCAGGCAGGCTTCAAACCTCCATTCTTAGATCTCAGCCTCCTTAGTTGCTAGGATTACAGGCATGAACCATGGGCACCCAGCTCCTTTTCCTTTTTTTTTTAAAGTCTGGAGCTATAATATAGTTAATGCCTCGCAAAAGTTTGGGAATCCTTTTTAAAACCAAAATCGAGAGTAGGCTGAGGTAGAGGGCTGGCTTTCAGCCAGCAGAGCAACCAACTGAGGTTTAATGTCAATGTTTTGTTTCTGCTGGGTTTATTTTTAGTTTCCTTTTATTCATGGGAAGTGATACTAGCAAAGATATAAGGCTTTCATTTAAAAGAAATGCAATTAAATTAGCAAGACGCAATTAATAGCATGGTTGCTACCAGATGTCACTGAAGTGATGTCTACAAGAAGTTGATGGATTAAAGAGGGTATGTTAAGACTTTTAGTTTCTGTTTCTGTTCCTGGGGATCTCTGGGCACTAGATTCATCCTCTCTAGTGCTTAGTGTCATTATCTGTAAAAGGAAAGATTTAGGGTTCATCTTTTCTAGCCTTTCAATCTTAGCATTTTATTTTTATTTATTTATTTTTTTGGTCCGGTCGTGGGGCCTGAACTCTGGGCCTGGGCGCTGTCCCTCAGCTCTTCAGCTCAAGGCTAGCACTCTACCACTTGAGCCACTTCTGGCTTTTCTCTTTTTGCTTATGTGGTGCTGAGGAATTGAACCCAGGGCCTCATGCATGCAAGGCAAGCGCTCTACCACTGAGCCACCTTCCCAGCCCCAGTCTTAGCATTTTATAAGGGAGGGTCTGACTGAACTGATGATATGGAGATGGAGACGTGCTTGGAGAGGGAAGGAAGAAGAATGAGGTGGAACTGAAACCAGCTAGCGTTCAGGGTCCTGGCTAGGTATGAAAGACTCCTGGTCCTACTGGATCTTTGGCAAGAGGAGACGCAGGAGTTCAGCAGCTCTGTTTGTTTAGAGATTCCAATGCTATGGCTTTTGTAAAATACCAGAATGATCCTCTGGACTCTTTCATAATCAGATTCTTTTGACAGTTTAGATAAAAAACAAACATACCCAGTGCTCTGCGGGGCTCCATTTTTAGCTTTTTGGATTTTGCATAAGTGACAGCAGCTGTCCTAGCTGACTTTCAACCTTCCTGCCAAGGAGCCCCCAGCAGAGACTTCAAGATCCTTACCAGTTGCACAATTGTGTTTCCAGGTGTATGCAGAACTGACCACGGCATGCAGAGAAAATCAGTACCCACTGAACAATCAGTGCTGTGATTTGTGTCCGCCAGGTGAGATACCAACCCTCTAGTCCCGCAGTGGGATCCTTGGCTTGCTGGCAGAGGAAGACCCACTGTGAACTCAAGTCAGAAATAACCCATCCCCCTGCCCCCACAACTCTGCCCAGCTGTCAGAATGTTCTAGGCTCCCTCTCTGCCAGGTAAACCTCTGCCTTCTCTCCTCTGGGGGTCCTATCTCTTCCATCTTCCCCAACCAGATCACAAAGAGTCTGAGACATTCATCTCTGAGCCCCTCTGCTCTCAATGGAGAATCGGATTCCCTGAGTGGCCAGAGATGCCATAATTCCTGATGTTTTCCAGGAAAGAAGTTGGCGAGTGAATGCACCGAGTTCACCCAGACACATTGCCTGCAGTGCGGCAAAGGTGAATTCTCAGATACCTGGAACAGAGAGACCCGCTGCCACCAGCACAGATACTGCGACTCCAGTACGTGAGCTGCTGAGGAGGGCAACCGGGGAGGAGCTGATGATGGTTCAACTAATATTCCTGAGCACACAGCCACTCAGATCATAGTAGACAGACTGCTCTGATTGGTCAATTGGAGTTGGCTTGACTGACTTCTTTTATTTATTTATTTATTTTTGCTATACTAGAGATTGAACCCAGGGCCTAGCACTTGCTAGGCAGGACTTTCTCTTAAATAAGTTGTTATCTGTACTTGAAAAGGGTCTAAGGCATCGTAAGAGCTAGTCAAGTCTAGTCCAGCAAGTGGGTTCCCATCCTTGCTTCTCCTCTCGACTCAGATCTAGGGCTCCAGCTCCTGAGGAAGGGCACAGCGGAGACAGATGCAGTCTGTACCTGCGAGAAGGGCCTGCACTGTCTGGGCCGTGCTTGCGAGAGCTGTGAGCTACACACTCTGTGTGGCCCTGGCTTTGGAGTCAAGCAGATTGGTAAGTGGCCCATCTGGGAATCCGCGCTAGGAGTGGGAGATGAGAGCCAGCGGATCTTGCCCAAAGGCAGTCTGGGCAGTTGGCACAGTTGGCATGTAGCCTCAGAGGTGGAGGGGCTGGAGGCTCCTTCCTGCTAGTGTGAGCAGAGGATGGGATCTTCAGTCTTCTGCCTCCGGCCAAGGGTTTGTGTCTGCAGAGAAGATGGGAGAACTCCTGCTGAGCTGCAGCTTTGAGGGCGCCTGGAGCTCCAGGCAGCTAGCTCTTCCTGTCCTGCCCGGCTAGCTACGCACGTGGCCCACCGAGGTGGTTGATGTGCTCTCCTACCCCATCCCCAGCTACAAAGATGACTGACACAGTCTGTGAACCCTGCCCTGTCGGCTTCTTCTCGAATGACTCATCTGCTTCTGAAAAGTGTCGACCCTGGACAAGGTACAAGGACTGGCTCCGAAGTGGTGGTGGGTCCTACCTTAATCTCTCCAGCTACCTGCCCTTCCATCCCTGTTCCTCCGTGGTGCGCACACTCACCCACTGGTGAACTGTCCACAGAGTGACCTTGTGTTTGACCTTTCCTCATGTTGCTCTTGTCTGCTCTTACTATAGTTGACATTGCCAATCTCCCATTCTTAAAGTTGCTGTTCTCAGGGTGGCATGGTTACCCTCCTACCCCTGCTTCCATTCCTCAGTCTTCCACTTCCTTCAGGCTTCCTGGCTGGTTTTCTGGGCCATCTGTGGTCACATTTCCCCAGCGTGGTCCCCATCCATCTCCTCAGTCCCAGGTACCCTACCACTGAGCCACACTGAGCCACACATGGAGACATGTTTAGTTATTTTTCAGATAGAGTCTTGTGCTTCTTCCAACACATCCAGCCTCATATTATGATCCCTCTACTGACAACTCCCTCATAGTTAAGATTATAGTCACTACCACATGACTTTGTGTGTGTGTGTGTGTGTGTGTGTGTGTGTGTGTGTGTGTGTGTGTGCTTGCCCTGGGGCTTGAATTCAGGGTCTGGCTGCTGTCCCTGAGCTTTTGTGCTCAAGGCTAGTGCTCTATTCATTGAGCCACAAGTCTACTTCTGGATTTTTTGGTGATGAATTGGAGATAAGAGTCTCATGAACTTTCTTGCCCCCAATGACTTTGAATCACGATCCTCAGATCTTTGCCTCCGGAGTAGCTAGGATTACAGGTGTGAGCTACCAGCACCTGGCTATGACTCTTATTAACTACAAGACAGGCCATGCTGTCTTGAACCAGGATCCTTCTATCTCTGCCTCCTGAGTAGCTTGAATTACAAGTGTGAACCATCATACCTGGTCTGAGATATAGCTTTTTCTTTTCTTCTTCTGATCCATCCCTTATACCTAGAACAGTGCCTTACATAGTAAGTGCTTAGTCGGTCTTTACCTGGTGACTGGAGACTCCTGTAGTAGAGTCTGATCCATGTACACTGACCTCCAGTTCTGCTGGTGGCAACCATCACCCCTCTGAGCCTTGCATCCTTATCTAGAAGAGAGATGAAACCTTTCACAAGGCTTGAAGATGAAGACATAATACAAGTGTTTTGTTAGCTGGGTGCTGTGGCTCACACCTGTAATCCTGGTTACTCAGGAGGCAGAAGAAGATTATGGTTTGAAACCAGCCCAGGCGGAAAAGTGCATGAGACTCTTATCTTCAATTAACCACTGAAAAGCTAGAAGCGGAACTGTGGCTCAAGTGGTAGAGTGCTAGCCTTGAGCAAAAAAAGCCAAACAAGAGCACAAGGTCCTGAGTTCAAGCACCACCACCGACACACACACACACACACACACACACACTCATTTTACACACACACATACACACTCACACACTCATAAACTAAATGCTCTTATGCAAGGCTGAACTCTATGCTTTCACGCTCCTCTTTATCTCTCACCCTTAATGGTTTTTCCTTTGCCATGATCATCTCTGTCCCCTCCCCCACTCTTTAGGGTCCCACATTTCTTGTGGCAGCTCCTAGCTGGGCATTGTACAGTTTCTCCTTCCTTGAGCTTGCTGGCCAGTTGATCCCTCACTAGTTGGGTCATCTGGCTGAATATCAGTGTCTAGTTTCCCATAGATTCTCAGTGCTACCTGCATGCCACCCACCTGCCTTCCCTCTGCACACGCTGCCCCACTTGGCTGCGGTGCACTGCTGCTCCTCCCTTGGCATCCTGTGGGACTCTCTGTACTCAGCTTCTCATATAGAAATCTTCCCAGAAGACCCTTAAACCAGCTCATCTTGACTGGAACCGGTTTTGCTCCCCGTGGGACATTTCCAGCTGTGGCTACAGCTGGGCGTCTTTCAGTTGTCATGCCTGGGGAGGAGGAGGCCAGGAATATATCCTGCAATGCTTCCCCCTCCCCCGAATTATCTGCTCTTGCTGTCCTGCCTTAAATAGAGCTCAGGACCCCCCCCCCCCCCGTCAGCCTTTGCAGACAGGAACTTCAGCCCGACTTATGAAGCTGGTGTTCATTATCCACTCTCCTATTTACTACTCTTTAAGATGCAAAATGACCTTTCCTTTACACTTATGACTTCCTGGCATTTCCTTAATAACCAGTGAGGGATGCTGCCTGAAATGCACGCGAGCTCAGTGGGCCTGGACCTGCTCATTGACAGCCTCTCCCTTATGGTTGGAAGCCCTACTGTTTCTTTTTATGTGTGTGCATGTGTATGCATGTGCATGTGCGTGCACATGTGCACATGCACCCACACATGTGCATGTGTGTCTTTGCACAGCTGTGAAGCCAAAGACCTGGTGGTGCTGCAGCAAGGAACGAAGCACTCCGATGTTATCTGTGGTGAGTCTGGGAGAAGGGAGACTGAGGCACACAGAGACTGAGGGGCGTGTTGGTGAAATGGAAAGAAGAAGCGAGTCCAGGGGAGGGCATTCCAGCCCTGCCACTTATCTTGAGAGCTAGGGCAAGTCACATCTGTTGGGAGCTTCATTTCTTCATCTATGAAGTGGGATGAGCGCAGTGGCTTCTGTAGGTTGGTACAGATATCTGGCGAGGGTTCTTACCGCTTTGAGGCCCTCCGTGCCTGCCACCATCCTGTAGATAGTTGAAGATTGTGACATTGTTCCCTGGGAGCCTCAGTTTTGATTTGAGAATGCGGAAGATTGGCTTGAGCATAGATCACAAACTCCTATTAACTACAGGGACCCAGACAGGTCCTTTAGTGAGTAGGAAAGATCATGGGTGAGAAAGCATGTTCTCTTCGCTTTTTCACAAGATGGACTTTCCTCTTTGCAGGGCTGGGACTAGGGTAAGGAGGCAATTGGGACACGATATTTAATATAGTGCCATAGAAATGCAATAACCAAGATTTTGAAGCAGTGTTAAAAAAACTCACAAAGAAGTAAAAAAAAAATCATAATGAACAACAGAATTTGAAATAAATAAAGACAGGATCTGACCTTGCATTTGCAGGACTCTGCCCCATTCACTTCATTCTAATCTGATTCTAATAAAATTTTATTTTAAGAAAGCGGGGTGGGGGGCCCTTGTGCACCTGTGGGGCCATTGTTTATTGCTTAAACAGAAGAAATACTCTCCTCTCCCCCTCGATTGTTCTGTAACAAATGGAGCAGAGCAGGCATAAATCTTGCTGTCCTCAGCATCAGAGTGGAGAGTGTTGGGAAGTGGGCAGGTCAGCCACTGCTGCTCAATGCTAGCTGTGGATGCTAGCTTCTCCCAAAATGGTCTTTCCTAAGGGTAAGGGACTAATGTCTAATATGAATCTTCCTATTCCCCCAACTAAGAATATTGGTAGCTTCCTCAATGCATTAAAAACTGGTATCAGCCGATATGGACCTGCCCAAGGGCCAGATGACGTAGATGACCTAGGGACATGGCGTAGATGACGTAGATGATGTAGGGAGATGGTGTAGATGAGCTCAGTCCCTGGAGGGTTTACCAGGTGGCCAAGGGACCACAGCAGTGCAGTGGAGGAGGGAACAGTTGTGGGTAGATCATGCTCAAGTCCCCATTTCCCCAGGTCCCCAGTCTCGGAGCAGAACCCTGGTGGCGATCCCTGTCGTGATAGGAATCCTGTGCGCCATCTTCGTGGCGTCTGTCTATATCAGTGAGTCTTCAGGTGGGAAGAAGATGTGGAGGGAGAAGGATGTACTATGGAGGCCGATCCGGCCTTCACAATGCCCTATCTCTTCCTTTGCCCCCTAGGAAAGGAAGCTAAGAAGCGGAAGGCTAAGGTAGGTCAGCTCTGGTGCCCTGGGCAGGGTTTTGGCAATCTGGGAAGATAGATTCTTTGTCTGGAAAGCAGGAGGATTGGTTCAGGGTCTGTCCCTGTGGCCAGTGGGATGGCAGCAGAACTGGCTACTGGGTCCCCATGGTCCAGCCTGGGCTCCTTCAGTGCACTCACACACCTCCCCACCGAGCTAACCTTGGCACTGTTGGCCACGTCTAGCACTAGCACTTCTTTATCCTCTCCCTGGATTTTGCCATGGTGGTGTGTGTGGGGTTACCTTGGATCTTGAATCTTGGTCCAATGTGGAGGGCCAGAGAGGCTTACCCACTGGCTCCCACTCTAGAAGCTTCCTCTTAGCAGCCAGCAGGGGGCAGGAAGCACCCAAGGCATCCACCCTACCATTTGGGGAAGGGGATCCACTCCCCAGGTGTGGGCTGCGTGGCCCTGGGGCACCGCTGGCCTGTGGCTGGGCTAACCTCACTCCCTGGCTCCCCAGGCCCTCCATCCTCAGAACATATGTCAGGACCCCGTGGAGATGGAGGACGTCTCTGGCCACAACCCCGCAGCCCCGGTGCAGGAGACCATGCACGGCTGCCAGCCCGTTACCCAGGAGGATGGCAAAGAAAGCCGCATCTCAGTGCAGGAGAGGCGGTGAGGCTGTCTCTGCGTGGGATGGGGCGTTCGCACGGGTGCCGCCCCTGTGGCTGGAGAGCGCGGAGCTGCTGTGGGCTGACTGCATGAAGACAAGGGGTGGACACTGGTGTAGCCACGCCTTCTCTGCCGGAACCCCTCAGGTTTGAGAAGCCCCAGCACAGACACAGACCACAGATCACCTTCTAGAACTTTCCTGCCTCTCCTGGAGCCATCCAGACTCTACACTTGCTTTTTGAAGGTGGAGGAATAGAGGGTGTGTGTGCGGCACCGAGTAGCACCCATGACACCTTCCGACCAGCCCAGCTGGTCAGTACTCAGAGACAGATCCTCATGCACCTGCAGCGGCGCGTGGGAGGCTGGAAGTCAGGGACGGACCCAACTCACTGCCAAAAAGGCAGGTTGTCGGTACAGAAACTTTAAAACACCATGTATACACTATATTAGAGTATATGTAGTGTATGACAGTGTATGCAATATAGCGTGGTATATGTACACTGCTGCATAGTTATGTAAGGATATCTGTGGGTATAGGTAGGATACAATATATATATGTATATATAATTTATGGAGGCAAAATAACAAAAATAACAATTTATGTAGGCTCTGGAAAGATGCACTGAAAACTTAAAACTCGAGAGTGGTAATGTCTGGGCCATAGCTTTCCCATAATGCTTCATTGTTTTTTTTTCCAAAGGAGAGTAAATTGGCATAATGCATATGTAATTAAAAATCATCAAACAAAAAAAAATCATCAAACATGTAGAAAGAAAACCAGGGGTGGACATGCTAGGTGACATGAGCTGTTTAATCTGCTGTCAGCCTCTCAGAAGGAGGGCATTTTCTGAGATAAAGCATGGCCTCTGCTGCTGCCCCTTAGGGCAGTTCCAAGTGTGCTCACACTTGGTATCAGAAAAATTCTCCCACTTGACTCCAGTCCTCGCAGACAGCCTTCCCAGACAGACGGGGTCTGCATCTCTGCTTCTTTTTACAGAGGGAGAAAACATGGGGAGTTGGGGGTGGGGCAGGGGGCATTCCTGTAGCTCATTCCAGTGACTAGCTACTCAGGAGGCTGAGATCTGAGGACCAGGATCCCAAGGCAGCCAGAGCAGGGAAGTCCATGTGACTTATCCTCACCTGACCTCTCTAAAACCAGAAGTGAAGCTGCGGCACAAGTGGTAGAACACTCGCCTTGAGTGAAAAGCTGAGGGACAGCACCCAGGCCCTGAGTTCAAGCCGCAGGACCTGCACTGACCCTCTGGAACCTCTGTTTCTAGCTCCTTACAGGGAGAGGCTGGGACTTCCGATGCCTTCTGACCTCCCCTCTGCTCCCCTTCCCCGCCCCCAGCAGCATCCCAGGATAAAAATAGACTGCCCTGTTCTCTTTTCCTATTGTGCCAACTGAGCCTAGTCAGGAGGAGCAGCAGATGGAGTGAGGGCCGGAGGACAAGGGGGTGGAGGGAGAGCCAAGCAAAGTGCCATCCAAAGGCCAGACACAAAGACTGAGAGTGGCCCGTGTTAACCTAGGGATCCCAGCCCCTCCCAGTGAGAAGCTGCTTTGGATTTCTCCCCAAGCCCTGTGAACTGGAGGCTAGGGGTGAGGAGCACTTGCCCCAGTGGCGGCTATCAGGGCAGCTAGGAGCCAAGAGACGGGCACCCGCTTGGCAGGCTTCCCAGAAGTGCTCTGAGGACCATTTGGAGGCACCAGGTGGAAGCCTGTAGGGCAGAAAGTGGAGCAAGGTGGAGGCGTGGGGAGTGGGGAGGGGAAACGCTGGGGCCTCATCTCCCTCTGCCACCTAGATCCCAGGCAAGTGGAGCTCAGGCCTGTGTGGTGGAGAGAGGCACCAGACCCTTGTCTGCCCAAGTCCCAGGCTCCTCTTCTGTGAGATTGTAGATCTTCTGATCATGGCTACCTGGGAAACTGCGGCCAGCCTCGTGGCCAGTGTGATTGGTCAGAGGTGCTTGGTTGGCCTGAAGCAGCAGCAGCAGAACCACCTGTTAGGGGACAGCTTGCTGGGCCTCACTGCCTGTGCATTGGCTCAGTAAGTCTGGGACAGGGATCAAGAATGTGCATTTCTAGCAAGTTCCCCGAGTGTGATTGAAGCTGCTGTCCAGGGATCACACTTTGAGCTTCCATGTGGCTGCTTAAGCAGCTAATAATGTCTGCTGCTGGCCTTGGATGGCTGGGCTCGGAGCTGCCCTGGTTTGAAAAGTGTGCTTGGTGAGCGTGTAGGCCTGGTATGTGCCAGGAGACTGAGTTTCTGGGAGTACGTTCTCAGTCAACCTGGGGTGCAGGATGAACACCCCATGCTCCGTGTCCTTTGGAGGGAAAAGTCGAGGGGGTTGGGGAATGCATTCTGGGCCCCATGCAGCCATAGGTTATATACTACTACCTTTCCATATTTGCTTTACTAATAAACTTTCCTGTTTTCTACCTCCCTTGTCCTCTACTTCCTTTTTACGATATCATAATGAGCTCGGTACTCAAGGGTAGGTAGAGGCCTCCTTCTTGGAGCATGGGAGGGATGAACCCAAAGCCTACCCCTGCCACAGCAGGCCTCTGCCCTGATTTATCTCCACGGCCACTTCCTGGATTCAACTCGCCAGTCCACAGCCCATCTCCAGTTCCCATCTTTTCCTCTCTCTGCAGTCCCTCTTCTTCCTGTTTCTGGGTGAAGTTTCCCCTTGGGTTTTGCAGAACCTGTGTCTAAGATGGTGTCATTTTGTGTCTCTAGTGTGTCTCACAGGGAGGAAGTGTGGAATTGGTACCTTGAGGAAGTTGATGCTCATGCGACTGGGCCAGGAGCTTTCTGTAGACTCAAGAAGGTCACTTTCTGGGTCGGACTTTTGTCCTAGATGAAGGGGAGGTGCCTTGTAAGTCCTACCGGCCTGAAAATAGAGGGAACCCCATAGTTTCTGGGTTGCCTGAGGAAGTGATGTGAGGTACACAGCAGCCAGGAGGTGGCGCCAAAGTAACATGCAAAGACCCTGACTCTACCAACTTGGCAGTCCTGAGTGAGGTTGGCTTGGTTGAACTGGCTCTCCACCTGCCCAGGCACTGGAGATGAGGCCTTTCCACCTTCTGCTGGAGCCTCTGCAGCCTCTCCGCATCGTTCTCTGTGAACTGCGTTCCTCAGCAAACATGAACTGTGCACCCCTTCTCAGGGCAGTGTGCAGTGACAAGCTAAGAGCTTACTATGTGCGGGACACAGCTCTAAGAACGTTCCAGGCAGTGCTTTAGTCACCATGACAACCCACAGAAGGTGTGATCTCCTAATACCCATTTCACAGATGAGGCTCTGAGATCGCATGACTTGGCCCAGGTCTCACACAGGAGGCAGAGCTGAGATGTGGACCCAACTGGGGTCACCCAGAACCGGTGGTTTTACTCACGCAGTGAAAGGAAACAGGCACATGTTGACAGACCATCAAGACTGTGTGGGGCTGGGCCGGGTGGGGTGGCACAAGACAGCAATCCAGGCTACCCTGGAGGTGGAGCTCGGGTTTGAGGTTGACTCCAGGAGCTCGGGTTTGAGGTCGACTCCAGGCAAAGATAGTAAGATCCTATCTCAAAACCAAAAAAAAAAATAATAATAATAAAAGGGCTGAGGGTATGTTTCCACGGTTGAGCATTGCAGCCTGTAGCGCCACTACCACTACTCAAACAAAACACAAAACTTAAAAGAGGTAGCTGCTTGCCAGCGGAGGGAAGCTGAGGGTAGAACAGCCAACCTCTGGAGGAGGCAGAGATCAGAGACCCACACTAGCCCAGGGCTTGAGAGGGAGGCCTGCAGGGTCAGGAGTCCCGGATAGCAGAGGCCTCAGCCATCTTTGGGCTCAGCATCTATTAGCTCTGCTCCATGGCTCCCAGCAAAAGCAAGATTGAATGTGGCTGGGAATTCAGATTTATTTTTTTCTGTGAAATCTCCCAACATGTAAACACCATTCATCCCAAATTCAAACCAAACCAAACCAAAACACAACTCTGTCGGTGCCCAAGAGACAGTTGAGATGGGAAGACTTGGAATGTCATTGCATCTACCCCTTCCGTTTTAGACCTGGGGAAATGGAGGCCCTTGGTGGATTCACAGCCAGCATAGACACTGTCCTAGGCTGGCTGTTTCTTTCCTCCACAGCCATCCGGGAGGCTGCTGAGAGCTCTGGGGAGGTAGGGAGCACCCCCATGCAGAATGACAGGACCCCAGTTCAGCCAATCTGGGTGCCCCTGAGTCCCCTAATTCCACAGCCACCCCCTGAAGCGCCAGCCCCATGGGCCTCCAGGCAGATGGCCTGCCCGCAGCCTGTAGGCTCTGTCCACAGCCCATTTGCTCCTCAGATTCCTTGAGCAGCAGAAGTTATTAGAGACGATGCCCCCAGGACCTCTCTCCCCAAGGGTGACACTCAGGAAATTACAAACCAGCTGCAGGGGTGTGGAGAGATGCAGTTTTAATTTGTTTTTTTTAAAAAAGAAAGAAAACTCCACGCTGTGGTTGGGGGTGGGGGAATCTCGTGTGTGTGTGTGTGTGTGTGTGTGTGTGTGTGTGGTGTGTGTGTGTGTCTCCAGGTGGGGCTCAGCACGTACAGCTGATGGATGCAGCCTTCATTCCAGTTCCCTCCCACCCTGTCCTGAGCTCTTTCTGTTGACTGGCACATCCCGCTGGGCCTTGGTACCCAGCTACTTCCCAGCCTTCCCCAGGCCCCAGGACTCACTCCACCCTGCGGTGACTGCCAGGACTTCCATTCCCTCCCTCCCTGTTCTCCTCCCTCTTCTCCTCCCTCCTGCTTTTGCCTGTACCCACCTCCTTCCCCTCTCCAGCTCCTCCGCCTCACTTGTGTTCTCTTTGGAACAAGTGTTATTGTTTTGGCTAATTACAAAAGTCATACTCATGCATCAGACACTCCCCATCAAAAGCAATAAACAGGGATAGGAAAATAAGACCTCCCCCCCCCCCATAAGCCTCCCACTATGCTTCCAATCACAAGTTATGGTCCTTCCAGACTTGTGGTTGGTGCCAAAAATATTTTTTTTAACTTGGGATATTATGGGCTATTATTACATGTACTGTTTGGTAAGCAGTCTTCTTTGCTTAGCAGTGAACAGCAGACACTTCTGTCTCTCCCTGCCAATAAATATAGATCGACAACATGTTTCTTAATCGCTGCATAGATTCCTTTGTATGGCAGGATCTTGATTTATGTGAGGACTCCCCTATTGTTGGACTTGCAGGCAGTTTCTTTTTTCTTCTGGAGATTCTCTTGGATGCCTTCTCAGCTTTTCCTCTCTCCCGCCCCCCCCCCTCTCTCAGCAGTACTGGGGTTTGAACTCAAGGCCCTGTACTCACTTTGCTTATTTGGCTAGTGCTCTACCACTGAACCATGCCTCTAGCTCAGCTTTTTGCTGGTTATTTTGGACATAGAGTGTTGTGGGTTTGTTTTTTCTGCTTGGGGTTGGCTTTGAACTTCGATCCTCTGGATCTCAGTCTCCTGAGTAGCTAGGGTTACAGGTGTGAGTCATCTGTGCCCACCCTGTTTCTGCTTGTGTCTTTCATCCTCCTCTCTTTTGCCTTCATCCCCACCTTGTTTCTCTTCTCACTTGCCCTGGGAGGGGGGCCGGGGAGGAAGGCCCCGTGGGACCCTCCCTGCCCCCCTCCCAGCCCGGTGGAGGGCTTGGGCTGGCTGTGTTTAACTTGCTCCCCTGTCTGGGTCGCGCTGTCTCATTAGCCAGCCTGTCCCCCCAAGTGAGGCAGGCAGGAGCCACAGGAGCAGCGAGAGGCCTAATTGAATGTAACTAATTATTCACTCCCTTAAATGGGCCTGGGAGGGACAGAATTACTCACTCTGAACTGGGGAGCCGGGAACTGGCCGGCTGGCAAACAAATCCTGGGGCCTGCTGGAGACAGCTCTCTTCGGAATACTAATTAGGGCCGGGGTGAAGGAGGCAGCCAGGCAGCGGCCTCTCCCAGCCGGGCCTCACCCCCGGTGTTGGGGGTCCTGGGGGCGCAGGCGGGGCTGACGGTCAACGGGGACACAGGGGTGCGGGGAGGGGGGCCCACCGAGGCCTGGGGACGCGGCCCAGCGTGAGGAGGAGGCCGGGCCCTGCACTAAGGACGGGTGTGTGTGACCCCTGGACACCCCAGCTTAAGCCCAAGGCGAGGCTCAGAGGAGGCAGCTTCCGTCTAGACAGCGCTGTGGCCGGGCCACCGCGGGCCTGACCCCAGGCCGCCCGACAGGCGGCTCCCCGGGGGCGGGCGAGAGGGCGGGGCTAGGCCTTGGCGCGTTCTCATAGGTTCCCCTGTGATCCTGACATCCAATCAGGACCCGGAGGCGCCGGCTCAGCCTTGGAGGCCCTGCGGTGGCTAGCGGCGACCCCGTGCGACCTGTGACCCCGAGCTCTGTGCTGCCTGTGACGCGAGGAGCAGCCCGGGGGAAGGACTGGGTGAGGGGGGTGAGGATGTCCATGCAGGCAGGGCGGGGCACGCGGCTAGCAGGCCCCGGGCAGGGCAGGGGTCTCTGGGCTGCACCTTTCTGAGTCTCCAGGAGGTCAGAGGTCAGTTGGAGATGGTGCGGATGCGGAAAGGGGGCGAACCAGGTGTGTGTGTGTGTGTGTGTGTGTGTGTGTGTGTGTGGAGGACTTGTGGAGTGTGGAGGGTAGGTGTGGCAGGTGGTGTTACAATAGGACTCCACATGCCCTTTCCCCGCCAGGACCATCCTTCTCTCCCGAGCCTCCGCAGGAGTATGGTTAACCTGCCAGCTGAGCACCGTTGGCAGAGAAGTTGAGTGAGTGGTTCAAAGCCACACAGCAGAGCTCAAACCCAATTTCCGGCCCTCTTCCATTCCACATCGGTCGTTCCTTTCTGCTATACTGTTTTGCTTCTGCTGTTGTATTTGTGATCTCTTCCCTAGCAGGTGTTTCCATGGGCGGACTACTATTTAGCATGTGTGTTTGTGTGTTCCTTCTCCCTACTGGAGGAGTTGGCTGTCCATAAGCCCCCTGCTGACCAATCAGAGGAGGGAGGAGGGCCTTGCTTCCTGGCCCTGTCCCCTTGGCCATCTCCCTTGCCCAGTCAGTGGGTGGAGGCCTAGCCTTCAGGCTGGGCGCTGAGGTGGGGCAGAGTGGAGGACAAGGTGGCTCACCCTTGCCAGCCAACTAGTCAAGTGATAAAGTAACCTTGTTAGTAACCAAGGTGGAGGAGCAGAGCCCCCCCCCTTTTCTAGGCTTTAAGCTACCCCCTTCCCCAGGAGAAGTGGTAGAGACAGAGACAGACAGGGGCCCAGTCACCTCCCGCTCAGCCAACCCCTCCAATGCGGGGACCCCAGGGGAGCTTCGCAAGGGAGCAGCAGACTCGTGAGCTCCTTGCTCATCCCACAATCCTCTCATTGGCCCATCCATCTTTCTGGAGCTGGGGCTGAGGTGAAGTCATGGTGGAATAAGTCTGTGTGGATGACAGGGGGACTGGCTGTGGGGCAGCAGGGCTGCAGGGCCGCAGAGGCTGGGGTTCAAGTGAGAGAGCCACTGCCTCCCTCCCTCCCCCGCCCCAAGCTTGAGACCCAAGGCGGAGGGCTTGGACTGCTTTCCCTCTCCCACCACTGGCTCACCTCCAAACCCAGAGGCAGGACCCCAGCGTGCGATGGGTCCGGAGTCCCTTGTGCCTCCCAGGTGAGAGAGCTCAGGACAGGGGAGACAGGGCGAGGCTGACCCAGGGAACCATGGACGTGGTGATGGTGGTGATGGGAGGGGTGGGGGGAAGACTCGGAACCCAGAGTGAGGCTTCTGTCCTTAATTACTGGCTTCTAGTCAAGGCCAGCCACCAATCAATGGGCCTCAGAGGACAGGGTCTTTGAAGAACAAAACATTAACTCTTCAATTTCCCGGACTGGACCAGGGTAGGGCTGCCAAGAGGGCCTGGAGGCAGCCCCTTGCTTGCCACGGGGGTCAGGAGGCCGTTGGGTATTTTCAGGGCCTCTGAGGGCCAGGGCTGGCGCATTGCTGCTGGGCACCGGTCTTGAGGCTGGGCAAAGGCTGGGCAACAGTCCCTCCTGTCTCCCCTCCAAGCTCGGGGGCTCCGATGGCCTCTGAAGGTGACTGCTTTAGGGATGAAGTTGCTGAAGGACCCAGAGTCCAGATCCTGCCTGCTTCTCCTCCCAAGGGACCCCTCCACACACCTGGGGCCCTAAGCTGGGAGGGGACACAGCCAGCAGCTGGGATGGGATCCTAAAGCCTCCCCGGCAAGGCCAGCTTTAGTTACAGGGGGCTATGAGGCAGGACTGACTCCTCTTCTTGTCCCTTCCCAGAAAGGGCACAGTGGCTTTGGGGACTGACAAGGCCTGGCAGCCAGGCCACGGGCACCTCCTGCTGCTGTGGGCCTGGAAGGGATGTGAGCCCCAGGCTCACGGGTGGGGTGGGTGGGGTGGGAGCTGGACACCAGGTGAGGAGGCTCTGGAAATGAGATTTGCCTGGTTATCTGTGCTTCCTCTGGAACATTTGTGTGTGTGTGTGTGTGTGTGTGTGTGTGTCTGTCTGTCTGTCTGTCTGTCTGTCTCCCGGGGAATGTGCTGGTCCTTTCTAGGAACCTTGTTTCTGTTCAGGTGTCTTGATCCCCTCTAGTATCCACAGTATGGCTTTCAGTCTATCCTGCCCAAGGAAAAGAAACTTCCAGAAAGAGCATTTATGACAGAAGAAACTAGTAGGCCCAACTATGAGCACCTTGGCTATATGTGTGTGTGTGCGTGCATGCATGTGTGTGTGCTTGTACTGGGGCTTAAGCTAGGGCCTTCAGCTCTGTCTTGGTGTTTTTTACTCAAGGCTGGCTGATATTTCTCTCCTGTGCATGTGTGTGTGGCTAGAATTAGCATCATGTGTGTTTTCTGAATGTGTGTGTATGTGTGTGTGTGTGTGTGTACGCCCACATGTTCCTGATGGGCACATGATGGGTTTGTGGGTCCGGACCCTGTTCAAGCCCAGACACACCCAGTGACTGGAGCCGGGCGGGAGGCGTGGGGCTGGCAGGCTGGGCACGTGCCCCGGGATGGTCTAGGTGGAGTTGGGCCCTGGTGGTGGGCGGGTCTAAGCATGTTCTAGAGGCGCAGCCTGGCAGGGAACAAAGGGCAATCAGTGGAGAGGCTACAAGAGCATCTGATTGAGGAAGAGGAATTAGCACAGAGCCTCCCGGGGCCCCTGCAGGGGGCTGGGGGCTGGTGTTCTGATTGGAGTGGAGCAGGTGCAGTGGGCTTACCTGGGCCACAGGAGGGAGGGTAGGGAGCTGGGGAGGGCAGAGGAGGAAAGCCCAGGAATGATGGAGCAGGGAGGGAGGGCTTCTGGGAAGGGATGATGGCGTTCAGGGCACACGGTGGCTGTTTACTGAGTGGGCAGTCCCCCCGCATCCCGCTTGCCCAAAACCTGCTGTGGCCTGGTGGTGGGCTCTGGTTGTATCCTCTGCGGAGGAGGTCCAGATGTCCAGAGACAGGGGGCAACTTGCTTAAGGTCACACCTCTAGGAATCCAGGTCACCGGACTCCCCAGGCCTCTTGCATGGCCGGTAGGAAGAAGCTACCTGATTGCTGGTACAGAAAGAAAAAACAGGTTTGCAAACCCAGCGTGACCTGGGAGACTCCTGGCGCCAGAGGGAGGCCGGCAGCAGCTCCCTGCCGAAGCCGCGGTCACCATCCTTGTGATGCGGGCTTGGGCCAGAGCCTCCAGGTTTGCGTCTCACATGGCTCCCCATTTCTTCTTGTGAGGTGCAGCCAGCACCCCCTGTGCCTGTGTAGCCACTATGCTGTCCTCCGCCCCACCTTGCTCTCTCCAGGGGCTACACTGCAGCCCCAGGGGCTTCAAAAGCATTCGTCACGTCAGCCCACCGCCGCAAACCCTCAGCAGGCCTTCGCTGATGCTTAGGACCAATCCGAGCCCTTTGCTGTGGTTTACAAGGCCTGGTGGGACTGGACTTGGGACTTTTTTGTTCTTGTCTGCTCTGCTCTTGTCACCTTGGCCCTTTTGTCCTGACAGACAGCTCAGCCCCCCCCCCTTATTCCTGCTGCCCCCAATTCCCCCTTATCTTGCCAAGGTTAGTGTTCCTCTAGCTGTCGGCTCAAGGGCCACCTCCACTGAGATGTCCTCCCTGATTGCCCACTAGTGTGGTCCCCCCCCCATCTCCTACTTTCTAGGTCTCTGTGGAACATGATTTTTCTCCCTTTGGCTTTGCTTTTTTCCAGAACCGTGAACACCATACAAATAGGAATGTGACATGTCTTCTCACTGCTGGGCTCTCTCTTGGTGCCCAGAATGGTGCCCAGGCTGTAGAAATGATCATCAAATATTTGTTGACTGCATAATGAATTGTATTTGTTTTTACAAGTCCCCTTTGTGTGGCAAGTCTCTGCTTTCCCAATTTTAGTTAGTAATGTAAAGTTCCCTTTGAAGAATAAAACTATAGGGGTAGGGTGGTACATGTCTATAATCCCAGCACATGGGATCTGGAGGCAAGAGGCCTGAGAGTCTGAGGCCAGCCTGTCTCAAAAGCTCAATGAAATAAACCAGGCACCAGTGGTTACCCCTATAATCCTAGCTACTCAGCAGGTTGAGATCTGAGATTGTGGCTGTAAGCCAGCCCAGGCAGGAACGTCTGTGAGACTCCTATCTCCAGTAACCTACCAAATAAATAAATACATAAATTAATTAATAAATAAAGTAGAAAAGGAAGGAAGGAAGAAAAGAAAGAATAAGGATCTCAAGAAATATCTGGAATATGTAAAAAGGCTTTACAACACAACACTTAAACAGCAAATATAATTTAAAAATGGGCAAAGGATTTGTATAGACATTTCACTAAAGAAGACATAAATCACCAATAAGCACATGAAAAGATGATGACATCATTAGTCTCCAGGGAACACAAATCAAAATCAGGACAAAATGCCCCTTCAAACCACAGTGTAGTATCGCCTCACAGGATGGCTGAGATTAAAAAAAAAGAGAGATGCTAGCCGGGTGCCAGTGGCTCACACCTGCAATCCTAGCTACTTGGGAGGCTGAGATCTGAGGGTCCTAGCTCCAGGCCAAACTGCCTAGGGACGTCTATGAAACTCTTATCACCAATTAACCACCAAAAAAAGCTTGAAGTGGAGCTGTGGCTCAAGTGGTAGGGATCTAGCCTTGATCAAAGAAGCTCAGTGACAGAATCCAGTCCCTAAGTTCAAGCCCCGGAACGGGCCAAAAGAAAAAAAAAATAAAGGCAGATGCTAACAAGTGTTAGCAAGGATGGGGAGACATTGAAATGCTCACACATTGCAGCTGGCGTTGTTAAAATGGCGCAGCCACTTTGGAAGTGGTGTGGCAGGAACGAAAGTTAAACATGGGGTCCCCATAGGCCCCAGCAATTCTCTCCCAGCTGCAAACCCACAGAGGAAAGAAAGCACATGCACACAAAGCCTTGTTCTTGGATCTGGACAATAGCCTGAACCCAAATGGCCAGAAAGCAAGAATGGTCAATGTGCACAGATGCTTGGATGAGGGAAACGCGATGTGTGTGAACAATGGCAGTTAGTGAACAGAAAGGAAGGCAGCGCATGCGTGCTACGCCGGGACTGCGTGCGGAGCGCGGCTCTCACCAAGGTGGTGCTTGGCTTGTGTGCCTCCCTTGCTGGCAACTGCGCAGGGCCAAGGAAGCTGGAGGAGGGGAGACGGGAAGCGACTCACAGTGGGTACAGACGGTGGGTACAGGGGTACAGGATGTCCTGTGGGGGCGATGAGAAATGTTCTGAAATCGGCTCTCAGGGATGACTGTGGAACTGTCACATGGTAAAACCACTGAATCATACATTTGGAAAAGATGGGTTTCCGTTATGTGGATGATATCATGAAGCTGTTACTTTGAAAAGGGCCCAGTGCGGTGGTACACTCTTGGAATCCCAGTCCTCGGGAGGCTGAGACAGGAGGATTGAGAGTTGGAGGCCAACATGGGCTACATAATAAGATTCTGTCGTCTCACACACACACACACACACGGGTGAAAAAATACTGTGTTGTTGGCTTTTTTTTATTTTAAACTGGGGACAGTTCAGGGACAGATAACTCCCTGTGAAGTCACAGGAGAGGCTGTGAATGACTAAAGCTGGCTTACAGGCTGATCATTTATTTATTTATTTATTTTGCCAGTCCTGGTCTTGAACTCAGGGCCTGGGCGCGGTTCCTGAGCTTCTTTTGCTCAAATCTAGCACTTTACCACGGGAGCCCCAGCGCCACTTCTGGCCTTTTCTGTGTCTGTGGTACTGAGGAGTTGAACTCAAGGCTTGATGCATGCTAGGCAAGCGCTCTACCGCTGAGCCACGTTCCCAGCCCTGGCTTGCAGGTTTAGAAGGGCGCAGTCTAGCTATACCGCTTCCGCAGGCAAGGCTTCTGCCGATCCCCAGCTTCTCGCCCTGCCCTCCTCAGAGCGGCCTGGGTAGCAGAGGCGCTCCCTAGATCTCCTGGGCTGCCTTGTCTTTGTAGACTTTGGTTCCTGCCTGGACCCCTCCCCTTCTCCACCAGGTTCAATTCAACTCCATCAATGTAGGCTGAACTGGCCCGGGAGGGGCTGGAACCAGGCACTCAGCGGTGCAGAGAGACAAGGCAGACGCGATCTGAGCTGCAGTTGGCTTCCAGACAGTGTGGGGGCAGCTGGAGAGATCCCCCCGCCCCCCTGAGCTGGGCCAAGGGGGCTGCAGAGGACCTGACACAGCCCCCAGGGAGTCCCCAAAAAGGGACACTACGGCTGGGGAGACAGCAGGAAAAGAAGAGACCAACAGGGCCACAGCCCTGAGGGCCAGGCAGCCAAGACACATGGAGGCTGGAGTGTGTGTGTGTGTGTGTGTGTGTGTGCACACACACACACTCACTGGTCATCTCTGCCCTGCCCTTGCACAGCCATTGGCTTGTGATCCCTCTGCCCCCCCTCCACCCCCCCCAAGAAGGACATGGGCTTTGTGCTGTTCGCTGCTGGGTCCCCAACAGCCAGCACAGTGGCAGACTCCTGCAGACACTCGATACTTATCGAATGCATGGATTTACCTGTCTGTCTCTTCCGCTTAACTGAGTTATTTAAAGTCAGAGGTCTGGTGGAGTCATTGCTCTTTCCCCAAGGCCAAGCCCAGAGCTGGCTCCACCACACGCTGCTTAATATTTAAAGAAAGAAAGGAAGAAAGCATGTCTCCCTTCACCTGTGACGCAGTCCTGAACGGCAGGACTGTTGGCTTTGGCGGACACGCGGGTTTGTTGAGCCCTGTGAGAGTCTCTTCTGGATGGGCCTCTGGTGAGGCCTACTTTGCCAGATAAGCCAGAGCAGCAAGCAGGCTGTTTTATTAAAAAAAAAAATAAAACAACTGTTTTATTTTTTGTCTATTTACTTGTTTTGCTTTTTGTGCTGGTACTGGGACTTGAACTTAGGGCTTTGGCACTGTCCCGTAGCTTTATTGCTCAAGGCTGGTGCACTACCCCTTGAGCTATACCTCTACTTCCAGCTTTCTGCTGGTGAGTTGGAGATAAGAATCTGGTGGATTTTCCTGCCAGGACTGGCTTTACCACAGTCCTCAGATCTCAGCCTCTTGAGTTGCTGGGATTACAGGCGTGAGCCACCAGTCAGTGCCTGGCTTTGTACAACTGGTTTTAAAACAGGCAAAAAGAGGGGATGCCCAGGGTCTTAGGATGCTGTTCTCACAGGCTGTGTGGACAGATCAGCCCTGGAGGGGGGCACTGAGGAGCTCCAGGAACATCAGGGAACATTTTCCAGGGCCAACCCTCCTCCCTGATCATCAACTCTTAGACCCCGCCCTCCTCTGGCAACTGGCAGGCCACTCCACCAATGAGGTGTGGGGGCAGCTGGTGATGGTGGTGGGTTGGGACAGATGGTGGGAGACAAGGAAACCCCATGTTCGCCTCCATCTGTTACATTTAATTGACTTCCTGCAGAAAGGGAAAAACAACATAGCCCAGTTGCAAGGATGAAATTGCTAATTAAAAGGCCCTCTGATTAGATAGACAAATATTTACCAATTACATCTGACCCTGTCTGTCCCTCTTATGTCTGAAAACCTCCCCATCAGCAACGTGGCCACAGCACACCCAGCTGGTGGCTCTTCCGCCAATCGCTCTCCCGGGGCTCAGACTGTCTGCGGGTGAGGCCGGGTAGGAGAGGCGGGTAAATAGTCATTCAACAAACACTCATCGAACTGACTGCACCGGTGAGGTCAGGCCTGCGGCTGGGCCCCAGGAAGGCAGCGAAAGATTCCCATGGCCAGTGCTTCTGGCTGTATGTGTATGACTGTCGACAGTGGGCTGTGCTTGCCAGCTTGGGCTTGCTGGTGCCACAGGAAGGAGGCAAGATCCCCCCCCCCCCCCCCCCCGCCCTAGGATTAGTGACAGCTGAGGAGGCTCCATTTGAAGGGGCCGGGCAACTAGAGAACCCGGTTTTACTTGGGTGCCCACTGCTCATTCTTTCCCGCTTCCTGGGCCTCAGTGTCCCACCGGTGAAGCAGGAGGACAATGGATCAGATCACCCCAGCCCCCAGCCCCCCTTCTCTCAGTTTTCCCCACTAAGCTTAAGCTATGGCGGGCCAAACACTGGGCTAAGGCTGTGCATGCAGCATCTCATTGAACTCCCTCGGGCTCGCCCCAGGCAGGCTCTGAGCCTCCACCCTGCCCACTTCCAGGTGAGGAAACCGAGGTGCTGAACAGGACAGGGCATTGTCCAAATTTCCGCAGCATGCAGCTGATGGAATGGGATCTGAAGTCCAGGCCTGGCTGACCTTGAACTTTGAGAAGCCAGCCCGTCCCCTTTGTCCTTCCGCCAGGCAGCGGGCAGAGGGTCTGGGATGGCCCTCTGGCCCTGCGGCCTCCGTGTGGGAAAGCACCTCCCCTCCTGCCCCCCTCCTGGCCTCATACCATGAAGCCTTCTCCTCTAGAGGGATATATATTATCTAAATTTGATAAGACAACTTAATTTCACTCTGTGTCTGTTACCGGCGATAAAACCAGGAGACTTTTATGACCCAGCGTCCTCAGCAAGATTGTCAGGAACTTATTATACAAGGTCTAACTGGATTTCTCTCTGCAGATGGCTGGGAGCCACGGGCTGGAACGTAATTCGGCAACACATTTGGGGGGATAAATGCAAAACGCCTGTTCCAGAGACTTAGATAAGGCAGCAGGCCTCTGAGCTCCCCCGAGAAGCCCATCTCCCAGTCTTGGGCCCTGAAGGGTGATTTGGGCATGATCTGCCCTGTTGAAAGAGGACGGGAAGGCAGGCTCTGCTGCCCCTCCCCTGCCCCCTCCCCCACCCCTTGATCCTTTGCACCCTGGGGAAGGGGCCGTGAGGCGCCTGAGATTTGAGGTTCAGCAGCAAAGCAATTCCTAGAGAGTGAGAGATGCAGGGAAGGAAAAGGAGGGGAGGGACTGAAGGCTGAGGGTGTGTGTGTGTGTGTGTGTGTGTGTGTGTGTGTGTGTGTGTAAAGGATGACAAAAGGAGAGAGGGCTGGGTGGGTCCCCTGCCCCCCATCCTTGCCCCCAGACTCGTTCCTTACTCCCCTGCAGAGGCCCCTCAGGCCCCAGTTCCCAGGTCATGGGGTTCATAGCCAGATTCGGACTACTCTTATATTTGGGCTCACGATTTTTATTTATTTTTGTTTGTTCTGTCTGTCTTGGGGCTTGAGCTCTGGGCCCGGGCGCTGTCCCTCAGCTCTTCAGCTCAAGGTAAGAGCACTACCACTTGAGCCACAGTACCGTTTCTGGTTTTTTGGTGGTTGATTGGAGATTAGAATCTCATGGACTTTCCTGCCTGGCCTGAGTTTGAACCGCCATCCTCAGATCTCAGCCTCCTGAGTAGCTAGGATTACAGGCCTAAGCCACAGGTACCCCGCCTTGGGCTCACAGATTTTGAGGTCCATGGTCAGGGTATCTTAGAATTTGAGAGCTTGTGTCCAATTCTGATATCTTCCCTTGGGCTTACAGAAAGACTGGCGGGGGGGTGTACACCTCAGTTTTGACACCCCTAAGTACAGACCAATACAGAGGACCTGTAGAGGCCCACATTCAGAATCCATCCTGAGACAGACAGTCCCCACCCCCACCCCAGCCTAAGCAGCCACAGAACGTGGTACAAGCCCAAATTCAGACAAACCAGACGGCTACTGGATTGGGGACTCCCCCGCCGCCGAGTCTTGGTTAGCAGCTGAAGCAGAGGGGTCACCCCAGATCCAGCACCCTGGTGAGCGGGAGCGGGCTGGCTCTCACCTGGCGGCAGGGGAACTTGCTGGCCGGGGAAGTCTGAGGTCTGCTGGAGCCTTGCCACCGCCTTGCGACTCTGCCAGGCACTGACCGCAGCCCAGCGTCGGTCGGGCCAACTTCCAGGTGTGCGCACGTCGGCCAGCCGCAGCGTCTGACGGACCCTCCGACCATCGGCCAGTCTGCCATGGACTGAAATGACAGCACTCCGCTCACAGCTGCTGTGTTGTCCATCACCCGGCTTCCGAACCTTCCGGGAAGGTTCTTCGTCTGTCTTTCCAGCTCTCTCTTGTTCGCCCTTCGTTTAGACCCCGCCCCAGCTGGGTGGCCAGGGTTTGGGGAAGGGGGTGGGCACGCCGAGCATCTCGCGCCTGGTGTGTTTGTGGAACACAGATCGTCATGAAACACCACAACCTGTCACGCTAGAGGTTTCTTTTTTCTTTTCTTTTTGGTTGTTGTTGTGCCAAGTCTGGGACTTGAACTCAGGGCCTAGGTGCTGTCTCTTGAGTTTTTTACTCAAGGCTGCCGCTTCAGTTACTTTTCCACTTCTGGCTTTTTGGTAGTTCGTTGGAGACAAGGGTCTCATAGACTTTCCTGCCTAGGCTGGCTTTGAACCACAATCTTCAGACCTCATCCTCTTGAGTAGCTGGGATTATAGGCGTGAAGCACCAGTGCCGGGCTTCAAGCTAGAGGTTTTAAAATCCCATTCCACAGATGAGAAATCAAGGCTCAGAGAAGCTCAGAGGAAGGGGAGAGTTGCTTCCTGCCATCTCTCCCCCCACCATTCGGAGCACGGCCTGGGTGTGTCATCTGGACTTGGGGCTCCGTGGGGTCAGTGCCTGGGGGTGTTGCTGCTGAACCCAACCTTATGTTACCCTTGCACTGGCAAAACGGATTATTCCCAGCAGACAGGAGGACGGGGGTTGGGGTGGGAGTGGGGGACACCCCAGTGAGATGAAGGACACCCACAGTGGCAGGGCTGGACCCCCGGGTTGGGAGACAGGAGCAGGCCTTTGCCAGGAGACAGTGATGGATGGGCTTGGGGCCAGCCACTGGACCTCCGCCCCTGTATGTGGGGGGACAGTGGGGTTGGAGCCAGCAGGGGGACCACCCCTCCCCCCCCGCCGTGGGTGAAGGCCAGGACGCCCGCAAGGGTTCTAGAATACGAACGACAGAGCTGAGCAGGTGTCCGCTGTCTCCTTGTCCTCACAGGATGGGGACGGGGCCTGAACCAGAGTCTGGGGTGCACTGGGGAGACATGTGTTTGAATTAGGCTCTGCTATTTCCTTGCTGTGTGGCCTTGAGCAAATCATTCAGCCTCTCTGAGCTTCAGTTCTTTATCAGCCAGTGTGGAGATGCTGACTGTCGGGGTTGTAGGGTACATGGGAGGTTACCATGCTGTTACCCCAACATGAACACCTTGAAAACCACCCCCAAAAGTGGGATGGAGGGAAAGAGAAAAAAAATCCTCCAAATTCCCCAGCGGAGAGTGAGTTTACCTTTAAAAGAGAAACAACTCCCAGGATCCTCAAAGGATTTTCCCTCTTGGCTCTATTAAAAAAATCTAACATCTTCATTTCCATCCCCCCTTTTAAGCTAATTTGTGGAAAATTAAAACGGGGAACTCACGGAGGCAGGCATTTTAATTGGATCGTGTTTGGCATCCTCCATAGGGTTCCCTGATTAGCTGCCAGGTCCTCCCTGCCCTGCCTCGGCCTGATCCGCTCTGACTCAGGGCCCGGGACTGCGCCTCAGCTCAAGGCCCAGCCACTCCCGTGCAGCCCCAGGGCCGTGAGGCGCCCTGCGGGCCAGTGGGCTGGTGGTGCCTGTTCCCTGTTCCTGGCTCCTCATCCAGAAACAGAGGTGGCCTGAATGATCAGGCCCAGCACCTCTGACAGGTGCTCACTGCTCAGTACTTCGTTCACTCTTTCCTTTTTTCTTTTGGTCCATTCTGGGGCTTGAACTCAGGGCCTGGGCGCTGTCCCTCAGCTCTTTTGCTCAAGGCTAGTGCTCCTTTACCACTTTGAGCCACAGCGCCACTTCCGATTTTGTGGCGGTTCATTGGAGGTAAGAGTCTCGTAGACTTTCCTGCCTGGGCTGGCTTTGAACTGTGATCCTCAGATCTCAGCCTCCGGAGTAGCTAGGATGACAGGCCTGAGCCGCCCGTGCCTGGCTCAGTACTTCTTTCCTATCCACCTCTGAGGTGAGGCTCAGCTGCCGCCATGGTGGGGGGGGTCCTCCCTCCTGCCAGCCACACTCTGGTTAAAGGCCTTTTATTGTTTTGTTCCAGTACTGGGGCTTGAACTCAGGGTCATGTGGCTTTTTTTTTGCTCAAAGCTGGTGCTCTACCACTTGAGCCACACCTCCACTACTTCCCTCTTTTTGGTGGTTCATTGGGCTTTTCTTGCCCTGGCTGGCTGGGAATTGGATCCTCAGATCTCAGCCTCTTGAGTAGCTCGTGTTACAGGTGTGAGCCAGTGCTGGGTTCTGGTTAGAAGCCTTTTATAACCATCACCCCAACAACCACCCCACCCCCATGGCCACAGCAAGGCTTCCTGCCGGCTCACTGCTGTCAGCTGTTCCCCACAGGGCCTTGGTTTTATCCTCATAACAAGCCTAAGTTCTGGATGAAGACATGGAAGACACTCAGAGAGGGTAAGTAACTTGCCCAAGGCCACACAGCTAGTTTTAGTAGCAATCTAAATTAGAATTCAGGCCTTGTGGCTCTCAAAGCACCTTCAGCTCAGCATCGGTTTCTTGGCTCAGGGTGAAAGCATGTTTTCTCTTGCCCGCATCCCAAGGCTCAGATGATAAATAGATCCTGCACAATCTACCCTGGGCCAGACTAGTTCAGGGCTGGCAGATGAGGGATGGAACAGGTCCGGGGTGGGGGGCAGGCTTCACCCCAGCCACCCTGCCTGCCTCCACCTCCCAGCCTCACCCAGGCAGGGTGGGGGCTCCGGTCTCTACCCTGCAGGGAGCCTGCAATCAGCACTAATCAGCCACAGCTAATTATCCCGCCCATGGGGAGGGAACAGCTGCGGCTCCAAACTTGTTGTTCCAGCCCTGTGGCTTGGCCTTGGCGCGGAGGGACGCTGCTCCCTGACTTCCCAGCCCTCAGAGCACCAGGCCCCCAAAGCCAGGCCCTGGCATGGCTCCTCAGCCATGCTGCCTAATGTAAACCCCAGGCTGGGGTGGAGAGGGGTGTGTATGGCTGGGTTGGGTGATTAATTTAGCTGGTCACAGATACCTGTCATCTTTCTCATCTGTCCGTGGGGATGGATTAAAGAAGAACGCGCATCCCTCTAGTAGAATGGCTGTTACGCGGTTTCCATGGTGATGGGAGGCGTTCCCCGCGGACAGTAGGTGCTCAACTAATGGAAGCTGCTGGTTAGAGTATGCTCGCTGGCTTACACTACCTTGTTGGACTCCGGGCCCGTTTGAGGAAGGAGGCATTAGGGCAGAGGGGAAACTGAAGTTCGGAGAAGAGAAACTCCTGCGTCCGCGTGCTGGCTCTGGATTCACTCCAAACACCCCTGCTCATTGCTGAGGACCGAGCTCACTCCAAGTTCATTGCCAAACCAGCGAGACTCGGCGGTTGTCCTCCTGGGGTGTGTGCCTTCTTTCGATGGCCCTCAGGCTTGAACTCAAGGCCTGGTGCTTACTAGATTGGTGCTGTATTACTCGAGCCATGCTTCTGGTGGTTGTTTTCTTTTTTGGTCGGTCGTGGGGCTTGAACTCTGGGCTTGGGCACTATCCCTGCGCTCTTCAGCTCAGGGCGAGCGCTCTACTGCTTGAGCCACAGCACCACTTCCGGTTTTCTAGTGGTTTGTTGGAGATAAGAGTCTCATAGACTTTCCTGCCTCGGCTGGCTTTGATGGTGATCCTCAGATCTCAGCCTCCTGAGTAGCTAGGATGACAGGCGTGAGCCACCAGCACCGGGCTTCTGGGTTTGTTTGTTTGTTTGTTTAGGTAAGGTGTTTTGGTTTTTCTTTTTGAGATAGGGTCTTACAGACTCTTGCTCAGGCTGGCTTCAAACTTCAGTCCTTCAGATCTCTGCCTCCTGAGTAGCTGGCATTACAGGTATGAGACACCATCTCCTGGATCTTGGCAAGAGTTTCACCCCTGGGAATCCCTACCCTCCTGCCCCCCCCGTCCCCCCCCAGGTCCTCACCCTCACCCCCTTGTGGCAGCTGGGGAAGTAATACAGGGACCCCAAATGAACGGAACTCTGAAGTTCGGGTGCTTAACGATCCCGTTCTCATAAACATCCCCTGTACATTTCTTTCATAATGACACTGAAAGTGAGCGCAGTATCTAATTTAATTTCTTTGCAAAAATAAATCGCTAAAGTGGCCCTAGGTACTAGCATAAGTACTTCAGCAGAACGGGCCGGGCTTGCTCCTGGGCAGGCCTGACCACCGGCCGCAGCACGCACTTACTAAGCACATAGTTATTGGGTCTCTCCCAACCCCTCCCTCCCCCAAGAGACGGTGTTCTGCTGACTCAGCCAGAAGGAAGGAGAGAAAGTAGTTGGGGCCACAGTGGTCGAGCGGGGAGGAAGGGAGGGAGCAGAGGGAAACTATGCTGGGTAATTAATTATCTGCCTTTGAACATCCATAACATTTTATTAAACAAATATGCAAATGCCTCCTTACTGGCTGCCTCGGCCCGATCCGCTTCCGGAATGAAGGTTCATCTGTGGCTCGGCCCCGGGCTGCAGCTCTGTGTATAAAGTGAGCCGGGCCTGGGCCAGCCTCTCCTCTCTCCCTCGCCTTGCTGTCTATGAGGCTCTCCGGGTTCCAGCAAGCCCAGCATTATTCCAAGGCCGGTGGGTTGCATCTCAGTGTCCGGCCCCTCTTCCCTGCTGCTGGACTCAGTATCAGGCATGGTCCACTTGTCTGGCCGCTGGCTGCTCCTTTGGCCGCATTTCCTGTTTCTCCCTCTTGCCCAGTATGCCTCCAGTATACTGGCCTCCAATTGAGCTCATGGCACCGCAGGGCCTTTGCACCAGCTGCTGTCTAGACTGCTGTGTTCTCCTGGCCAGCGTTTTCTTCCCCTCCAAATGGCAGGTCAGTGTTACTGGCCCCAACCACTGTTACAAGTGCCCTTCTGCCTTCACAGTCCCTTGATCTACTGTGATTTCATCATACCTATAACTCGGATCATTTTCTTTTTAACGGTTTTTCCAGTGTTCTCTCCTTCTAGAATGTAACGTGCCAGAAAGAACAGCCTTGTGTTCCTTACTGCTGTCTTATGGGGCCCGGACGTTATGTGGAGGAAGGAATGAAGGAAGGGCTTCTCTTCTTGTTCCCAGCTATCATCTTTTTTTGCTTGTATGTTTGTTTTTGTGCTGCTTCTAGGAATTGAACTCCAGGCCTGGGTGCTGTCCCTTTGCTTTTCTGCTCCAAGCTGGCATTTTACTACTTGAGTCACACTGCAATCTCTGGCTTTTTGCTGGTAAATTGGAAATAAGAACCTCACTCCCTTTTCTGGTTGGGCACTGGCTTCTGAGTGGCGATCCTCAGACCTCGGGCTCTCCAGGAGCTGGGATTACAGGCGTGAGCCACCGGCGCCCGGCCTACCCTGTCTTTTTCTGCATCCTAGACAGGATGATCTTTTCAAGTCATGGACCCTACTCTGGAACATCTCGCATGGCTGGGAGCTCCCTCTTCTTCTGCTTCTCCTCCACCAGGCCTCTCCTTCTTCTGCCAAGGCTGTCTGGGCTCCGCCTCCGGCTTCCCTCCCGCTTCCTGGTGGAGGCCTGTGCGAGGCCAGGGACCGCTTCCCACCGTAGGTCACAGCCCACTGGCTGCAGCAGACACCGCGGGACAGCCCCAGGGGAGGTGGTGTCCGGGATTTGTGTTTTGTGCAGACCGCGTTCACGATGAGCTGGGCCTAGCAGCCAGAGTGATGGGCGGCCATGGCTGGGAGAGCCGGTTATGCAAAGGCCCTGGGTTCCTCTGAGCCCTGTGCTAGCTTGGCGAAGGGGAGGCAGCTGCCAGGGGGCTGAAGGCCTCCCGTGGAGAGGCCCCTGTGTGAGGGGTGGGTTCCACGGGGCCCCTGGGCCCCCAACTCCCACCTCAGACTCTGTGAGAGACTAGGGGTTTGCTGTTCTGGTTGCTAAGTTCGGGACTCATTTGTTACCCGGCGGCGCGTCGCTCAATCCTGACTGAGGGATCCCGCAGAGGCCCTTGCCTTCTGTGCATCCGCCTCTGTGTCTGTGGGGCTGCTGTGAGCGGGTTCAGTGAGTCAAGATGTGAAGTACTTAGCCCAGCACCCAGCATACAGTTGGCGCTGAATAAATGTGGCTGGTCTTGTGCTGCCAGCACCCAGGAGGTTGGAGCTGGCCTGAGCATGTTACGGTTCATGGCTCTCTTGGCCCAAAGTTCCGCCTCCTGCCAGGCCATTGGGAACCCTGAGCAGCAGGCGCCGCAGCACTGGCCACGGTTTAGCCCACTGCTCCTCAGTCTCTTCTTGCCACATTCGTGTGAGGCAGGGCTGTTGCATACATGCGGGGGTCTGGCTTCAGAGAGGTTGTTACTTGTCCAAAGCCACACAGCCTGAACAAGATTAAGCTATGATTTGAGTTCAGGGGCATGTGGCTTGGGGTTCAGCCCGCCCCACATACATATGACCACTGCTCCTTCACTCCATTCTCAGATGAGAGGGCAGAGACTGGGGACAGCCCAGCTTAACCTGGAAGGCTGGGGGGGGGGAGGGGGAGGGGCCGCCCACCCAGCCATGGTGCTGCTCCCTCCGTGGCTAGCTTGAATAGAGAGGGCGGGAGCAGCAGCTGGAGCCAGCTGGGAGAGCTGCCCATTAGCCCTCATTAGCAGCCCGTCTGGAAAAGAGCTTGGACCGAAATGAAGATACAGCCAGTGGTCCCAGCTGGGTCGTGGAAGAGTGACAGCTGCACCATTTCCAGAGCCTGAGCTCAACACGCCCAGCCAGGCGCGGCCCACCTGGACCCTGCGTCCGGGGAGGGGCGGATGGATGGAAGGCTGCAGGGGGGGGGGCTGGGCGGAGCCGGGAGGGGCTGGGCACGGCCAGGAGCTTGTTCTACAGCTGATCTATAGCTGATGGGAGAGTGGAGAGGCTGGCTGTGTGTGTGTGTGTGTGTGTGTGTGTGTGTGTTGTGTGCAAGTTCAAGTCCAAATCTCCTGTTTTCCAGAGCATGCCCGTGCCCGGACCACACTGGGCTGAAGTGAGCGCCCTTGGCCAGCGCCAAGGACCTGGCCTTTTTCTCCTCGAGGGAGAAAGCTGTGTGAGACCTGCGGGAGGGTCAGACAGAAGAGGGCAGCCTGGGAGGGCGCGGGGAGGGGCTCTGGGGCCTGGGAGGCGGCCAGGAGGGGCTCTGGGGCCAGTGCCCAATCGCAGGCTCAGAGCTACTGCCCACTTCCCAACTTTGAGGCCCCCTTTACCCTCCTAGGCCCGGACAGAGGTCAGCAGTCTCCAGTGGGCCAGCCTTTGCATCACCAATAAAGTTTTATTGATACATAGCCACACCCACCCTGTATGGCTAGTCTGTGATTGTGTTCACTCACACACATGGATGAGGAAGAGTAGATCCGAGCTACTTGGCCCTTGGTAATGGAAGTTATGTAGTGGGAAAAGTTTGTAGACTTCCATCCTAGAAATGTAAGAATCCCCCTCTTTAGATCTCCGAATTCTAGAATCTCTAGGTGCAAAGCAAATATTTGAAAACAACAACAACAAAAAAACCCCCACCACATTCTGTCCAACCAGGCACAGAGAGGGGAAGGCACCTACCCAAGAATACACAGCAAGAGAATCCTTGGTTCCTGAGAGGCAGGATACAGGGACCGCACAGGTTTACCCCGGGCAGCCCGGAGCTGGGATCCCAGGTGGTTCAAGCAACCACCAAAGGCTGCATGTCTGACAATTTCCACATTCCCACACTCCAGGCTCACGGCAAATTCCTGGGGAAGCCGCTCCTCCAGCCCCGCTGTCTTCTGTGTAGAGGAGGGGGTGGGGTCCGCCCGGGTGTGTTTTCTCACAGGTCTTCCTTGGGGCAGGCAGTTTCTTGGGGCCAAGCACCAGTGTGTTACCTTCGTGCGTTAATTTGGGTCACCAACACCATTCCATGCTACGGCTTTCCCATTTTGCTTTCAAAATAAAATTAGGCATAAAAAGCAGGCTGCTCGCAGAAGAGAAACACCAAGTACAGAGCAGTCCAAGGGCCGCGTGGCAAAAGCAGAAATCATAAATGAGTTATTGGACAAGTGATCGATTCCTTTCTGGCTCCAGAGCTGAGGCTCGCGGGGTGTGATGAGAGGCGGTGGGTGTGGCAGAGCTAACCGGCACCCAGGTTGACTCTGGGCGGGGCAGCTCTGCCTGCAGGGAGTTTGTAGAGAGCAGTGTGGACGCCCACAGTGTGGCCAGCCTGTGACGCAGGCCACCAGCTCCCCGGCTCTCAGACAGCTGCTGATGTGTTGACAGTGGAATGCGTTTTCCCTCTAGCACCTGGGGAACCCTCTAGAGAAATTGTATTGGGGTGGACGCTGGAAAGGGGGGTGAAGAGAGAGGCTCCGCTGCTTTTTTTTTTTGCCAGTCCTGGGGCTTGAACTCAGGGCCTGGGCATTGTCCCTGAGCCTTTCTGTGCTCAAGGCTAGCACTCTACCACTTGAGCCACAGCACCACTTCTGGCTTTTTCTGTGTAGCTGGTACAGAGGAATCGAACCCAGGGCCTCATACCTGCTAGGCAAACACTCACCACTGAGCTACCTTCCAGCCTCCGCCTGCTTTTGCTCCCTCCATCCCTCCTTTACTGCAAAGAAGAGAGGCGCTGAAGGCCCACGCAGGGCCCTTGTCTCTCAGGGCTGTGATGTGCTGTGTCCTTGGGCCTGGAGCCCTGCGTCGGGACAGCACAGAGGTGCGGGACCTGTGTTCCAAAGTGTGTGGGGCGTTGGGCCAGCACGCGGCCATGGATTCGCATGGGCCCAGCACCAGGGACATCCCGGCGACGGCAGGACAGAGCAATGCTCCCTGTCCGCTCTGAGCGCAATCACTCATTCTTCCATGGCGACTGTGTCTCCGGAGCGCCATGCCACGCCAGGCCCGCTCTGGTGAGCACGCAGACACAAAAGGACAGCGTGAGTCAGGAGGCCGAGCCGGGTTTGGGGCGTGGCCGTGATGGGCGCTTGTGGGTGATTGCTGGGAGCTGGGCGCCAGGCACGGACGGCCGTCACCACGTTGCCACTGGTGATTTCCACCAATGATGGCGTCCATGGGTCCCTGGGGTGGCGGTGACGCACCCCCTCACCCCCCGGGGCGGGCGCCGCTGGTATCCCCAAGACTCCTGATGCTGGCTGCTGGCAGTCCTCTGGGGGCCACTTTCACTCCTACCAGAAATCCTTGTTTGCCCTCCACGCTGGGCCTCCCGTGCCCCATCCACTTGAAACTCTGGCGCTTGGACCTGCAGTGATCATGTGGCCCATCCCAGGATGAGGGGTGGGGGCCCCAGAGTCGCTCCCCCCACTCCCCCCCACACTGTGGGCAGGGCAGGCCCCTCCTCCGATGTCAATTGACCCCCTTCCCCAGGGGCTTCTCTCTGAAGCGAGGCTGTCACCGAAAGCCCCTCTTTCTTGTAATTACTGAGAATTACTTATGAGCGTGCGCGGATCGATCGCCACCCCGTGCGGCCCAGGAATCGTTCCAAGTAGATTAACCTAACTTTCTTTTTTGCCTTTTGGGAAGTTGGACTTGGGGTGCTTTAAGGAAGATTAATCAGCTCTTGAGGAACCCAGTCAGCCCTCCTACCTCTCCTCCCTCCCTTCAGACTAGCCAAGGGGGCCGGTGTCATGGCCCTTGGTGCCCCCCCATCTCCCCCGGCCAGCAGGCCCCTCTGGCCACCATGGGGTTACCTGGCGGCTGTTGGACCCCCGAGCTGGATGGGATTCCAGAGGGGGCTGGGGCACCACAGGCAAATCTCTCCATCCCAGCCCCGGTTTCTGCAGCTGTGGGAAATGAGGATCTGACCACCCATTTCCTAAGAGGCAGAGGTTTTCTTTCAGTGAGATGAAGCACGTGAATGATGCAGACGCCAACCCTATTCAGCGCCTCTCCCAGCTCCCAGGTGCAGCCGAGCCTCTGCCTCCCTCCCAGGAAGCTGGGGACGCTGCCTGCCCACATCATGCTAGAGGCAGCAGCCGCCCTGCTTGGGGAGGCAGAGAGGAAGAAGGGGAAAGGCTGTGCAGGGGTTCAGGCTGGGGTGGGGGGGTCAGCATCTGCCTGACTCAAGCCACTCGTCTTGGAGTGGAAAGAAAGCAGGTTCTGAGTTCAAATCTCAACTCACAGCCGTTCCTGGCTGTGCAGCCCTGGGCAGGTTCACTTCCCATCTCTGAGCTTTGAGTCTTTCTCTTTCATTTTTCAAATGAGGCGAGAGTAGTTCCGACGTCACCAGATCGCTACCACTGACCAAGGTGGCGTGTATGTGGCGTGTTTAAGACAAGGCAGTATGTCAGGCACCAGTGACTCACGCCTATAATTCTAGCTACTTGGGGCTGAGATCTGGAGGATCACAGCTTGAAGCTAGCCTGGGCAGAGAAGTTTATGAGACTCTGTCGCCAAAATAACCAGCAATAAACGGGGCTGGTGGCATGGCTCAAGAGGTAGAGCACCAGCGGCGCAAGCTTAAGGTGCTGAGTTCAAATCCTAGTATGAGAAGAAAAATACCAAGAAGATATCACAGGGTTTCAGGTCGGGTAGGGGGGCTCCAGGCAGGGCCTCTGTGATGGCCCGCTGCGTGGGGGGGGAGGGAGAGGAGGGGGACGGGGCTTGATCTCAGCCTTGGCTGTACCCTCGCTCCTCCCCATCTTTGCACCCAGGTGGGCACAGCAAGCCTCTGGGCTCTGGGAACACAGCCAGTGCTGCAGGCCCGCCGCATTTCCCCTCTGCTGCTTCTCTCCCCTTCCAGGAAAAAAAGTTAGAAGTCGAATGGGTCCCGAGGTGGAATATTTTCCAAATGTCAGTGCAATCTGTGGCACATTACGGCTAAATGCAATGGTCTCTGCGCCGGCTCTGAATGTCAGCGCACCGGCATGATGGAGCGACGCCCGGCGGGCGGCAGGTGGGGCCTTCCCGCCCCCCCCTCCCTCCAGGGAAACCAGCAGGCCCGGCTGCGTGGGCAGGGACCGTGGTCCTGGAGGGGACAGGCCGGGCCTCTGTGGGGGCCTGGTGTGCATGTGTGTGCATACGCTAGCATCTCAGAGCCTGCGAGACACACACACACACACATACACGGACCTCCTCATGTCTGTGTGTCTGGGTGCACAGCACCCCAGAGAGCTCACTCAGCACAGTGGGGCATGGTAGGTGTTATAGTGTGTGTGTGTGTGTGTGTGTGTGCCACTATGTGGCTGTGAGTTCCCGCACCCCGGAAAGGTGTGCACACATGTGCACTACCCAGCTGTGAGACTGCGACCTGTGTAAATACACATGCCACCTTCCACACCATGCCTTTAATACCTGCTCCCTACACCCGGTCTGTGTGTGTCATTGCTAGTGCATGAGTGTGTGTGTGCATGTGTGTGTGCGCATGCTTGCACACATTTCAGTGTTTATGAATCCTTTTTCTCCAAAAAGGCGGGAGGGGAGACAGGCTTTGTCACAGTGCCCTGTGTAAGGGCAGGGGGGAAGGGACGAGGGGGGGAGGGAATGGGGGGAGGAAGGGGGCAAGGGGGGTGGTGATAGTTCCATGGCTCCCCGCTCTGCAGGGCCTGTGATTGTCTGGGCAGGATGGAGATTTAATTCTCTCCAATGACGGAGCCGGAGCAGCGCTGTGGGTCACGGGTGTGGGGCGTGAACGTTGCATTCTGCCTACCACAAGGGTACTCAACGCTGTGTGCGTGCAGACAGTCTGTGGCTGTGTCCCCGGGGCGCAAACCCCGTGGTACCTGCTGCCGCTGTGTGTGCTGTGTCTTTGTATGCCGGGAGCACGTGTGTACATGTGACCGTGAGAACACACCGGTGTGCCTGTCCCCAGGCTCTGCTTGGGCCTTGATGAACACGTTAGCACACATCCAAGTGTCTGAGGTGTGTGTGTGTGTGTTGAGTTGCAGCCCATGTCTCCATGTTGGGGACCCCCTGGGACATGCCACCACGCTGCAGGTATTCATGGGAGAGTCTGCATGGGACAGGTCTCTGGTTTTCTCTGAGTGGCCTCTCTGTGTGGATTTCAGCAGGAGTGAATCGGGGCTGTTGAGAGAAGAGGAAGGGAAATGCTCCCTGCCTCCACCCCTGCACACCCACGGCCTGCAGAGGACTTAGCCCCAAGCTGTGGGGCAGTGGAACCATAGCTGGAGCTGAGCCTGGCGTGGAACTGTTTACCCCTAACATCCATGCTTTGAGGCCCAGCCCAGCCCAGACACACACTTCTTCAGAAACAGAGTAGCTGCAGATGTGAACAGCTGAGGTGAGGTGGGCCTATAGCCTGGGGGTGGGGTAGGGGAGTAGGGGGAGGGGAGAGGGAGGAGGGGATCACTAACCTACAGTGACTCTGTTCTTCTAGGACAGAGCCGCTGGAGTCCAGACACAAGCCTGTGTGGAGGGAGAAGAAGCAGAGAGGCCCAGGGAGAAGCTGTCTGTCTGCAAGGCCAGAAGACCAGCCCGGCGCAGGCTGACCCTCTGCCCCTCACACCTCGGGCTTCCTGTCTGGACAGGCCTCCTCTGCCCTGTGAGCCAACCTGGCATATTACGTTGTGATAATACAGCAGCGTCTGCAGGTGAATCTAGGCAATGTGAAATGTTAAAGCTCTGCTGACCAGCTCCCGCCTTTCACAGAAGGGGGTGTGACTGAGCACAGCAGCTGGGCAAGGGGAGGGGCTCCCAGAAAACCCCTCCCTGCCCTTCTCCCAGCCCCTCCCTTCACCTTCACCACCCCCCCCGCAACCCCCCCCAGACTCCTGGCAAGGCTGGCTCCATCATCTTTTCCCTTCCCATTTGTCTCCCTGTGGCTTTGTGTCCTGATACAGCAGGTGCCTACTGACCGCTGGGGTGAGGAATGCCAGGCTTCTGGGTTTGCTCTTCCCCAACATTCTCACAGCTGTCATTTAGTGAACCCACGCTCTTTGCAGGAAAGGGGACGCCCCCAAGCACCCCCTCACGCACCCCCATGCGAGTGCTGGCTTTAGCTTCATTTTCCAAAGGGGATCCGATTCCTCCCGAAGATTCTTCAGTAATACCAGAGATCAGGAGGGAGTCGAAGGGCTGCCCTTTTAGTTGCCCCCAATTTAGAGCTGGGGAAACTGAGGTTCAGGAGCTCCTCCCCCTCTTCCTGACCCAGGGGCTCCATCTGATCCTAGCACCTGGAGATCTCCCGAGGTCTCTGTGCTAGGCCGTGTCTGGAGTGACCCGTTTTCCAGGGTTCCCCTCCCCTCTCTGCGTTACAGGGCTGAGTTTCCAAGTGATTGCTCCGGCAGGCCTCTCAAACTCACACTGGCCTCGCCTGACCCCCGGCTCGAGCCTCTCCCGGGGTCTCTAGCTCCTGACGAGCTCCACTGCCCACATCACTCAACCCCGAAGCCCTTGACCTCCGTTTCCACCACCGCTCCATCCCGTCAACCGCCAACACTGGCCAACATGCCTTCAAAGCGGTTCTCATATCCACAGCCTCAGGATCCTTCTCTACCTCGTCTACCAGCAGGAGCTGGATGTTGGTGCTAGGAGCACAAGACCCAAATCACAGCTGGAAGCGGATCAATCTTCTCATGGAAACCAAGTCTGGAGATGAGAAGGCTGGAGTTTTCCATCTCCGTGGGGGTTGAAAAGCCCCAAGTCTCCTGTTTCCTGTCTGGCTGTTCCTTAGGCGATCGCTGCTAGTCTTCCTGGACCAAGTTGGCGGTTTAAACTCCAGACATCTCAGCTGCATTCATCCAGCAAGAAAATAAGGATAAAAGGAAAGGGAAAGAGAGAGAGAGAGAGAGAGAGACAGAGAGACAGAGACACAGAGACAGAGACACAGAGAGACAGACAGATGTATACACACACACACACACACACACACACACACACACACACAGAGGCATGGATCTTTCCCAGCTGGTCTTGAACTGTGATCCTCCAGATCTCATAGCTGTGAGTCACTTAGACCTTTGTTCCAGGTGTTTCCTGGCCCGAGACACCCTTTCCTCTGAGAGGCCCTTGCCACCAGAGGAACCACACAGCTGTGTAGCAAATGAGGGGCAAGGGGGGAACACCTCAGACACTCAGGACTCTGCACGGTGCTATGGTGGGTCCCCTCAGGTCTCACGCTGGGATTTCTGTCTCTGGGTCTTTCATGCTGTACCTTCCCGATTATAGCACCCCCACCCCCACCCACGCATGCCCAGCATGGAGAGGGTTAAACCGGCCTTGGAGCTGGGCTCTGGAGCCGTGGAACCCTCTTGACAATAAAGCTAATGAGTCCCTCCTTGGCGTTTTTCTCTTGCACAATAACATTTAATCATCATTTGCAGATGAGAAGTTTACGGCAGATGTAATTCTGCCGGGGTGGCGGTTTCTGCGCGTGGGCAACGGTTCCTGCTGTCCCCGGCACACCTGACGATGTGGGGCCGGGCCAGGCTGGACTGCGGGGGTGGGGAGGGTGCAGCCACGTGCCAGGGATCTGAGTTGGTTTGTGCATGCTTGTGTGTGTGTGTGTGGCAGGGGAGAGGGCTGGGCTAGGGAGGCACGTGCCTGCTCGTGGGCATGCTTGGCTTTCGCTTTAGACATGTGTCGTGGCGGTGGGTGTCCTGAGGAGGGCGGGTGGGTGAGCACAGCTGGTGTGAGAGCAGAGCTCCACCCAGCGGGGAGGTGGAGGCCACGGGCCTCCCGCTGTCCTCGTTGGAGGCTGCCTCTCTCTCTCTGTGAGGTGCTGGGAGACACACGTTCGTGCCCACTTATGGACATCTTGCACTTGACTTTGTGACTGTCCTCCTGGGGCTGTGCATGCTGGCTTGCGCATGCATGCAGATAGATGTGTGCATGGCTGCACACGTGTCTGCAATCGTGCGCGTGGCGCGGGTGTCCTAGGCGGGCACGCTCCTGCACCCGTGTGTGTACACTGGAGTGTAAGGCCTCTCGCTTCAGACCAAAGGCTGACAGGGTTACATTTTCCAAATGCTCAGCGACCAGTGACAGTGCTGGCCTGAGCACGTTTGCCGGCAGGAGGTGAGCGCACGGCTGCTGATTCGTGACCCGGGGGCGGGCAGCAATGATGGCTGGCTGACGGGTGCAGGCGCCCGGCCGCCCCCTCTCACAGCGGCTCCAGCTCCCCCAGGCTGCCCAGGAGGTGGGAAGCTGCTTCTCCACCCTGGGCTGCTCCACGCTGGCTTCCCACCCCCCTGCGGTGTGGCCACAGCCACGTGTAGACACGCGCACGCATGGTGGAACCCATCAGAGCACAGAAGTATGCTTGCACTGTGCGGGCTGTCACCTTGCTCCCCAAATCAGCAGTCTGTCTCTCCTTCCTCCTGCCGCCTCAGTCTCCTGTGCATGCCTGCTCCCCGGAATTCCACAGAGAATCCTAGCCAAGGCGTGAGGGGGGGGGGGCAGGCGGGTGCATGGTCCTAGACTCTTGCAGGCTTTGTGATCCTTGAGCTGGGAGCTTGCCTGTCTACAGGGCTAATGAAGAGTACATGCTCAAAACTACACAGGAGAGGTTAAGAGTTAGGCACAGGGGACAGTATTTTCCAGGAGTTTTATCTGGATTCCTGTCGATTAGGTGGTATTAACAAAGAGCCTGGAATTCAGCAGGCGCCACTTAAGTGTATAAGTGGCTGTCCCTGCCATCATTGCCATCACTGCTATCCTCATTCATATGCCTGGATCCAGGACTCTTTGCTATTTGTCCATGAGTCCCTGCGAAGGCCCTGGATCCATGCGTACGTGTGTGTGCGCGTGCGCGTGCACACCCACACCAGTACTGGGGCTCATGCTCTCACTTGACTTTTTCACCCCAGGCTGGTGTTTCTACCACTTGGGGGTTTCTGGCGGTTAACTGGAGATAAGAGTCTCGCAGGCTTTCTTACCTGGGCTGGCTTTGAACTTCAGTCCTCCGACCTCCACCTGCTGAGTCGCCAAGCTTAGAGGCGTAAGCCCCGGGCGCCCAGTTCCGCTTTTCATCTAAGATAATGGCATCGGTCCTTCTGGGGGCAGGGAGAGGCGCTCTGGGCCGGGGAGGGGCAGCCCGGACCTCGCGGGCTTTCCAGTAACGACCGAGGCGAGCGGAGTAACAAAGGCTAACATTTATTGAACACCTACCATGGGCCAGGCGCCGCCCCGGCCGCTGGACACCTACGAACCCTTCTCCTCCTCACCATTCTTCGAGGTAGGTTCTGTTTATTAACCTCATCTGACAGACGAGGACACGGAGGCGCGGCGCGGCGGGGTGGGCGCGCAGGGCCAGGCCCCGGCTGCCCGGAGTCCTCGGGGCGGGCTCCCCGCCTCCCGTCCGCCCGCGGCCGGCACACAGTAGGCGCTTAGTAAATGAACAGCCCTTCCTTCCTCTGATCTGGTGTTGCGGGGGGCGGGAGGGGGG